>NC_054740.1:23418540-23754259 GCF_018143015.1 Lytechinus variegatus
ATTTTGTCTAATACCATTAACTCTCCCATTGTAAAATATGAATTCATTGTCATTTCTAAATCATTGATTGATGGTCAGATGTAATTTTGTTTTAATATAAAACTATAATTCACAGATAAAAGGGCATGAATTAATTGTCACTTTGGTCTGAGTATACATGTAAATTCTTAATGGCCAAATATTTATTCACCATTTTGTCAAATTCCAAAGATAAAGTGTCAATATCATGTTTCACTAGATCTAGTGAAATATGATATTGACACTTTATCTTTGTGGAAACCCTTGATGGTGTAATATTTTTTCAAAGTCACTTTTTCTATAAACACCATTTGAATAGTCTAATTTCAGGATATATGAATTCATTGCCAATTCTTCATGGTATATTTATTGCACTATACAGTCTGGTTTTCTATCCCCTTTCCTTTCGAGGCCTCCATCACTTTCAAGCTCCAAGCTTAAGATGGAGGTCTCCCACATTTCTAGAAATATATATAAGTTCAGTAATTAAAGAAAAATGTATGTATAGATATAATTTTCACAGTACAGTTGATATTTTATGATTATGTACATTATTCATGATGTTTGAAAAAATATTTGCCTATTATGTAGTATTGAAAAAATTATACTTGTATATACATTGCTTTTGTTTTGAAATGTGGAAATAAAATAAATCAAATCAAATCAAATATTGAAATCATTTGATGTGATAATTTGTGTCTAATGCCATTCTAAAAATGTACAGCTTTTTTCTGTTTTTTGCTTACTAAGACAGACCTAGAAATTACCAGACATTTATTTTTATTGATAATCTTACCAACAGTGCATTCAAAATATTTTCAAATACACATATCTTTCATCTTTTTGTTCTTTTCCTTCTCATTGAAAGTAGTAAAAAGATAATGCAGAAGTTATAATGTACATTTTCATGTATGGTGATAACAGCTCATAATTTCATGTCCAGACATATAGATAAATAAACAGATAGAAAACAGATAGATATAGATTGTAATAGATACGTCAATAAATTATCTAATAGACAGATTGAAAGATAGATAGATACATGTAGATGTGTATATGGTAGATTGGTAGAGAGATCAATAATACTATCAATACACCCTGTAGTTCAAGAGATAGATAGATAGATTAGGGAGATAGGTAGATAGATAGATCAAATATATCTATAGATTGGTAGATTGATCAATAAAAATAATAATAATCAATAGGTAAGGAGAGAGAGTTATAGATTTATGATAGATATATAGATAGATGGATAGATATATAAATGGATAGACAGACAGACAGACGGCAGACAGACAGACAGACAGACAGTAAGACAGACAGACAGACAGACAGACAGACAGACAGAAAGATAGATAGATCTATAGATAAAAAGATATAGTGTTGATACATCAATAGATAAACTGATTTGTATTAACAGATACATGTAGGTCAATAGATAAAAAGATATTATATAGATGTATATACAATGTACATGTAGATTGGTAGATGGATCAATATGTAAAGATATATACATCTATTAAATAGGTAGATTGGGGAAATAGACATGAAGATAGATACATACATGTACATTGATAAAATACGGAAAACGCTATGGGTGGCTGGATGGGAGGTAGAATGGATGCATATGATTGTTACTGTGGATATATAGAAAGATAGAGATACAGCAGATGTATTGATAGATAGACAGATAGATAGATAGATGTAGATAGATAATACATGTATAAATGGAAACTAGCAAATGGATGGATAGATAGATAAATGTAGAGCTATAGATAGATAGGTAGATAGATCAGAAAGATAGGCAGATACATGTACACAGCTACTGTAGTAGTAGTAATAGATATTTAGATAGATGGATGGATAGATAAATAAATAGATACATGTACATGTAGATAGACATGCAGACAGATAGATTGATAGATAGAGATAGATATATAGAATAGAAAAAAAATAATAGCATACAACTGAGTGGATAGAATCATAAGAATTATTATTTGAGTTTGCAATCTTCAAGGAAATACCAGCATTTTAGAGGTTTGTACAAATAACTTCTTTCTATAAAAAGCAATTTTCGAAAGTAATGATACTGAAAAGATAGGGGAAGGCGGGGTAAGTTGAGCATAGGGGCAAGTTGAGCCACCAGCTCCAGGCCAATAATGAATGACTCAGACATTGTGGTGGTGTCATGTATTGATGACCCATTGCATAACCCCTACCCTAACCCCACCATATTGTTTTCAACTTTGAAACAAAAAGTAGTTTTTTAGAGGGAAAAATATGAATTTCAGCCAAAAAGTAAAAAAAGAGTGTGAAATAGATAAGTGCTTTATAAACACACACGTCTTTTAATATAATAAAGACATGATAACAACATTATTAGTCCAGGTATGGATCTTCATTCTTGTCATAGTCTTTTATATGATGGATGCATAATAAATGTGTGGATACAATATTATCGCACTAAGTTCGGACTGGGGTAAGTTGAGCCAAACAGCATGGGGCAAGTTGAGCCATGGTAATTCCTATGGTAATGTATCTTAAAAAACAAACAAACCATAAAAATCGATTGAAATGCAGGCTGAAAGGAGCAAATTTACATGACTGCTCTTTTCCTTTGAAAGGATGTTAGTATTTATAGAGAATTAGCAAGTGAGAAGACTTTAAACAAAAACTTGACATGCTGGTTCTCCCCTCATACATTTTGTATGTTTTTGTGGCTCAACTTACCCCAGAAGGTGGCTCAAACTTACCCCATATATGGGGCAAGTTGAACCATTTGACATCGTTTTTTTCAAAGGTCACGATGACTTTCAGTGTGGGGATAGAAAGTTATATATAGGTGGAAAATATTTCAGAAGAATTAAATTTCAAGGCAAGGTACTTATTTCGACAAGATTATTAATCATATCAATTCTACCATGCAAAAAGCAAAAACTGTCACAACTTACCCGACTTTGCCTATACGTACATTAGATACAAAATTCTATATCTAATTAAGATAATATCTTGGCACTCAGTGAGAGATGTGTTATAATACTGGCACTATGAAGCTACAGTCACACCAACAAAACAGGTTTAGAGTCGGGTCCATTGGTGTGACAGAGGCATCTGTTAACTGCTCATGAGACCACGAAATGATCACATTCACACCAACGAAACTGAATGGCATATCATTGGTCGGTTTAGAGTCAGGTCCGTTGGTGTGACAGTGGCATCTGTTAACCGCTCATGAGACCTCACCTAAGGACCACAGTCACACCAACGAAACCGAATCCAGACTGATCGACTCTATTAGATTACATCAAATAGCATATCACTGGTCGGTTTAGAGTCAGGTCCGTTGGTGTGAGAGTAGCATCTGTTAACCGCTAATGAGACCTCACCAAAAGACCACAGTCAGACCAACGAAACCGAATCAAGACTGATCGACTCTATTGCATTATCATTATCAAATAGCATATCACTGGTCGGTTTTAGAGTCGGGTCCGTTGGTGTGACAGTGGCATCTGTTAAGCGCTCATGAGACCTCACCTAAGGACCACAGTCACACCAACGAAACCGAATCCAGACCGATCAACTCTGGTATTATATTAAATGGCATATCGTTGGTCAGTTTTGAGCTGGGTCCGTTTGTGTGACTGAAGCATCTCTTCCAGCTCATGAGACCTCATCACTGTAGGTAGCAAGAGTGGAAATCTCTTTCTAAACTTTAAAGGGGTAGGGGGGACCAGGGGCTGAAAAATTTGACAAGCAAAAAAAAAAAAGTCAACAAAAAGGTTAGGTCATCTTGTTTATTTCGACTTTGAATGATGTACATGTATTTCTTTCCATCATATAAGACCAAAAATAGTAAGGGGGGGGGGGACATGTGATATTGTGTCCCCCCTACTATTTTGGGTAAGGTGACGCGTCCCCCTTGTCCCCCCCTGGGATTTCCGCCCATGGTTCGTTATAGTTAGATACATGTAAATGGGCAGATAACAAATAAATGACAGTATGCCTACATCCAAAGCCTAAAGGCTTGTTTCCAACATTGTAATGTCAACAAATTGTAGTAACCATGACAAGTACAAGAACATGGAAAAAAAATATCCATCGATCAAATAATTTGCACTGTTAAATGCATCACCTGCATACTGTACATGTAGTACATGTATCTAGAATGGAAGAACTTTCTTCATTTTATGGGTTTATTAACAAATATCAGTTATGACTGGATGTTGAACAAGCATTCTTTGTGGTAATATTGCCAAAGTCAAGACTGCAAGCTTGTAAATGTCACGTCCATGGCTACGCATGCATGTCTATGACAATCTTACCAAGTAGTATGCTGTGCATGTCTGATTGTCTTATGAATAATTCATGTCCCTTTATGGATCATAAAGTGTGAGCTGCCATATTTCTGCCTTCATACTACATGTATGTGGGTTTATTCTAAGAAATTTACAGTGTATTGGTAATATCACAGACATTCTTCTTTGCAAGTAAATATTCTTGTCTTTAAAGCCTGTGTGTAGCTTTGGTAAAGGGTCAATAATGTGATTGATAATCGAATATCATCTAATATGACAGTCTTACTGAAGCGTAGAGACCGTTGGATATTTTTCCAACTGCACTTCTCTGAGAAAATTTCAAATATTCAAATCTTGGATATATAGCGCCCTCTCTCGGCGATGCTTGTTTTAAATTTTAAAAATGGGCATTCAAGCACTTATCTTATAAATTTAGTGATTAGATATCCAAAAGTTACAGACTAAGAACATATCTTGAAAATTTCAGCCCATTCCATGATTTGGAATAGGATTTCATTGAAAGACAAAAACACACAGATATTTTTAATAATTTGATCGGGTGACCCGATCAAGTTAAATTTCCATGTAAAATCGCGAAATTTATCCTGTAAAACACATTTTCATTTCATATCCTCCACGTCATAGCTGTTATAGGGCATATCCATTCATATTAGCTAGCAATGAATTGTAATAGTGATAGGTGCATTTTGGTGGATTTACCAAAACTATACACAAGCTTTAAGGTATACAGGTACAATGATCTTTCTTTGATAATTTGTTTATTCATTTATTATTTCATTATTTCATTTAAGCAAAAGGAATACAAGACATTAAAAACACAAGAAAATTTATTAATTAGTTAAAGGGAATATTGAAGAAAATGTATGAAAAAATATATTAAGTATGTTCCTTTTCTAATTCAAAATATCTCATTTCTTAAAGATGAAGTCTACCCGAGAAAAAAATGTTTATATACATGTAGGTAAGTAGATAAAAATCAAACTAGCATAATGCTGAAAAATTCATCCAAATCGGATGTAAATAAGAAAGTTATGACATTTTAAATTTTGCTTATTTTTCACAAAATAGTGATTCATTGACATGTAATGAGACAGTAGATGATGTCCTTTGCTCACTGTTTCTTTTTTTTTCTTGTTTGAATTGTACAATATTTTTTTATTTTTTGCAGATTTGACAATAAGGACCAACTTGATTGAAACATACATGTAGTATTAAACAGTGCTAATTCAACATGTTCAGGGAGGAATTGATTGTTGCTTCACTTGACAGTGAGGAAAAATTGGAATACTTCGTATTTCATACAATAAAACACATAAAAAGATAGTGAGTGGATAATGTCATCAGTCTCATCATTTGCATAATGACCAGAATATGCATATAACTGTTTTGTGAAATTCAGAAAAATTTGAAAATGTCATAACTTTCTTATATCTGATTGTGATGTTGGATTTTACTCTTTTTATTCAAATTAACTTTATTTTGGGGTGGACTTGTCCTTTAACAACAATATTGAATATCAGGGGGGGTGTGTGTGTATGTGGGGGGGGGGGGGGGTGCATTGATGATGCCAATCCTAACCTTTGATCTATATACATACATGAAAGGTTTGCAACTTTGAACCATGTAATTTCAAGACTTTTCTCTAATAAGCCTTAAAATCCAGTTAATGTCTTTTGAAGTTCTCATTTAAATATAGAAAGTGAGCACACATAAATTCTTGAATTATGCAAAAAGAAATCCATGAAAAATTAATTAATTGAACGTTATCAACACATAAAATCAAGAATGATCATGCATGCATGCATGCAAAGAGTAAATAATTTTAATTGGAACTCGTGTTGACTGCTTATTTATTTTTGTCATACCCACTATTTTTCGGTGCAAGCCATTATTTATATCCTAGAGGAAAACAGTTGGTATTCTGTCAAGCATGAACAGAAATTTGTCTTTTTTTGGTCATCTCATAGAGAAGACTTTAATAGAGCAATATTTCAAAGGAAATCCTTGATATTTAGAAAAATAATTTTGATAGATTTTCAAAAAAAATCTCTTTTTATAAACACTGTATACGAAGTATTTAAGGGGTACACTTCGCTGTATTGACTTGAACAGATATAGAAAAATCAGACTTACAAGAAGACACTGAAAATTTGATCAAAATTAGACAAGGAATATTAAACAAAGATATGACATTTCAAAGATTTGCTTTATTTTGTAAAACAGTTCTGTGCATGTATTCATGAATATTCAACAAGCAAACTGATCAAAGTCACATGCCCACTTGTTCTTTTGTACCTGGGGTATTTTATTACATGATATTATGTTTATTCAAAGTTTGTCTTCTATGAACTAAAAAAATGGATTTAATTCATTAGATATTCATTGCTGCAACTTATTTTATTATGATGGAGACATGTACATACCTTTATGAAAATATGAAATAATTATGATTTCATGTAATAATATAAGAAAAATGGAAGTGGTGATGTGACATCGGCCAACCTAATGAATATTCATGATGACATGCATATATATCTATTTTCATAAAAAAAAGCTATCTTTGAAATTAAATTTTGATTACATTTTCAGCATTTTGTGTGGTAAATTTCACTCTATTTATTTAGATATTATTATTTTCAGCTCCAAATACCCCTTTAAGCGATAAAGTTACAAAGAGAGAGACCCCCCCAAAAAATAATCCACTCTGATTAATAACCTCAACTTCCTTCTCTGGTATTCATCATTTGTTTATATTTCAGTCATCATCTAAATCATTCTCTTATGAATGTTATTCTTTCTTCATACCATCTCCCGGTCTTCCTCCATATGAAAGTAATAACATTACTTGGCGCTCAGTTCGTTGCTGAGTGAGTGGAGGCAAAACCCAATCTCCGTACTCTTGCTGGGAGCCCTTCCAAGGCGTATCCAGAGTTCGGGCTCCAACATCCTGTGATCCATTTTCACAGAGGAAACGGGGCACAAATCTAGTCCCCACTTCCAGAACCAGACAATAATTCATTTTGAAAGATGTTTCAATAGGAAATACCTTTTGTAAAGCTTTAAAAAAGGTGAATAATGCTGTAAGTGTAGGTAATAGCAGCCAAAAAGTCTTTTGTTGGAAGAGGGTGAGAGATACAGGCTAAAAGACCCCCCGTTGAACTCTTTTATTGTTGAGTGTCTATGTCATATTGGGGCGTCCACACTTCATGTCGAATCCATTTGCTGTTGGTCCCATGTACACTCGATCTCATGATTGAATGACATTCTAGTGGGATGACATCATTTTTTTTTAAGGGGGGTTACTTTATTTTTATTTGCTCTTGACAGGCTATAAACATGCCATAGTGTACATGTAAACATCAGCACAATATTCTTTTAACATGTTGAGGGCCCTGCAACACTAATACCTTGGTCACATTTGTTCTACAGCGGCCGTACGGCAAGTCGAAAACAGCCGTTTTATCATTTTTTTGTACCAGCTAAATATAGTTGGTTTGAATAAAACGGCTGTTTCGTCTCGCCATACGGCCGCCATAGAGCAAATGTGACCGAGGTATAAGTTTGCGATTAATCGCTTAAAAATGAAATGGCCTATCAAGATCATTGTTGCATGTTTAGACTGATGAAGATTCAATCAGAGAGTTGCTATTTCATATTGGCAATTAATCCCGAAAAACCTTTGTGTTACGGGACCCGGGTCATGTGTGCATGTCCACCCCACAAAAAGTTGATTTGAATAAAAAGAAAATAATCCAACAAGCATAACACTGAAAATTTCATCAAATCGGATGTAAAATAAGAAAATTATGACATTTAAGAGTTTTCCTTCATTTCACAAAACAGTTATATGCACATCCGGATAGGTATGCAAATGAGGAGACTGATGATGTCGTCCGCTCACTATTTCTTGTGTATTTCATTATATGAAATAGGGAATATTCTATTTTTCTCCTCATCGTCAAGTGAAACAATTACTAATTCCTCCCTGAACACGTGGAATGAGCATAATACTACTATATTATTCAGTCAAGTTGGTCCTTATTGTCAAATCTATAAATAAAGGAAATATTGTATAATTCAAACAATAAAAAACAAAAGAAATAGTGAGTGAAGGACATTGTTGACCATCTCATTGGAGAAATATGCATATCACTGTTTTGTGAAAAATAAGCAAAATTTTAAAATGCCATAACTTTCTTATTTTACATCCGATTTTGATGAAATTTTCAGCGTTGTGCTAGTGTGATTTTTCTCTCTTTATTCAAGTCAAATTTTTTTCTGGGGTGGACTTGACCTTTAAGGCCCTCCCCCTCCATGTGAGGGGGGGGGGGTAGCACCCCATCGTCGCCCTCCTCCTGCAGTGCGACAACTGTCTGGAACAATCTGAAGATCCCCATGGCAAACGTGATATTCTCATGGGTTTCTGAATTCTGTTTACATTGGGTGTCTTCATAATTGCCTGCCCTAGCTGCCTGTCTACCTACCTGCGAACATGGTCTGCATAATGCTGTATGCATGGCTGGCTGGCTTGCTTTTTTATCAGAGGCTGCCTATTTATGTACGACATTTCTATGATACGGGTGAAGTCTCTACCCAACAAGAGTTTACATGAATTAATTAAAAAGAGAAATAAGTCAGAAAATAAAATAAATAAATCTTTACTCTGAAATAGTCATCAAACCATATGTGAAGTAAAGTTGTTCGGGGGGGGGGGGGAGGAAGGTTGGGTCAGATAATGTATTGTTATATTTTTTTTTGGGGGGGGGGGGGTAGAGGGATAGGCATGGAATTGTTTAACCAGTCAGTTCAAGAAAGCGGAATGTTTAAATAGCAAATTTGGACTAAAATGGACGAGTAGATAACAAGATAATGGGCCTAGCTGCCACATTCACTATGATTAATAATTTTGAGTAATTATTGGAAGTTCATGAATTAAAATTGCAAATCCTACAAAAGAAGTCACCTTTGAAACTGTGAATGAGATTCACATAAAATACTTGCCCATTTAAAAGAAAGGTGGGTGGGATTGGGATGGGTTCGTTTTAATACCCCAAAAGAAGAAGGAATTAATATTCGATGACAGAACTTTTAAAATAACTCAATGAAAAAGAAAACCCAACTTTAAAAGGTTTATTCAATCACAATTTTTGTTGTCTGAATGGTGTATGGTTTGTTTGTGGGTGTTTGTTAGGGTTTGTGTGTATGTGTGTGTGTGTGGAGGAGGGGGGGGGGGGTGCATTCATGACTCTGCACAGTAATACAGTTTTTGTTGCCCCCTTAGGAGAGAGCAAGATAACATTACAAGGTAGTAAATGGAAAGATAGATAAAATAAAGAATGAAAAAGGACAGAACAGGTGGGGGGATTTTTTTTGTAGATGGACTAGGATGTCTAGCTGCTAATTCCCTGCATGGATTGGACAGTCTTTAAAGGGGAATCCCTGACGCAAATAAATTTTTTTTTTTAGAAGAAAAAAAAATCAGACAAGTTGATACGTAAAAGTTTGAACAGTATTACATGTAGATGAACAATAAGAAAGTTATGAATTTTTAAAAGTTGTAATAATTGTACCCGAATTTGCTGCATTTGTGATGCCATAGTGATTTTTTTAATACTTCAAATTATATTTTTCTTTCATGAGGATATAAAACAATATGTTACATGGGTTTTATTTTGATTACTGCCCCCAGGGGAATATGTACTTATATGTACATGTAGGAGAAAACCTCGAAATCCTGATAATTAAGTACTTTGCCTATGGGGGAAAGTTGCCCTTGCCCCTTGTCTTAATTTACTTTGACTTTAAAAAAATTACAGCCTTGGGATGTCAATTTGAAAACAGCAATAACTTTCCCATAGCTTGTCCGATTTCTTTCATACTCTCACCATTCCGATTTTTCTTATTTTTCTCATTTCCAACTTAACATTTCGTTGAAAAGGTTGGATTCTCCTTTAAGGGAACATATAATGTGTTCAGTCTCCCCTTTCCAATCAAATTTTTTAGCTGGTAGTCCCAAGTCTCTCCTCATTGGTTGACTTGTTTATAAAGAATACTTTTGAACCTTTCACTTCGCTTGATCGAGACACTTCATATTCCGGTTCCAAATGGGATATTTAGTCCTCACATAATACTTCTTCACCACCCTATTGTTTTTACAGGGTGAAGCTAGACGCCTGATAAAGATAACATGAGGGCAGCTGAAACTACAGCGTTTTCAAAGAAACAAATTTCCCTTGCAACGTTCATCTTCAAATCTCATTTCATATGCCTCCTACATGTGCACACATTCATGCGACGGTGATTTGAATTCACGAATGTTGTACCACGTTTGTCTCGCTTTATTTCCAGACGAAGGAGGATAGAAGCTGAGGGAGGGAAGAAGAGACGAGAGAGCGAACGGGAGACGAGGGAGGGAACGAATAAGGCTTTGGCTGATCTGCTGCTGCTGTAATTCTAGGCTGATGAGGGAACCGACAGACCCAATCAAGTTTTGTTGAGACGGAATGATTTTCAACAAACAAATCTTGGCCGCTCTCATTGGCATGAAGGAGCTTACCTGCGATTGATGTGTGTTTTTGACGAACCTTTATGTCGGGTATGTATGTGCAGTATTAAATTTGATATATGATTTGTTATATTAATGATATTAATAATATGCAAATTTTGTATTGTGCTTGATACAAATGTAACTTCTTTATAAAAATGTGCCTACGTACTGAATTTGCAGAAAAGGCAGTTTTATGCAGTGTAATCTTCTATTTTAAAAGATATGGGAAATGCATGTAGTGTGTTGAATTTTAGTTTTGTTTGAAAAAATAGAAAAAATTGCATTAAACTTCATTTCTCAGACTGAAATATATAAATTTTTGTATTTTAAAAACATTTTCATAGTAAAAGGAAGAAAGCTATGAAGATAGAGAAAGTGACGAACGTCACCAAACAGAATTGCCAGACATATATGTATTCCAGGTTCTAAGAAAGTATAGTGGAGAATTATTCATTGGAGGTGTCTGTATATGTAATTGAGTAATACAGACTTGTATCAATCAGATACATGTATACCTATTTACGTCTGAGACAGACCTTTGACCTTACCATGCAAAAGATGTTGCCAGAGCTTGAGCCTTGAACCCCTGCATCAACATGTAACTTCCCCACATATCAACATGTAACTTCCCCTCATAGCTTGGAGTACAGGCGCTTGGCACAACTCCAGGCTGAGGATTTAATAAAAATAAAAAAAATTAGGTGTCAAAATAGCCCAGTATTAAACTAATAAGCAAAACCGATCCTATACAAAATTATAGAAGTAATTAATGGGGATGTGGGGGACTTTGACGAATGATAATCAATCAGTATAGTATTAAAAAAAATAATTAAGCGCCAAAATAGCCCAATATTAAACTAATGAGCAAAATCGATTCCATACAAAATTATAGAAGTAATGGGGGGGGGGGGGGGGAATGGGGGGACTTTGACGAATGATAATCAATCATTGACTTTGCTCAATGTACTATGTAAATTTTTATTCATCTGCTCTAATTTTCAAATTGAAAAATGAAATTAAAGATTTTTAAGGTCCATATTACTCTCATTTGTAAATTTATTTTAATCATTTTTAAAAATTCATTTTGGAGAGGTCTTTTTTCCTTTGAAGACCAGATTAATGCCATCAGGCTATGAATAATAATGAATGCATCTTTCCACTTAAATAATAAGGCTGCATTATTTTTGCTATGGTTGTATACTGTACATGTAGCAATACATCAAATTGTAGCCTTAGGAACCGAGACGCAAATAATTCCTAAAGCATTGACCTTAATATCACTGAAATTACCAGCTCTGCTGCAAATTGGATAAAGACAGGCCATGAATTATTCCACCCCGAATAAAATATACCAATTTATGTTATTCCACTGGTTAGTGGTACATCACCGTTGAATGCTGGCTGGCCGTGTTGGTCCCGACTGGGTTTTAGTGTACCTGGGATGTTCAGTGCTGTGCATCGTGAGAGCCCCCCTGAAGAAACAGCTGGTTTGCCGCATTTATTTTCAATAATTGGCTCAAATTTGGGAGCCCTCGGCTGCGAAAATTGGATTGCAGCCCATGCACTGCTGATGTTCCTTCGTCTCTTTCCTTTGGGTGGATGGAAGGATGGATGGGTTGGTGTCTTCTTTTTGCACCCTCCTAATCTCTGTCAGTCTTTCTCTTTGTCTCTTTTTTTAAGTCTGTCCTTCACCTCTCTTTGTCTGTCTATCTGTCTCTGTCCATCTCACTCCCTCTCTCTCTTGCTCTCATTCCCTCTCTATTTCTCTCTTTGGTAGTTCGCGTCTCTGTCTTTGTTTCTCACTCTCTCGCAATTCTCTTTCTCTCTCTTTGTCTATCTTTAGTCTCTCTTTATCTATGTGTCTGTCTGTCTGTTGGAGTATCTCCGTCACTCCTCTCTCTCCGTTGTAAAACTGTCTTCAGAACTCTATGACAATTGGTGAGTTTAATTGAATGAATGTTAATTTAAAAAACAATTGAGTGCAAAGAGTTCTGTCTTTCTCTTGTAATTTCTCTTCTTTTACATAGACTCTGATTACTTACGAAATGTATTGTGGAGTTTATCTGCAAGTACATGTACATGTACTACGTGTACACTGTAGTGTCAAACAGTTTCCTGTTTGTTCATATCTACTCTAGATGTGTACATAATTTATACAATCTTTTTTTTCTCCATTTCTTGACAAAGTAACATCGATCATAATGATTTTGGAAACAGAACATGTTTCAAGGTAAGCAAACCTCATCTCCAGCCTGAAAAATATAGACATACTATACATGTAATCAAAATAATTTCTACTCATAGATGTACATGTACATGTACACTTTCAATATTACATAAATTTCAAGAATGTCGATTTTAGCTGAGCAGCCGAACTCTTCTTCACACAGCAGTAACATGTGTTGCCCCTGTGGTACCGTTGGATACAAAAATGAACTTCTTATGATTTTTTTTTTGATCACCCGAAATTGTTAATCATTCCATTTGAATGTCATTATCTTCAATTTTATGTAATCAATGAGACCATACAGTATATCCCTTGAAATTCAGTTTAACTGCAATATATTTATAATTTCATACTTTTTGTTATCAGTTATCTGTTATTAAGATGATTTGTAAATCACTCATATTCAAAATCTGACATGTTTTGTTGGCAGCCTGGTTGGCAGTAAAAATGTAAAACACTTGTATGTAGATATTGCATTTCTATGGTAATGATTTTCTTTAGAAGAACAAAGTATTTCAAAAGTTACTTGTTTGCCTAATTTTAGTTATTGGAAATTTCATGATTCTTTACACTGTGCAATCTCTGAAATTCTGCTTCATTGTTCCTGTGCATGACAACATTCATATGCACATCATGTGCAATATGATGTTCTGGTTCTGAGAATGAATATCATTATCCTTATTGCACTGTACATGTAGTCTGCTTTGCTTTCCCCTTTCCTTTTGAGGCCACCATCAACTTCAAGCTCCAAAGCTCTAGATGGCGGTTGTCCAAATTTCAATGTATCATGTCGTTACATGTATGTATTTTTTTCTCTGCTCATGTTTCAATAATTTAAAAAGAGTGCATTTTCAAGTATAATTTATTCCAGGATGCATATAAATAGAATCATTATGCTGTTTGTTTATCATGTTACATTGGAAAAAATGATTATACTTGTTCATACATGTAATGTAATTATCATCATCACGGATACACAGCAACAGAATGAAAGCTTCATGACGCTGTGGTCTGGTACAGATGTGACAGTGACTAGTCTAGAGCAGTCTTAAATTCATCTAGTGATTGCATTGATGTAGTGGCTATAAAGACAGATACTTCCAGTCCCGTATGGTTCTGGACAGGAATGAGTACAGGTGCCTATCAGTTCTGGATTTGATGATGTTGTTGGCATCTGGTGTGAAGTGCCGACTTGGACGACTGGAGTGTCTGAGGTGGCCTTTGGTTGATGTTATGGGGATTCCCTCTTATGAATTCTGTAGAACTGGCTCAATCTGGCATTGAGCCGTCAGCAAGACTTTCCCACCCCAAGTGCTTTTTTTAGCATCTCGGGAACTGTGGACTTACGACTGTAGCCGTTGATCACAAAACGAGCGGCTCTTCTTTGAACTTTATCGAACATATTTCTGGTAGGGATCAGTAACAGCAGACATACTAGATGTGGACGAACAAGAGCTTTGTAAGCTTTCCCTTTGATATCAGTGCTGCACTGATGAATTTTTCTTTGTACTTTTGTTATTTGATAGTGGAAATAAAATAAAATCTAATCAAAATCAAGAGCCAGCAGCTTAGAATGGATAGCACGGTAATCTTTTTTTTGTTTTAGTTATCACATCAATCTAGGCTATGTGCATTAATTTTCATCCGTCTGTGGGGGAAGCAGCGAGAATACAAATGTTCGCCTTTACACTAAATGCAAATGGCCTATAGAGTACTCGGCTGCTCTTATGTACACAAAGTAGACTGATGTATATCTGTCAAATTACAACTGGCTTTATCGGTTGGTAACGACTGGAAAGCACCCACGACACACGATTGATGACTGACGGTTGGCCTGGTTTCTGTTGACATGTAAACACAGAGTATGAGTTAGTCTACAGGGGCTGCTCCCACTGCTGTGTCATGGCTGTTGAGATGTGCGCAACCCCTTCCATATGCATGCCTTTCCTGTGCATGTAAACTGTCCCAAGTATTTTTGTTCAGTGGCCTGCTATGGTCTGAAGCAATGTGAACAGGCTTCAGTATACATTTGTACATGCAGATCTACATACTTGCAAGTCTGTACCCCATCTGACGTAGCCTTTAACCAAGGCTCAGTGTTTGTATATTCATATCAGATGCTGAGCGACTGAACAAAGACTAATGGCTGTGTGATTGAAAAAGAAAAAGAATTAAAAGAGAAAGAAGGAAAGAGGAATGAAAAAGAAAAAAATTATAATAAGCTACTGAAAATGATCAAAATCTGTGGCAAAAATAGTCAATCCTGACTGGTTGCCAACCAAGGAAAGAAGAAGAAGAAGAAGAAGAAGAAGAAGCTAGTTCAGTCTCCGAAGTCGCTTGATCATGCGTTCAACTTAGTCTAATCAACCCCCTTTGTCTCTTGCTGGCTCGTCTCAGCCACTACTAGACTAGGAATATAGCAAAGTCAGAAGGTCTTGTAAAAAGGCTATGTCTGATGTGACTTCATGCTTGTGTGCTACGTATTCATCATGTACCCTACGCGTTGGCATTGCATGTCTGACTTGTATTTGTGCAGTTGGAGACTGCATTTTGGTAATTCTATTTACCCTCTCAAGATCAGACGAAGCTTCCAGAAAACAAAATTTATGGAAAGTGTTTCTGCGCCCCCTACTCCTCGAAATCTAATCAAAAGGATATGCGTGCGTTGTACACTTGTAGCTTATCAGATGTGCAAACAGCATTGTTCTTAGACTTCATTTAATGCAGTTCAAACTTGCCATTTGATTGATTTCGAAGCTTATGTGCGTGAATCATTAATGATATGAGCAGTTGTTATTCTTTACTCTCTTTATCCCCATGAGTAACCATTCTCCTTTCGAATCCGAACTGCCCGGTAATCAAAGAGTATTATCGGTCATGTTGGAATTAAGTATTTAGTTGAAATGACAATGTAACCTCCATGTGAATCATCTATCTGTCATCACTTTTAAAGCTACATGTGCAATGGTTGCCTTGGGCTGTGGTCCGACACTCGTGCGCAATGTGCAATGTTCTTGTACCGTCTAACACCTTCATGTCTTCAATGTTTCGGCACTTTGTAGGTCCATGTTGTACTAACACTGGAGGTGTGAAACACCAAAGTGTACTTTGGTAGCCCTAAGGATGGATGTTCAAGCATTGGAGGTAATGAGACGGAGGTGTTATAGCCTTTAATGGCAGATGTAATGTGTGTGAAATACGTGTAAAACAATTTTAATGATGATAATTAATGAACTAACCCTTCATAGCATTCCTTCTATGTGCACGCTAATTCTCTCCAGCCAAACAATGCAAAGTACATGGACATGTAAATAAAAATAACAAGTAGTAGAATAGAATATAATATTGTACATGTACATTATATATAACATGATATGATATGGTATGGTATGATAATAACAATAATGATAATAAATGCTTTTCATTAGGCGTCATGTGCTCGAAGTGCACGATTGAACCGGGGGGGGGGGGGGGGGGAGCAAACAAAAAAAATCATTGATATAATGAGTTGAAGGGTAAGCTTTTAGCTTAATCTTAATGTTTTGACACACTTGCTGACATCCCGGATAGTTGGATGTACTCGCTCTATATTTTGTCCAGCTTGCCTCGTATTTGCCCATCACCTTCACCGATTGTGATTATTTTCTTGATATTGAAAAATATGGTCCTGGCTGAAAGTATTTATAGCTTTTTTTGTGAAAATAGTCGTCATGAATATTCATTAGGTGGGCTGATGATGTCACATCCCCACTTGTTCATCTGTATTTTATTATATGAAATTAGGTTTATTCAATTTTTTTCCTCCAAGAACTAGAAAAAATTGGATTGACAACTGATTTTTATAGTGCATTAGACATTTATTGCTGCAACTTATTTCATTATAGGGGAGACATTATTCACACAAGTATGAAATAATGAAAATGTTATGATTTTGTGTAATAACATCTGAAATCAAAAAGTGGGGATGTGACATCATCAGCCCACCTAAGGAATATTCATGACGACTGTTTTCACAAAATATTGCTAAACTTTAAACTTCAATAACTTTATTATTTGTTATCCGATTTTGATGAAATTTTCGGCATTTTGCTCAGTGAATTCTACTCGATGCATTTAATAAGATATAAATATTTTCAGCCCGGACCATCCCTTTAAGAATGATATTTCTATCTATATTCCCTTTTACCTTCAGGACATTGTTCACAGGATTATTCATTTATGATTCTTCCACACCAAACATTTAAATAAAAAGCAAAGAATCTTAATTACTTGGATTACACCAGGGTCTTGTAACACAAAAGGAATACAGTCAATTCAAAAATCAATTTCAATTAGAGGTCAATGTAGAAGCATTTACCCAAAATGACATCAATTGTAAATATTGATCATATCTTTACTGGCCCGGGTATAAAAGGAAATGATGAAAGAGCGTGAAGCTCTCTTGTAGTTTTATACGGATCTGTATATACCCTCTGCTAGCCCCACATTCATGTGAAGTCTAAAGAGACGAATGGAAAACAGAAATAGCCACATTCTGAAATGGAGAAGGAGAAACCTATCCTTACAAATGCGCACAGGTGAAGCCGGTACACCTGTACTCGCTGTGGCCTCACCTTGTGGGCATTTATTTCTCGGCAAGCGGTGAAAAACAACAGTTCCTCTTGCGATTCCGTCGGCCGGGCCTTTTCAGCTTGATGGTGGTGAATATTCATACCCAGGTGGGACAAGTAGCTCTCTCCGTCCTCCAATAAACTCCAGCCTCCGGGAGAGGATGGGGGATGCTGTGTCCACACTACTCTATGAATGCTGTGGGCTTTAATTAACTCTGCTCTTGGAGCCAGTCCTTTGTGAGTGAAATCTGATTCTTTTGAGAGTGGATTTTCAAATTTAAGAGTGGATTTTACCTCTTTTGGAGTGAAAATGTCTAAGAAGATAGTTCACTCCAGAAGGAGCCATGAAGCACTCTGTAAAGCTGTATAATTCACTCCATGTGGATTGGTCCGCTAGTATCACTCCAAGAGGAGTGAGATTTTAGTTACTACATTATTTATTCTTTTGCATTTCAGAATAATGCCCATTTGTGTCTATTTTACGACTCTTCCAGTTTCATGAAAACATTTGCACGATGGCTGTGTAAGGTGCCATTTCATGAAAGTTTTCAGCACTGAAAAATAGTTATTCTCTGATAGTTGCCAATGTACGGAAGAATAAAGCCGATCAGCAATATCAAATTTAGTCTGTTGTCCCCGATGTATTATTGAGATAACGGTTCCCCCAGTTTCCCAGGTTTTGGCTAAACACTACGGCCGGAATTCACAAAGGTGGTTTTGAAATCCCACGGTTGAATCCATGGTTTATGCAGATTTTCTGTATTGTATTGTATTAGCGCGTATCGGGTGCATGTATAAACATTGTCCAATTTGCCAATTGACGCCTGTTACCATGGTGAGATACGCTATTTTATTCATGAGTCCACTGTTTGAAGAGTGGACTAAACAGTGGACTCCTGAATAAAATAGCGTGGATAACCATGGCAACAGGTGTCATTTTGGCGCACTGTGACAAAAGCGTGCATCAGCATCGGAATTTTTTAATATACGCAGCAAAATAAGCGTAATTTATACAGGAAATCTGCATAAACCCTGGATTGAACCGTGGGTTTCCTAAACCACCTTTGTGAATTCGGACCAGTGTGTATTAATGTTGCATCTTGGGTAAGGATCCAGGAACTCTTGCCTGTGTTTTGGACCCGGGCCTAATCAACTGACTACTACTACTATTACTACTACTACTACTACTACTACTACTACTACTACTACTACTACTACTACTACTACTACTACTACTACTACTACTACTACTACTACTACTACTACTGCTACTACTACTACTACTACTACTATGCTACTACTACTACTGCTGCTGCTGCTGCTGCTACTACTACTATTACTACTACTACTACTTGTATTACTGTTGCTGCTGCTGCTTCTGCTGCTACTACTACTACTACTACTAATACTCATACTACTACTACTACTTCTGATGATGAAGATGATGATGGTGATGAAGGTGATGATGATGGCGATGATGATGATAATTATACAATGATAATTATTGTAATAATAATAATAATGATAATAATACACTTTCCTGAAATTTAACATCCTTTTATAACAAGTTGTTATAAAAAGGACTTGTATATTATTACCCCAGTTCTATCCCCATAGCCTTGAACAGCACAGAAGCATTTCAATTAATAATTTCTTGCCAAAAGAAATTACACCATGGCTGGGATTCAAAACCACGACCCTTTGTTTCAATGTCGAAAACTTAAATCCTCTGGAACATAATGTAACGCTCCACAATCACCAATCGAGCAATCCACAAAGTATGAACACGGTCTGGGATGGGGATAGATAGAGCGGGGAAGGTGTAGAGATCGAGGAGCTTGAAAGCATCATTGGAACCCGAGATGGAGAGCTTTAGACATAATACACCTGAGGGGTACCCACCGGGTATGCATGACGACAATGAGGCACCGCTACTCAGGTGAGGCTTGGGGCCCCTCCGCTTTCAGGAAAAGGGGAACTTTTTTTTTTTTACTAAAGAAGATGATGCAAGCCTAATCCACTGCTTGCAAGCACAAACTGGGGACCCGTTTTGATATAACTTGTTAAAACAACAAATATGCAATAACAGTTTAAAGCTGCTGGAATCCTTCAATTTGATTGGCTGTTAGTGAACTTGTTAGAGAAAGTTTTCATTTGTTTGTTGTAGCAAGTCTTTGTGAAACCTTACCTAGGTTTGTATAGCTTTCCATTGGGTATTAAAGTAAAGTTCAATTCAGATGCATTTCCATCTGAAGATTAATGTGGAGGTTTCATTGACAAACTTTGTGCCTGCGGTAAAATGTACACTGTTAAAAAACCCATGATTTTACAGAAAAAAGAGAAGATTTTGCAGAAAGCAATAACAGAATCACTCTGTAAATTCATAAAACAGGAATTTTTCTGCAATTTATCAGAACAGGTCTGTTTAAAAAGGGGAAAATGGTGTATTATTCAAGGAAATTTGTAAGATTACATACACCAAATACCAATTTTCTGTAAGATTACACAATCTGGTACGATAACAGGGGGGTGTTTCATCAATATTTTCGTCCGACAAGTTGTCAGATCTGACAACTTTCCTGGATTCTGATTGGTTGATAAGCACTGTTACTATAGTAACTGTCGGATAAAACAGGACTTGTCGGACGTTTTATCCGACAAGTCCTGTTTTATCCGACAGTTACTATAATCATGAAACGCTCCCCTGGTGTTCTTGAGACTCTGCTGCAGGAACTTCTTTTATTTTAAGGATAAATTTTCTAACAGTGTAGATTGAGCCATTTATAAAGCAAGTCTCACCCCCTTACAAGTGCTATTAAAAAAGAGATGCAATTGGGTACAGGTTCAGGCTAATGATATGTAATGATGATGATAACATTGTGCACATACATGTAGGCGCTTGAGGCGTTTATGTTTCCTGGCTAAGCCAGGCTTCTGATGATTTCGATGATAATGGCTTTTGAGGAATTTCTTTTGCAGGTACCCATACCTCACTTGGGTTGAGTGCAGCTAAATGTGGATGAATTGCTTGCTCAAGGAATTTAATGTTGTGGCTAGGGTTTGAACCCATGGCTTTATAATGCAAGGTGGAAGTTAGAACCACTAGACCATGATACTGCCACTTGTGGAATGAGGGGGGGGGGGGGGTGGGGGAGGGTGTATTAAAGGGGAAGCATATTAGAAACAAAAAAGAGGATCAAATTTTGTTGAAAAATATTAATAGTGAAGAAGAGTGAAAACATGGACTCTTATCGATCAGGAGCCAAATATGCTTTCCACACTGCACTTTTTGTACATGATAAATATAGGGCCCATGGTGGCCATTTTGAATGTCAAAATACAGCATTTATCACATAAATGGCATATTAACAATGATGTTTTTACTTTTTAGTCAGTATTCCACTCGTTTATCTTAATAATATGCATTTTAGTGCTCACTCTTTTCATTTTTTGGCCCTAGCCATTGCCATTGTACATAATACTCTTTGGGCCAGTGGCGGCTATTTTGGATATCAAAATGCAGCAATGTCCCCATATGTGACATAATAAATGATATATCTCGTTAGTAATGACGATGTGCATATATTTCTTCGTTTATACATCGCGATTTTTGCGGTTTAGTGCTAATTTTTGTGAAAATTAGTTTTCCCTATTCATATTGTACATAATAGAGAATACAATGGCCTATGGCGGCCATTTTGAATATCAGGAAAATAAATATTTTGTCAAAAATTATTTTTTCAGAGAGTATTTCACACCTGCCACACGATTTCATGCGTTTCATAGCCAATGTGCGGACAATCTTAGGATTTTCATGGGTAATTTGCATATTTTGGCGGCCATATTGGATTTTGCCAATTTGTGGAAAATGCTCAAGGTTACATGAGTGGCATCATCCAGATTCGTAATCAGCACCCTCGAATTGACAAGAAACCATCAAAAGATATTGTATATGTAAAAAAACAAGGTTTGGTCAAGTTTCTATGGGGCCTATCCTGGACTAGTAAGCAATCTTGAGAGAGAGAGGGAGAGAGAGATAGGGAAAGAGAGGGGAGAGAGAAATGAAAATAAGGAGACAAACGAGAAGGTGAACTTAGCTCTATGAGCATCTTGGGATAGGTAGATACGAAGAAAGCAATGAAGAGTCGTGAATAATTCACGTCTGCATCTCTAATGGCGTATACCTCCAATGCAGTCGTATAGTCTGCAGGTGCAGACCCTTGAATTTTGCATTATGCATACTGCAGAGTCTGAAGAAGGAGACTAGATTCACTCGTGTACTGTGGTCGCTTATTCGACAAACACATAGTAGGTTTGATGACTAGTCTTCAATCTAGACATGGTTAGGACCGATGACTCCACCCTGGACATGGTCTCATTCATTGAAGTGTCAACTTTGAGTCTGTGCTTGGAGACCAGCCATTGTACACCTTACTATCAAGGTGTACTCTCAGGTATTCTTGAGCAAACCTCGACCCACTTCAGGTGAGGGCGTCAGTGTTCCGACCAATCACTGTGCTGCGAACGTCCCGAGCTCATGCCTCCAACGGATGGCTTTTGGATGTTCCTTCAAGTGGATACCGGTATACAAGGGGCTGCCTGCCTGCTCGTTTGTGTAGAAGACCTGTATGATCTTTTATACTACATGTACATACGTGAAATGTCCTAGCATAGAGGAAATCCTGTTAATAACGACCATTTAAGGAAGGCTATATAAAAGATTTTAACTGACAAGTTTAATATTCTGTCTTTTTTGCTGTCTGTTCGAAACTTTTATAATCATTTTGTAAAATGATTTTAAGATATTTTGATCCATGAAGATAGTTATTCAGTGCATGAAGCTTTATTTTGTTAAATTTAATGTCAACGGTTTAATAATTCATGACAGAAGTATAAAATACATAAGAAATGTATTTAGATATTTGTTAATAAATCATGAGATATCGTGGAGAAAGGATTGGAGTTCTGTGTCTTTACTTCATTTTCTTAATTTCAAATAAATCCTGGATGAGTGTGGCAGTGACGAGCCAAATTATGGCAGGCTGTAAATTAATACAGAACATAAAATATGTTATCAAAATTTGAGAATTATAAATAAATCCTGTTCAATATTTAAATCCAAATAAAGATCCTGGCTGTTTTGTGATGCAGAAAGTATTCATAGGCTACTTTAAGGCCTAAACAACTTGTTTTTTAATCAAGGATATTTTGGATATCAAGTCAACGTGACACCACCTTTAAATGACATTTTCTTCAATAAATATTTCCAGCCTTATTTTCTACATGTAGACAAAGTGTTTTCATGAAAAATACATGACCTTTTCTTTACTGTGTCTTTTTTTACTCCATTCTTTTGTTCTATTAAAAAAATGTGGGACTCTTATATTTAATTTGAAAATGTCTCTATTGGGTGGTTGTTCTGGATTACTTTTCAATCATGCAATTAATCCTCATCTAATCTGTTCTGCTCCAGTTTCTCCGGTTGCCATACATGCTAACATTACAATTATACATGCCATCTTATAAGTACTGCAATGTAACTCTTGTACCTAATTTGCCGTCCTAATTGCCGTCTGAAACTTAACCCACATGCTTAAATGATTGAAAAGAGAAACTGAGTGGAGAAATAATTTGAGACCCCTGGAAGAAAGGCTGTGTTCACGCTGTGAGCACATACATGTATGAAAGGCTCCAATATTCATACTTGAATAATACATGCTGTAAATATTATGAACAGCACTGCCAGGTAGAATGGATATTCTGTATTTTAGTACTGAAAATTGAGAAGAATGCTGATGGTTCACGCAAGATTTTGATTTCTAAAGTTCCATTTTTATGTTTTGCCCCATGGTATTTCTTTAAAACTACTGATTTCCTCACCAATATACTGATTTTTCAGCTTTTATGATACTGAAATGTTAAAGCTTAATCAACAATAACAGACCATCAATTGGCATCCTTGGACCTGTAACATAATTCTTAGGGATTGATTGTAAGGCTGATATACAACTTGGCCCCATCTTACAAAGAGTTACAATTGATCTAATCAATCTCTCCATTCATGCCTTAATTTTTTCTACAAGAAATTTGGAGAATCTTCTGTAAGTAATCAAAGAGAATAGCACTGAATCTTCCAGAGAACGATGAATGTATACATTATACATCATAATATCTAGAAAATATTTCAAGCAAATTTGCATTTTAGATGTTGATGTTGCAGGCCGTCCATAGTTGTGGTTGATTGGATCAATCGCAACTCTTCTTAAGAAAAAGCTCTTTATGCAAAATGAATTAATCATAAAAATCAACCCAATTATCAATTGCTATTAAGCTTTGTGTTATGTGGCCCAAGGGAGCCTTTCGGGATAGGATTTAGGTGTTTTCTTATCTGACAGTTACCATAGTAACAGTCAGACACCCTTGTATCTCAGCCATTCAAACTCAAGGAAGCTGTCAGCTCTGAAAGCTTGTCGTACGTGTAGACAAATGTTGGGAATAATGATAATAGTCGGTTCTTGTATAGCGCATGAGGATATTATTACCCCGGCTGTAGCTTAAGCAGCTAGCTTCCAGCGCTCGGCATTTCAAGGAATAAATTACTGCCAGGTAACCGATCACCTCACCTGGGTTGAGTACAGCACAGTGGATAAATTTCTTGCTGAAGGAAACTACGAAACTACGCCGTGGCTGGGATTTGAACCCGCGACCCTCTGTGTTAAAGTCCGGAGACTAATCCACTGGGCCACAATGCTCCACACTCTCCTGTATGTCCATTAAACATTGCGTTGATATGTATCGACATGTCCAAGAACATAGAAACCTTTCTTTTCTTCTAAAATCACACTTTCCATTTTTGAGTTGGGTTCCTTGTTAATAGTGTTTTTGCAAAAGGCTGTTCGAGAGTGAACGATGATTGCTATTTGCTTGAACACACCCTAGTGGGGGTACATTATTGCAGTGGATTGAGTTGCTGTCATTGCTTGTGTGGGCAATCTCATGTTCCTGTAGCCAATTTCATCAATGAAATTAGGGCCCGTTAACACAAACTTAACATTTGATTGTAGGGCTGATTTTTAAAAATATTTGGTTGCATTGATCATTACAATTATATGCAATCAATCATACAGGTCAACCATACAATCAATCCCAAAGTTTTGTGATATGGGATCAAGGAGTTGAGTATAGAATGTCACCTAAAATGTCGATCAGTCATGCGCCTCATCATGCATATGGACAATTTTTTCTTAATGTCCGACTAACTGTGTTCGGCCAAGCAGAAAGCTGTCATGCACTTAACGTTTCTAATTTAGCTCAAATGATGTTTGTTCCATGCGAGTGGTTTTGTACATGTAGGCCAAGAATTGTGATGACCTATTTCCCATTATGTTTATGGGTGTGCAGTAACATTTGAATTCTGTTTCTTTTGTTTTACTTTAAACTAGAGGTTAGAAGAGGAGAAGTAAAAGGAAGGAAGGGATTGGAGGGGGAAGGAGGGAGGGAGGGAGGGGGGAGGGAGGCACATACATTTGTAATTCCAAAGCTTCGTTATTCCGAAGGTTCGGATATTCCGAAGGTTCGTTATTCAGAAGGTTCGTATTTTTGAATGAGGTTTGTAATTCCGAACCTTCGGAATAACGTCACTTTCAGTTTAGACATGCTTCTTTATGATTTGGTTATGTGGCAATAAATAGTGTTTGCAACCTATTCTTAAATATCTCTATATACTATCCAGTTAAATTAACTCTGTACTTAATTCAAGATCAGTAATCATTTTGCTACTAACACTAGATGTGAGCATTTAATTTCAATTCATCCTTTGATAATTAATTATATTGGGGATTCATACTGACAACCAACAGTCTATAAAGCACTCTGGTGCAACTTCCAAACAATTCTGATTTTTTTAAAAAGGACAGAGTTAAAGTGGGTTTTCATTTTATTAATCAGACAGAATTAATTAAATATTACAGATTTTTGTTATCTTTCTTGCTAATCTATTCTAAACAACACCTCACTAGAGCTGCCATGAATTGGCAGCTATTGACAAAATGGCTTTTCAGCGCTTGCTTCAGTCCGTGTCCGTGCGAGAGAGTCTGGTACAACGGGCAAATACATGCTCTAGCTGAGGGAGTGATTAATTTCTCAGAAATTGAATTACTGTCTAATGCTTGTTGATTAATATGGCGATGCCATTCTAAACACATCTGCCAGCCTTGGAAATATGGTAGTTTGAGATAAAAAATAAAAAACCAATTGAGCGATCCCTTCACAAATAAATCTATTTTGAGGAAGTTAACTTGTCAGCAGATGTCTTGCTGGAATGTTATTTTGTGCTTGTTCTTCAATGTGTGTGCAACATTAGCATACCTACGGGGGGGGGGGGGGGCAGAGGGGGCAGACTGCCCCCCCCCTGATGAGTCACAACCCATGCAAGGGACGTATCCCTGCCCCCTGACAAGTCACAACTGATCCTGATGAGGCACAAGTGTCCCACTCCTTTGAATTTGAACACCTTTTTTTTTTTGGTTGTCAGTTTTTTTGGCAGAGGAATTTGCCCCCTCCCCTTTGGAAAATCCAAGGTACGCCACTGGTGTGCTAAGAATCATCTTTGAATTATTGGAGTATGACATGTCACATAAAATTACTTGAATTGTGAGCTAATTCCAATTTTTATACGAGATGCCTCTTTTGAAAATTGTAAAGTGCAAATCCACTCCCAACAGAAAGTTGGTTTGAAAAAAAAAATAACACTAACAATTACATAAGAATTGGATATGAATAAGAAAGTTTAATATGAAATTTTACAGTTTTCCCTTTATCGCCATTAATAGTTTCTCCACATTAATAGTTTCTCCACATACTGGTTGGTAATGGTATGCAAATGAGGGACAGATCCCAGTCTATTTGTCTATAATGTGAAGATTTATTCCTCCCTAAACTGATTTTGCCATTGTTTAACCTGGACTGGTTCAACCCCAAGGGCTTTTTTGTCAATCCATGAGAAACTACAAAATTGCATAAGATAAAAATTATACAGTAAAAACAAGAAATTGTGAGTTAGGGACATTATCGACTCTCTCATTTGAATATCAGTGGGTTGTGCACATTGCTGTTTTGTGAATAAAAAGCAGAACTTAGAAATATCACAATTTTATTTCTTTACATCTGATTTTTAATTGAATTTTCAGTGTAATACTTGTTTGATATTTCTGTATTGATTCCAATAAACTTTGGTTTGGACTTGACCTTTAACAAGTTCTATTTGAATGCCTTCCATCAGTATCATAGGAGTTTCATATCTTAGTAAGATAACTTAGTGGCAAAATTTCAGTCTTGTTGACATAATGATCTTTCTTGTTGCTGGTCAAGATGTCTTCATTATCACAATCTTAATATTCATTGTTGCTTTTATCAATAATTATTTGATCCCTGTGATCTTTGTTATCACCACTATCATTGATATTGTGACCATCGTCATCCTCATTATTATCATTATTATCATATTATAATCATCATCATCATCATCATCATCATCATCATCATTATCATCATTATCATCATCATCATCATCATCATCATCACCACCATTATCATCATCATCATCATCATCATCAACCTCATCATCGTTATCATTGTTATCATTGCCATCATCGTTATCATTGCCATCAACCTCATTATCGTCACTAATCATCATTATCATTGTCATCACCATATTTAACATTAGTATTACTCTTCATTGTAGTCACCATCATCATTACCCCATTATTACCACCACCACCTCCACCACCACCATCATCGTCGTCGTCGTTGTTGTTGTCGTCATCGTCATCATCATCATCTCCACCACACCACAACCTCCACCACCACCGTCATCATCACAATCATCATCACCATCATTACCACCCCATCATCATCGTCATCGTCGTGGTCATCATCATCCCCATCGTCATCATCTTCATCATCATCATCATCATTACCAGTATCATCCTCATTATCTATGAACAATATCTATTGTTCAATGAATGTCATGCACGGCAGGCTGCGTAACGTTTCTGAAAGTGGGGGGGGGGGGGGCTGATCATGCAAGAAATCATGATCTGATGGTCATTATTATGTTTTGTACACAGTTTTTTTCAAAAAGGGGGGGGGGGCTGATACAGCAAATACCCCCCCCCTTTTTTTTTGCCCCTGCATGAGAATGTCATATTATGCCTTTTTATTTCATACATGGAATGAGCTTATTACCCACTCTCTGCGTATCTTTTCACTTGTCGACACCAACCCTATCTGATTAGACTATCATACCACGTTTCTCAATTTGTAGGATATTCAACTTTCAGCTCATTTCCCTACTCATGAAAATGCAGATCAATACATTTGGACCTCAAATTATTGTCAAGATTCCCTCTCTCGATCTATATTTGTTTTTAGGCATGCTTGAGCAGAGACGGTTTTATAGTATCGGTGATTAATCAGTTTAAAGATATCAAACTCCAATGCACTGGGTTTCTGTCTCTTAAGGTGCTTTTAGACCGTCTAATATCTCCCAAATTCTTGATATTTTTTAATTAGGATTTCTACCTTATTAATACCCCAAGTAGATTAATATAACAAATGCAAATTTTTTTGGTTATATGATGATGAGGATGATGATGCTGATGATGATGAGGATGCTAATGATTATGAGGATGATACTGATGAGGATGATTATGATAATGATGATGATGAGGAGGATGATGATGATAATGATGTTGATGAGGAGGAGGATGATGATAATGTATGTGTAAAGATGTCTCTATGCACTTCAACAGAAATAGAAATGAAGAGACATGTTTAACTGAGTTAACTTTGTTATTCGAGTTTCAAGAGCTGTTTTAGCTTTTTTAGCTTTTTTAGTGAATATCCCCAAAAGAGTCAAAAGGAATTACCCTGCTAATCACAAGGTTAACTTTTCAGAAGTTTCCCTGAAGTTTGCCAAGGTCAGGGCTAATCTTGCGGTGTGAAAGAAATGTTTTTAGAACTTTCTTATCCCACCACTTTACACAGGCACCATTTATAAGGCACTTGGGTTGATTGCTTGCTGAGCTGGCGATTTTGAAATAACGCTTCATCTGCTACTCTGTCTGTTCTGCGCCCGGTCAGATTTTTAGAAATGTAAGTCATGTAAACGTACTCCAAAAGTGTCTGGTTTAGGTGGGGAGAATCAATGATGGAAATCGTGATACAATTTTCTTGAAGCCTGAACAAGTTCTTGTAGATTTATGGGTATTTTTGTGATCGAGGTGGCCTGAAAGCACATTACAAGGATGATGGAAAGGGTCAATTTCCTTAGTCTTGGTTGTGTCTGGTTGTAGTTTACCAACCAGTCAGCCATATTTGCCTACAGGTCTAGCCAGATGCTCTAGCAAGGATGCAGGAGTCCAAAGGGGGCCCTGCAATACTTGTTGCTCAAGTGTCCCCCCTTCTAGGTTTTTTTTACCAACTATAATGAATCGCTTTCCTGTGTAATACTACATTGATTTGTTAATTAGAGTCTTGCAGATTGTAGTCTACACAATTTACATGAGCAATATGATCATTTACATTCACATACTGTGACTTCAAAACCCATAATCAGTTGGCCAAAATGAATATTGAGATTTTCATGATTTTGGAAAAAAAAGCAAATATAGGGAAAATGAGATACTTGTGAGTATGAGTAAGTTGTCAAAGCAATATCAAACCCAAGTACTTTTCGTTCAGTGAAGAAGGATATATCAGTAAGAAATTTTGTAGTACGGAGAAAACATGTTTGGCTGGTGGTGTTGGGGTTGACTTTTTAAGCATTACTATATATGCATAGTGTGCAAGGTAAAATGAAACTTCAAGCTGTCCAGATACAAAGTAAATGTACTGTACGTACTCGCAAAACGATAAAGGTCCGGTCCCAGTGCACTCACGGATGCCGAGAGGATGCAAAACGTTAAAAATGCCTTTTTTTGCAAGACACTATGCATCCTTTGTGTAGTAACTCATTGCTTACGTGTTTCATATGTCAATTGTTTTCCGTTTTTTTTGTTTTCACAAATTTTCACCCAATTTTTGTTAAAGGGATGGTCCGGGCTGAGAAGATTTATATTTTAAAACATAGAGTAGAATTCACTGAGCAAAATACCGAAAATTTCATCAAAATCGGATAACAAATAATAAAGTTATTGGAGTTTAAATTTTAGCAATATTTTGTGAAAACTAGAGTGAAATTTACCAAACAAAATGCTGAAAATATAATCAAAATTTAATTTCCAAGATAGCATGTTTTATGAAAAGAAAATAGTTATATGCATCATGAATATTCATTAGGTGGGCTGATGATGTCACATCCCCACTTTCCGTTTTCTTAAGTTATTACATAAAACCATAATTTTTCTCATAATATCTTACTTGTGTGAATAATGTCTCCCTTATAATGAAATAATTTGCAGCAATAAATATCTTATGCACTAAATCAGTTGTCAATCCAATTTTTCTAGTTCTCGGAGGATAATATTTGAATAAAGCTAATTTCATATAATAAAATACTAAAGAACAAGTGGGGATGTGACATCATCAGCCAACCTAATGAATATTCATGATGACTGTTGTCACAAAATATTGCTACATTTGCGCTCAAGCATTCAAGGAATTTCTTCTGACCGGTACCCATTCACCTCACCTGGGTTGAGTGCAGCACAATGTGGATGAGTTTCTTGTTGAAAGAAATTACGCCCTGGCTGGGATTTGGACCCACGACCCTCTGTTTCAAAGTTAGAAGACTAATCCACTGGGCCACTAATCCACTGATACAAATGCTTGAACTGGAACCGATGCAGAGAGGTTAACCCAGGGGCGGATCCATGATTTTCAAAGGGGGGGGGGGGGCACATATTCTCTAGGAAAATTTGACAGGCCATAACGAATGCCATATTCCCCTTTAAAAATATTGGCTATGACACTCAAAATGGATCCGCCACTGGGTCAACCCAATGCATTTCTAAAAAAAATATGGCTATTTTTATTATTGCTGTCGCACCTAATATTGTGGCTAATGCTCTTACTGCATTCTTTGGGGGTAACTACTAAAATAGATTCATGTGCACAAAAATCAAATCCCTCCAAAGATTTGTGTCTGTGCATGAGAAAGATATAACATATTTCAAAGAAAAGGGGATGAAACATGCAGACAGTAATTCAACATATGATGTCTGTAATCTTGTATTATTGGACATTTTGTTGATTCAGTGTGCCCCCATCCACCGTGATCATGAATAGTCAATCGTGTATGACTAATACACCCAATAAATCTTGAAAATAGTGATGGGAGTTGGGGATAAAAAAATGCAGGTCAATTGCCAGATTCAAGTAACAAGTTCACGCTAAGAAGAGTTTGCATGTCAAAGAATAATGAAAGGAAATTCTTACTTCTGAAAAAGTGATGCCTGCATTTTTGAGAGGATGTCTATTTTTTATGCACAGTTAAGATGTCTGCCTCTCTAAATTCTAATGAATATCATTTTGCATTATAAATGCATTGGATTAAAAGAAATATGGGCAAGATACTGTCCTTTAGGGATAGACAGTGAGGGAGGCATTTGGTACCACTACCATGGAGAAAGCAACTAGAATGGCTCAAAACAGACGGTTGTACCATGCTGCCGTAAAGGGAAGCTACGCTTTGATTAGAGTATGCTCTGACGACGAGGAGGGATAAGAATCTGAAAGTAAAGTAGTTAAAACAAATTTGAAGATGATTTTGTCCAGTGAGGAAAGAACATCTTTCATTTTATAAAAAAAACCCAGGAACTAACAGTCCACTTTGATACAGAGACCCCACCCAGGACCAAAATCCAATTGAAACCAGTTGGATTTCCAAAATCCAACTGGTTTCAATTGGTTTCAACTGGTCTCCATTGGTTTTAACTGGAATTTAACAATTTCCCATTGAAACCAATCGGAATCAGTTGAGTAACTGGAAATGTCTTCCAACTGGAAATGAGTTCTAACTTGAACCAGTTGGGTAACTGGAAATAAATACTAACTGGAACCAGTTGGGTAACTGGAAATCCTAACTGGAACCAGTTGGGTAATTGGAAATGACTTCTAACTGGAAGTTGGATAACTGGAAATCACATTCACATAATTTCCTGAATCAATTCTATAATTAAGGGGAAGTTCACACTGACAAAAAGTTTATTTCAAAAGTGGCAGAAAAAAATAATGAAAAATATTGGCAAAGTTTTGAGGAAAATCCATCCAGGAATAAAAAGTTATAAAATTTTCAATGTTTGAATTGTGATGTCCCATGCAAGCAGCTTTCCGACATGTTGTATGGTAAAAAAAAAATCAATAAAATATCATTTTCTCAGAGAATTGAAAATGGTTTTCACTGTACCTTCAGCATATCAATACAAATCAATATCACAAACCATCTAAAATGAAATTTTATATTACCTATCATATGGAGTACCTGCTCGTCTATGACATCAGAAATAAAAAATTTAAATTTTAATAACTATATGAATTCTGTAATGGATTTTCCTCAAAACTTCGTCAATATTTTGTATTGTTTTTTTGCTATTTTTAAAACAAAGTTTTCGTCAAGGTGAATCTCCCCTTTAAATTGATTCCGTGTTAATTGGTTCAGTGTGACTATGAATGTTCCTCATGTAGCAATCTGTCTTTAAAGGTCAAGTCCACCCTAGAAAAAGCTTATTTGAATAAATCGAGAAAAATCAAACAAAAATAACGCTGAAAATTTCATCAAAATCAGATGTAAAATAAGAAAGTTATGACATTTTAAACTTTTGCTTATATTTTAACAAAACAGTTAATACATGCATAATTTGCAATTTTTTTTCACATGGCGATGAGAAGAAAATAATGGAATTTTGTATTTCACATATAAAATACAAAACAAATAGTGAGTGAGTGATGTCTTCAGTCCCCTCATTTGTATACCGACCAGCATGTGCATATAACTGTTTCGTGAAGTTGAGCAAAACTTTAAAATGTAACTTTCTTATTTCTCATTCGATTTTGATGAATTTTTCAGCACTATGCTAGTTAGATTTTTCTCTATTTATTCAAGTCAGCATTTTCCTGTGTAAATCCTTGACCCCACTAGGCAGCATTGAGACTGTTTCCATAGCAACAGGATTAATGCAGTTTGCAATGTCATTACTGTGGTTGCTAAATCATGTGAGCTGTTTTTTTAATGTGAGTGTGAATGGGGTCGTATTTTCATTTGAACTACATAGAGTTAGAAGAAAAATGGGTCAGTGAGGTCAATCTATTTCCACGATATTTAAGTAATTTCAAGTCAGACTGTTATGGGGTCATCTCAAAAGAAAATGAAGTCATTCACTGGAGCGCCTTGTCTAGCTATAAATTTACAAATAAATTTCTCCGGTCATAAAACTGAGATAGAGTATTATAAGAGTAAATTGCTCTTGGGGTCAAAGTCTATCCTTGACCAATGCAATTAAAATTAAACCATGCTTCAAGATGGTAACAAAAATCAGTATCATACACTGACTGTAAAGATGCCGTTTAATTTTTTTCATACAATGCTGTTTACTATATGAACTTTACAATAATTATTGTTTATCATTTAAAATAAGTGTTTAAAATTTTAAAATTTCAGTTTGAAATTTTTAAAATCAAAATTCTTTATTAGTTTTTATAAACAACCATGCTTGAGTCATTTATAATAAATCAATATTTGTTGTTTAAGATTTTGAACACTTGTTTAAAATGTATGAAACATTTAAACAGCATGTTTATTGAGTAGGCCCATCCCTAGAAGGGGAGAGTGTACCTACATGTCATGCCGCATTTCAAACTGGTAGCTTTGATTCTCCAAAGTAACTCTAAATTTAAGTTTTGAGTTTTTTATGTGTTATGTATTTTCAATTGTTTTTTGCGATAATTTAATGGTCAAGTCCACCTCAGAAAAGTGTTGATTTGAATCGATAGAAAATAATCAGACAAGCACAATGCTGAAAATTTCATCAAAATCGGATGTAAAATGAGAAAGCTATGACATTTCAAATTTCGCTTATTTTTAACAAAATAGTTATATGAACGAGCCAGTTACATCCAAATAAGAGAGTTGATGATGTCACTCACTCACTATTTCTTTTGTTTTTTATTGTTTGAATGATACAATATTTCAATTTTTACGAATTTGATGATTAGGACCTCCTTGCCTGAAGCACAAAATGTTAAAATAATGGAATTCCACGTGTTCAGGGAGAAATGAAACTTCATTTCACATGACAATGACTAGAAAATCAAAATATTTCATATTTCATATAATAGAATACAAAAGAAATAGTGAGTGAGTGATGTCATCAGTTCCCTCATTTGAATACCGACCGAGATGTGCATATAACTGTTTTGTGAAATGAAGCGAAACTTTAAAATGCCATAACTTTCTTATTTTACATCCGATTTTGATGAAATTTTCAGTGTTATGCTTGTTGAATTTTCTCTATTTTATTCAAGTCAGCATTTTCCTGGGGTAAACTTGACCTTTTATAATATGGCCAATTCCAGCGTAACGGACATGACGTTCAGACAAATTTTTGTAATTCAAAGAGTTATACAGTAGAATTAGCAGTCTTTTGATAATTGTTAATAAGCTTATCAGACACATTTAAGTATCTGTTACATACACATAAAATTTCAAATCGTTTCGTTGAACAGTTGCGGAGAAATTGCACTCTTCGTGAGTGTAACGGACATGACACGAAATGGACGAAGCATTTTTACCTCCTATTGCTTATCAAAATTCCTGTGAATTCTTGGATTGCATGCACCTGATGTTGGTGTTAATTTAATCTTAAGATCATGCTCTGTCCATATAGTAGAGCGGATTAGCCGAACAATTGTGCAAAATTTGACTAAAGCATGAAACTTTCACAAGTATTAGTATATGCCGTAAGATTTATTTTAAAGATGGGAGGTAAATTTAAAAATGCCATTTTCGGCCGTTGCCATGGCAACGGAATATTTTCTCAAAAATGACATACATTTCCATGTAAATGGTAAATAAACATGATATAGATGAATAAAATGATAATTTTCAAGCTTCTAATTAAATACATATAAAATTTAGAAACATTCAAAGTCAACAAGATAGTTCCATTTGGTACGTTGCCATGGCAACGGCTTGTTTTTCCCCAGAAAAATAAAATTTTGATTAAAAAAACGTTGTAGAATATGATTTATCTTTAATTTCCCCTAATTTTACAGTGTTAAACAAAGATATTTTGGTTGCTAGATGTATAAATTAAATCTCAAGCCATTGCCATGGCAACCAAATAACAACTGATTTACAAAAATAACATGGTTGACAAGACAATGGGCAGGTGGAAAAATCAACTGGAATTGACTTTATATGTATGCTTTAGTTTTGACCCCCTCATTTGAACCAAAACTACAGAAAGTGTTCTGCAGGAGTTCTTTATAAAGATAAAACTTTATGTTGCATTGGTAATGCTTGAATTAAATTTAAAAAAAACAATGTTGCAAAGATCCCGTTGCCATGGCAACAGCTTATTTCCCTCTAGAAAAGTAAAAATATTGATAAAAATGTAAAATACATGTATGATCATCAGTCCATTTTCAATCATTTTTGAGGTACAAATCGGGATATGCTTTTGACTAAATTTATAAATATAACATCTTAAGTCATTGCCATGGCAACCAGATAACATCTAATTAAAAACAACAACAACAGGGATGACAAGGTTATGGAAAGGGGAAAAGTACAATGAAAATTAACTTATATGTACATGCATAAGGTTTGACCTCAATTAATTTAGGGGAAATAATACAGTGAGTGTTCTGCATGAACTAATTGGAATGATACAGATTGATGTTGCCTTGGTAATACTTGAATTAAATAAAAAGAAACAATGTTGCAAAGAACCCGTTGCCATGGCAACAGCTTATTTCCCTCTAGAAAGGTAAAAATATTGATAAAAATGTAGAATACATGTATGATCATCATTCCATTTTCAATCATTTTTTAGGTACTAATCGGGATATACTTGTGACTAAATTTATAAATATAACATCTTAAGTCACTGCCATGGCAACCAGATAACATCTAATTAAAAACAACAACAGTGATGACAAGGTTATGGAAAGGTGAAAAGTACAATAAAAATTAACTAATATGTACATGCATAAGGTTTGACCTACTCAATTAATTTAGGGGAAATAATACAGTGAGTGTTCTGCATGAACTAATTGGAATGATACAGATCGATGTTGCCTTGGTAATACTTGAATCAAATAAAAACAAACAATGTTGCAAAGAACCCGTTGCCATGGCAACAGCTTATTTCCCTCTAGAAAGGAAAAAAATGATAAAAATGTAGAATACATGCATGATCATCATTCCATTTTCAATAATTTTTTAAGTACTAATCGAGATATGTTTGTGAGTAAATTTATAAATATAACATCTTAAGTCATTGCCATGGCAACCAGATAACATCTAATTTAAAAAAAAGAAACAACAGGGATTACAAGGTTATGGATAGGTGAAAAGTACAATAAAAATTAACTTATATATACATGCGTAAGGTTTGACCTCATCAATTAATTTAGGGGAAATGATACAGTGAGTGTTCTGCATGAACTAATTGGAATGATTCAGATTGATGTTGCCTTGGTAATACTTGAATTCAAGGATAAAAATCAATGTTGCAAATGGCCTGTTGCCATAGCAACGGATCATTTAGTACCAATTTTTATTAAAAAAGGACTATAGAATCTTATTTTTCTTGCATTTCCCCTAATCTTAGTGTGTTAAACATCGATATGTTTGGTGCAAAATGTTTAAATAACATCTAAAGCTATTGACATGACAACCAAATAATATCTAATTTACAAAAATATTAATTTGGATGACAATATCATGGACAGGTGGAAAATACAATATAACTCAATGTGTGAAAGGTTTGGCCAGTCATTTAATTTTGGACAAAAAATTTACTAAGTATTCTGCATGAGTTCATTAGAATAATAAATTGATGTTGCCTTGGTAATACTTGAATTTAATGATAAATATTAGTAATTCAAATGTTCCCCTCCTCCCAGAAAAGTATAAGCAACTTTGATAAAAAACATGGTTAAATTTGATTTTTTTTTCATTTCACCTAATTTTAGGGTGCTAAGCATATATATGCTTGTTGTTAATATGTAGATAACATCTTTAGCCATTGAGATTAAGATGTAATTTATAAATACAAAAAAAATACACTGTTGAAATGATAATGGTCAGGTGGAATGTAAAATAAAATTTTACTTAATGTACATAATGTTTGAACAGTCATTAAGTTTTGAACAAAAATTACAGTGAGTGTTCTGCATGAGTACAATAGCATGATAAAACTGATGCTGCCTTGGTAACGGTTGAACTTAATGATATCAATGTTTGCAAATGTGTGTTCGGTTGCCATGGCAATGGATCATTTTTCCTCCAGAAAAGACCATCTTTGATTTAAAAAATACCTAGTAGAATCTTATTTTTCATTTATTTTTACTAAAGTTAGGGTGCCAAAGATACGCGTACATTTTTGTTGTTTATAAATAACATATTGAGGCATTAATATTGCAATAACATAACATTTAATTTACCCCAAAAATCTATAGCTGACAAAATAATGGACAAACGGAAAATACAATAAAATTAACTTAATATGCACAAGATTGGACCTGCTCTTTTACATGTAATTTTGAACAAGAGTTACATTAAGTGTTATGCATTGTTCCATTAGGTTGACAAAAATACTTGTTTTGGTAATGCTGAACATAAAGATGAATATCAATGTTGCAAATGGCTCCAGAAAAGTACAAATTTCGATAAAAATATGTTTATTTATTTATTTTTCCCCCTTTTAGGGGGGGGGGGTGCTGAACATAAAAATGCTAAATGATAAGCACAATCTTGCTTCATTATACATGGCATCGAAATAAGACCAACAAAACTCGTATCAGAGTTTTGTGGGCTCAAATAAATGCCCGAAACTCGATGCTGGACAATTTCGTTCAAAGTATTCGCAGGCGGCCATTTTGAAGAAAGCGTCTTGGGGTGATGTGTTTTAAAGCTGTTCAACATATCAATATATAAGGGAATTATAGGGGTTGATAACTCAAAATCTTAGGTCTATGTAAGGAGTCGACATGGTCTTGATATCCAAGTCAAGGTAAATACAGTAAATAATCTTTTACATGGAGATGATTGAAATCATGCCTTGTCTGACTGTTTTAGCATACTTGGCTTGAAATATGATAGCAAAGCACTATTAAGCATAATCTGCCAGGATATGCCTATTTCCTGCATATAAATATCAGAAAATTGTTACTTTTTGAAAATTCCCGTCATTTTTTTTCTAATTCCTGAAAATTGCCAAAAATTTAAAAAATTCCCACAAAAGTCAAATTTATTCCCATGGAAAGTTTCCATCAAGAAAATTCCCAGTAATTTAGCAACCCTTCTCCCCCCCCAAAAAAAAAAATCATTACTAAAAAAAATAAAGAGAAAGTGAAAGAGAGATGGATGAAATATTATTTTACGAATAATGTACCCAAAATGAAAAACAAAATGAAATTTTTTGCTCGATACGTCATATCTGGCCCCCTCAAAATTACACTGCTGATTTTGACGAAGAAAATTTTGTAATACTGTGATAATTTTTAAAGTAACGTTTGAATCTATTCAACACGAAGTTTAATCTATTCACTGGTTATTTTACATGAAAAGTAGACTGGTCAAATACGATAAAAATACCCTTACTGGTTGAAAGGTTAAAAATAATTTAAGCACTCAAGGGTGTTCCAAGATGATGCCCTCACTGGCTGCCGTGAGCTAAAAATCCACAATTTATCCATTACTTGATAAAATGGCTTTAATTTGGTTTCTATTCATTGGTTTTAAGGATCAAGTAGTACATTTGGCCAAATACAAGGACAGCCAGTGGTTTGGAATGTCCAAAAATCCAAGATGGCTTCGAAAAATTGAATCTAGAATGGTTGCTGATACCTAAAGCGGACATAGCTCATTTCATATTGGCCTAGAGGATGATATATTGGTGTCTAAATCATTGGTTTCATAAGTCTAACAATATTAGGACAAGTTACAATGACAGGTGTGTTTGAAAATCCAATATGGCTTCCAAAACTATTCTAAAACGGTTGCTGATACTTGAAAATGGAATAGCTCCTTTTATATTCACTTGTGAGATATGATTTTGGTGTTGAAACCATAGCTTCAAGAGTCAAATAATAAATTAGGATATAGTTTGCTCAATATCTGTCTGGGGAATATGAATTGTTATTTCAAGGGTCAATACATAAGGACAAGCTACATGGACAGTCAGTGGTCTAGTATGTCCACATTTCCAAGATGGCTTACAAAAAAAGTTTTGTAAAACCATATCTAATGTTACTTACAAATAAACATTGGTTGTTCAATATCTGTCTGGGGAATATTATGTTGCTGTCTAAACCATAGTTTAAAGGGTCGTGTAATGCATTAAGACAAGTTACAAGGACAGTCATTGGTCTGGTATGTAAAAAAAACGCAAGGTGACTTACTAAAATGGGGTCTAAAATTGACTGTTTTTAATCAAATCTGACGTAGATCATTCTATATCCGCCTGTGAAATGTGATTCTGGTGTCTAAACCATAGTTACAAGAGTCAAATAATAAATTAGGACATAGTTTGTTCAATATCTGTCTGGGGAATATGATCTTGATGTCTCAACCATTATCATAAAACCATTTTTTAATGCATTAGAACAAGTTACAAGGACAATCAATGGAATGATATGTTAAAAATCCAAGATGGCCTCCAAAATGGGGTCTAAATTGACTGTTGTTACTTCAAAATGGATATATACATTGGGGATATGATTTTGGTGTCTACAGAAGTGTTTCAAGGGTCAACTAATACTGTACATTGTGTCCAGTTGAACAGACAGTCAGGCGTCAATATTGTGTCCAAAAATTCAAAGATTGTTTGAAAATGGGGGTTTTAATGTTACTTAAAAGTGGACATAGTACATTAAATACACATTGGGATGTTGTTTTGGTGTCTACACTAGGATTTCAAGGATCAAATGATACGTTGGGACTGGTTACAATTATGTATAATTGTCCATTTTGCCTGAAAATCCAAGATGGCTTCCATAAATAGATTCTAAAATGGCGACTGTTACTTTGAAGTGGATATGATATCCACTTGTGAGAATCTACCTTGGATTTTGGACAAAATTGAAAACTAACCATCCTTGTTACTTGTCCTAATGTAATAATGGACCCTTCATACCACAGTGTAGACACCAAAATTGTTTCTTACAGGTTTTATGAACTGATAATTTTTGAGTGATAGAAGTCATTTTGGATGCCATTTCGGAAAACCCTCTTGGATTTTTAGGCAAAATGGACAACTGGATATCATTGTAACAAGTCTAAACGTATCTTTTAAAACTTGAAACCAAAGTGTGAACACCAAAATCAGTTTTCCTTGGTGGATTTAAATGAACTATGTCAATTTTTAAGCAACAGGCTCCAATTCAATAGACTCCGATTGTTTGAAGCCATCTTGGATGTTGGAACATACTAGATTACTAACTGTCCTTTTGTCCTTGTAACTTGTTCCAATGTACATGATGTATTTACTGACTTTTAAACCATGATTTAGATATCAAAATAATATGCACTTGGCACATATTACACGAAATATGTCCATTTGTTATAACAGGGGCTATTCTATATTACATTTTTGGAAGCCACCTTGGATTTTTGGACATACTTGAACACTAACTGTTCTTGTAACCTGTCCTTATGTATAATTTGACACATTTCACTATGGCATAAACTTATTCCAGGATATTAAAGAAACTACGTTTTTTAATGCAGCAACAGCAATTTTAGACTCCATTTTCAAAGCCATCTTGGATTTCTTTTAATATACAGGACAACTGACTGTCCGTGTAACTTGTCATAATGTATTACTTGACCATTGAAACCATGGTCTAGACACGAAATCATATAATTATCCCAGACGGATATGAAGTGAGCTATGTCCATTTATATATCAACAGCCGTTTTAAACTCCATTTTTGGAAGCCGTCTCAAGGTCTTGGACACATCAGACCACTACAGTTTTTCTAATCAAAACTGGTACTTTTCTTGGGAAAATGAGCAGTTGCTATGACAACAGATCATTTGCAACGTTGATATTTATCACTGAATTCAAGTATTACCAAGGCATCGTCAATGTTTATCATTCTAATTAGTTCATGCAGAACACTCATTGTATTGTTTCCCCTAGATTGAGGTCAAACCTTATGCATGCACATTAAGTGAATTTTTCACCTGTCCATAGTCTCCATACCCTTGTCATCCATGTTGTTTTTGAAAAAAATAGATGTTATCGGGTTGCCATGGCAATGGCTTAAGACGTTATATTTATAAATCTAGTCACAAACATATCTTGATCAGTACCTTAAAATAATTGAAAATGGAAAGATGATCATACATGTCTGTATTCTACATTTTTATCAATATATTTACCTTTCTACAGGGAAATAAGCTGTTGCCATGGCAACGAGCCCTTTGCAACATTTTAAAAAGAATTTAATTCAAGCGTAACCGAGGCAACATAATTTTTTATCTTTCTAAAGAACTCCTGCAGAACTCATTCTATACTTTATGTTCAAATGAGGGGTTCAAAACTTAAGCATATACAGAATAATTCTAATTGTATTTTCCACCTGTCCATTGTGTTGTCAACCATGTTTTTTTTTCAAATTAGATGTAATTTGGTTGCCATGACAATGGCTTCAGATATTTTTTGTATGTTAACAGCAAACATATCAATTCTAATCACAAAATTAGGAGAAATGAAAGAAAAATCAGAGTCTATAGTCATTTTTCTAATCAAAACTGGTACTTTTCTTGTGTAAATGAGCCGTTGCTATGGCAACAGGGCATTTGCAACATTGATATTTATCGTGGAATTCAAGTATTGCTAAGGCAACATCAATGTTGGACATTCTAATTAGTTCATGCAAAACACTCACTTTATTATTTCCCCTAAATTAATTGAGTAGGTCAAACCTTATGCATAAAAGTTATTTTCATTGTATTATTCACCTATCCATAACCTTGTCATCCCTGTTTTGTTGTTTTTTAAATTGAATGTTATCTGGTTGCCATGGCAATGACTTAAGATGTTTTATATATATATATATAAATTTAGTCACAAACATATCTCGATTAGTACCTTAAAATGATTGAAAATGGAATGATGATCATACATGTATTCTACATTTTTATCAATATTTTTACCTTTCTAGAGGGAAATAAGCTGTTGCCATGGCAACGGGTTCTTTGCAACATTTTATTTAATTCAAGCATTACCAATGCAACATAAAGTTTTATCTTTATTAAGAACTCCTGCAGAACACTTTCTGTAGTTTTGGTTCAAATGAGGGGGTCAAAACTAAATCATACATATAAAGTCAATTCCAGTTGATTTTTCCACCTGCCCATTGTCTTGTCAACCATGTTATTTTTGTAAATCAGTTGTTATTTGGTTGCCATGGCAATGGCTTGAGATATGATTTATACATCTAGCAACCAAAATATCTTTGTTTAACACAATGAAATTAGGGAAAATTAAAGATAAATCATATTCCACAACATTTTTTTAATAAATTTTTTTATTTTTCTGGGGAAAAACAAGCCGTTGCCATGGCAACGGACCAATTGGAACTATCTTGTTGATTTTGAATGTTTCTAAATTTTATATATATTCAATTGGAAGCTTGAAAGTTATCATTTTATTAATCTATATCATGTTTATTTACCATTTACATGGGAATGTATGTCATTTTTGAGAAATTATTCCGTTGCCATGGCAACGGCCGAAAATGGCATTTTTAAATTTACCTCCCATCTTTAAAATAAATCTTACGGCATATACTAATACTTGTGAAAGTTTCATGCTTTAGTCAAATTTTGCACAATTCTTGTGATTTTTGGAGCTTATCCGCTCTACTAATAAAATGGTGTTTAACAACAGTTTTGCAGTGCATTCTGTATTCCTAGCTCAAAATGTAGCGTAACGGACATGACACACGAAGCGTAACGGACATGACAGTTTCGTCCACTTTTTGTAAGCGAATATAATTATTTTATTACAAGATATGGTACAAGTCTAATTGTTTACATGTTAAGGCTAGAGGTTAGAGAGACATATCATAACTGGTAATCTGTAATATCTCCTATTATTTTGCAATTTGAGAGGGGGTCTTTTTGTACAATATTTATAAAACAAAAAAATATTTAGAAAAATTAATTTTACACCGGTTAACAACAGTTAATGAGTATTTTCAAGTTACTACCATCCACCACACCTTATTAAAGGAGAAAAAGTTGATAGAAAAGAGTATTTTTTATTCACGTCTTAATATTTGATAATATACTAGCGTAACGGACATGACACCCTTATGAAGTGAACTTCATCAGCACTTCTTAGTTTGAAAATGAAAGAAATATGAATAATGAAAGTAATTATGTAACAGCAAAGTACCTTTACTAACACTCTAAAGAAAAATATGTAGATATTATTAGCAGGTATCATTAATTTAATAGCTATAGCCTAAGTGATAATTTTATATTGAATACAATGTTTATCATACCACTACTGCACACTGAGCAGACCAAATCTCATTTTTTGTGAGAAGAAAACAAAATATACCAGACCTGTATAAATCCAAGATGAACATATTATGGAATGTATTGTATGATAAAGAACATGTACTCGTATTAATGTCAGTTTTAAGATTACAAAAAATGGTATTAAAAAGTATTTTAATAAAAATTTAATAGCAGTACCTGGAAACCGGTTTTTCATTATCGATTATGTATGAGTTGAAAGGTAATCAGAATGTTTGTAAATAGCTTCTGAGATTTTTTTTTTTCATTCAAAATAACTATCATCCTGAGTATAATCATCCTTTCATCAAATCTTGGATGTTCTAAATCGTACGATCTTGCTTGCTGACAAATGTGGCTGTATCTAATTTTGTTGTATTGTCCGCGCTGCTTGTGTACAATTGAAGATACATCATTCAAATCATGATTATGGCTGGCCAAAATACTACTACGATGACATAATTTATTGATCGCGCCGCATTCTTTCCACGGCCCCTTTGCTTTGTGATACTGCAAAGAAGTGCCACTGTAGATTCATGGATTCATAGAGCTACATCATGTAACACAGATATCCGAATACAAACTTGCTTTTAAATGTGAGCCCATGCCATCACTGAAGAAGTATGTAGAGGTTGGTGAAAGTCAGATACTTTGAAGTAATATCATCAATGATCATGAATTCACAAGTTGGAGTTTTATAATGCTCCAAACTGTCAGTGCAAAAACCTAAGATAATCAAATGTTTGTTCAAACACAAATGATGCAGATTGTGATCTGAGTATGTTGCCAGATCTAGCTGCATCTTATCCTAATATTATGTGGCATACCGTTAATTCTCAGAAAAATCTACCAGAACAAGAGCTGAACTTTCATCATTCACCAACTTCTAAAAATAGCTTGAATGACATGCAGATTCTAGGAAATATTACATTCAGCTATCCTCAAACAATTGAGGCTGACCTCAGTCTGTGACACTGAGCCTAATATTTTGTTTTTGTGAATGCTGCCTTTTGCCATATATAAGGCGTCATGTCCGTTACGCGAATTGTCATGTCCGTTACGCCATTTTTATGAAAATGAGAAGTGGTAAGGGAAAATGATTGCTACACATGGTAGGGGGTTTAATTCTAACATAGAATCTGAATCTGCAGTACCTTTAGACAAATTTCCTGTAAGCTGTGAAAACTTTAAGTGAAAAACGTAACGGACATGACACTGATAATGGTAAAGAAATCACACAAATCTGAAGACAGATTTCTCTAAAATTGATGAATGGCATAAAATTTAACAATTATTTTCTGTTGATTTAAACATTAATCAACTATTCAAAAGTTAAAAGAGACCTCTGGGACCTTGTTTGCTTTTAGTAAAGACAGGAAAGATGAATTGTTTAAAAATAGCCACATTTTTTACATTTTGCAATTTACTATTCTAATTTTTTGATGATGGAAAAAACTACAAAATTTTATCAATATTGCGATTTTTCTATTGGAAATTGAGACTTTATAGATTACTTTTTAAGAAAATTTGACTGCTGAAGTGAAATCTTAAGCTTCATTTTTTCTCTAAAGTGAACATTTTCCATGGAATTGCCCATATACGGTCTTGTATAGTTGTTCAATAGATTTTTCCTCTTCATGAACCGGTCCATGGGTGACTGTGAACCGTACCATTCCAGAAAGTTTTTGTTAGGGTGGACTTGTCCTCTAAGTTTTGCTTTCAAATGAACAGGGAAAAAAAAAGTTCAAAAATTGACACAGCAAAGCACACTTATAATATGAGAACATAGTAATAATAAAAAATAAATTTATAAAAAGTTATTATCTTCCATGCAGTTTATTTTAAAACTTGCTGTTGGGTGGACTTGAACCTTTAAATCTAGTATTATCAAACATCGTGCTTTGTTATTTGCTTACATCTGCCATGCATTTAGGTTCAAATCCTTTCATGTGCCCCCAACATGAAATTGCACATTGCGGGACTGAAGCGATGTGCCACATTTTCTTTCCAGATGGTTTCCCGATGATGATATATTGGAAGATTAGCTTGTCTGTGACAAGCTGAGGTAGCCAAAGATAAAAGAAGATAAGCTTCTTACATTAATGATTAAATATTCACTTTACATCATACACATACGTCAATTCGTGTGCCTATTTCTAGCAGATAGCGCCATGAGAGGGATTTATTGGACATTGCATAGGATCTTGTTTTGATGATTATTCCTATTATAATGTCTGCTTATAGGCCGTTATCTCGGATTTTAATCTGCGACTCAATATCTTGTAAAATGCAAGCAAAATGATAAATCTTCCTATTCTGGTTTTAGAGAGAATTCCTGTTGTGTGTGTGTGTGGTATTATGTAAAACAAGAGGCATGGGGTATGATTGAATATGATATGAATGTTTTCGTTAATGAATATTTGTAAGTGCAAGTTTCTATGACGACGGTTGTCATCTCATTTATCCTAGCCTGCATCATAATTGCCGTCATCGCTCCCGTTAATAAATATCACAATATCACCACTCTTGCAGTAATTTCAATCATGATTATTTGATATGATATGATGATATAATTGTGATATTTGGTATTATTTTGGCATACACCATTTAAAACCCCTGTTCATTTATGTGGTCATTTTTACTGTCATGATCATCCTCCTCATGATCCTGATAATGATCCACATATTATTTACCATTGTCATTATTATTATCATAATCATCATCATCATCATCATCATCATCATCATCACCATCATTATCATCACCATCATCATCATCATCATCATCATCATCATCACCATCATCATCACCATCATCACCATCATTATCATCACCATCATCATCATCATCATCATCATCATCATCATCACCATCATCATCACCATCATCATCATCATCATCACCATCATCATCATCATCACCATCATCATCATCACCATCATCATCATCACCAGCATCATCATCATCATCATCATCATCATCATCACCATCATCATCATTATCATCACCATCATCATCATCACCATCATCATCATCATCACCATCATCATCATCACCATCATCATCATCACCATCATCATCATCACCATCATCATCATCATCATCATCATCATCATCATCATCATCATCATCACTACCACCATACCTCCTCCACTGTCATCATTAAAATCCTTGGCTTTTTCCTTTTTAATCTTTATTAGATGTGAAGTTTTTTCTACCTACAAGGATCACTCTATATGTATGCAATTACATGTATATATTTATATTCCATTTTACCTACATGTACTAACCAGGGGGGTTTTTCATGAAGTTGTCAGCGCTGACTAGATTGTCAGAGCTGACAATTTTAGTAAAATCCTTGGTTTTGATTGGCTGAGAGGTACTAACCTCTGACTGTTTCCATGGTAACTGTCAGAGAAAGACAAGTTGTCAGTGCTGACAACTTTAATGAAACGGTCCCCTGTATGATATCTCATTGAGGTTTGCAATACAAAAGGACATAACCCACTTCTGAATAATTTTGTGATTTTGCTATTAAAATAAAAACACTTTCAGATTCTGAAAAAATTCCATTTTACCTACATGTACATATACATGTATTTGTATGATATCTCATTGAGGTTTGCCATAGCAAAAGGACATAACTCACTTCTGAACCATTCTGTGATTTTGGTATTAAAATAAAAACACTTTCAGATTCTGAAAATATTCCATTTTACCTACATATACATATAACCTGTATGATATCTCATTGAGGTTTGCCATAGCAAAAGGACACAACTCACTTCTGAACCATTCTGTGATTTTGGTATTAAAACAAAAACACTTTCAGATTCTGAAAATATTCCATTTTACCTACATGTAAATATAACCTGTATGATCTCATTGAGGTTTGCCATAGCAAAAGGACATAACTCACTTCTGAACCATTCTGTGATTTTGGTATTAAAATGAAAACACTTTCAGATTCTGAAAATATTCCATTTTACCTACATATACATATAACCTGTATGATATCTCATCGAGGTTTGCCATAGCAAAAGGACATAACTCACTTCTGAACCATTTTGTGATTTTCGCATTAAATTATAACACTTTAATATTCTGAAAACAATAAAATCTTTATTCTCACATTTACTACTGTCTCCTCCTCTAAAGGAAAATAAAATTTTTAACCAATATATATGTTTTTATTGTATTATCCAATTTATATCACAGGTTATGATGGACAGATGCCTCTGATATGAAAATGTGTGTACAGTAAATCTTGTCTCATTCTATTGAAAACAAAGTAAGTTAATTTGATTCTATATTCATTTTAGATAATGAAACCATTGCTACGGTTCTGAAGCATTGTTTATTTTACTAATGTAGGTTGCATTGTAGTTTGTTTTCATGAAGAAAGAGCTATTTCATCCACATGCTGTTCCAGTGAGCCTGCAAAACGACATGACTTTCCAAGATTGATATGTATTACTGTAGTGCTTTTCATTTGTGTTACATTCAAGGTTTGTAGCTCACATGTTTTTTTTTTAAATTCTATGTTTTATATATTTCAACAATATACATTTTTGTCACACTTTAGCTCTCTTCATGTAGATAGTATAATGATCAAAATTTCGTCCTGAGCTGCCTAGAGTCTAACAAAAAACTAATATAACTGATAATAAAATTCAGTGTTCCTTAAAGCATGCCATTTTTTTTATAAAAAAATTGCATTCTAAAGCTTTCATGATGTTATATTTGCTATATTTCCTCTGTGTGAATAGTGATAATTCATTTTAGATATTCAAGTGCAGCTTGGATGTTTATCAACTGAATGGATGAAATTGGGTGTTTGGAAGGATATCTAAAATTTGCACTATTAATATTTCATAGTTCTTCTCTTAGGAGCTATTCAGGGAAACCATGTAATAAATCAAATATCCAGTTAACCCTACCCTACTTCAGCTAATGCTGATATTGAATATTACTCCTTTGACCTGTTCAGACTAGATCAGAATTATTGTATAAAATGTCACTAAGTTAAACAGCTTTCAAAGTTTTATAAGGGGCCATTTTAATAGATCATGGATCCTACTACATGTAGATGTACATGATATCAGTTTGTCAATGTAGTGGAAATTTAACTTTTGGGCGATTCCATACGTGTTGTACGGGACATTTGGACAACAATTTCTCGTTTCCGAGCTGAATGCTTTGGTAATAAAATATTCTTTTTTTTCACTGATAAATCTATAGAGGGAAGTCATGTGAAAACTAATAACCAACACAAAAACATTGATTATGGGTAAATTATAGGTGAAATTGTCGTGTGTCGTACAGGATGCAGAAATGTCCCGTGCGACACGCAACATTTTAAGCTCTAATTCACCTATGGACAAAATATTTTTGTTGGTTGTCAGTTTTTTGCATGTCTACCCGGTAGTACTCTGATATTACCACAAAACAAATTGAAGTTCCTTGTTCGTTTGGACAGCAGGTTGAAAAATGTTGTGAAAAATGGCTGATTTTTCTAGCATGGAATTGCTCTTTTATGTAGCCCCAAGTAGTTTATACAGTTTTATATTAAGTATACACCTCGGTCCCGTTTCATGAAGACTTGTTACAATATCAAATGCAAGATTTTCCATAACAAATTTACTAACAGCCAATCGGATTGAAGGATTCAGTAGCTTATAACTGTTATTGTAAATTTGTTATTGTAACAAGTTTTATGAAACTGACCTCTGTTCTCTGCCAATCAAACCAGCCTCATGAAGTGATTTTGGTATACTGTACTACAGTTGATATCGTTAGTCTGCATGACACCTTTTCTGTTACCCCTTTTTCTTCATGAACCCCTCCTATGTTAGTCCCATGATAGCTATCAAAAACATTACACTTATAATATGAGACTACAGAGGGGCATAATTATTTCTTTTTATAGAGATTATCATGAGTATTCACTGCTTAAAATGTGAATTTATGGATATAGCATTACTTTTTCATCAATCTGTGTCCGAATTCTTGTTTTTGCAATGAATATGCTCCAGTGAATAAAAGATGTCATGTTAAAATCTTGCGGTATTTCTCTGCTTTTAGACCGATTCTTTTTCTGTAAAAAAAATAATGTGATACACAATTTTTGGTTTTTACTCTGGAAATTAGTTTCTATACCTGACCTGAAAAAGTCATTAATTTGCTCTTCTATTATTTCATATATTTTTTTGCTCTTTCTAAGGATCATTATGGAAGAGACGAGCATTATTACTGAACTTGAAGAGAAATTCCAGTAGTTGCAGTAAACCCCGGTTTTAATGAGAAAGTCTGTAAAACCAGGCTTAATTGTCACTATATCATCGAGGATCTAGATCTGGTGCAGTCACATAAACTGAACTTTGTGAAATCTTGAAATCTACGCTGAAAAATATTCACACTGAAGATCACCAACACAGATAAGCGCACGTGGGACAGTGTATTATTATTGCTTTGAATGTCGTGCCCGACGCTTGACCAGAATCCTGTGCTTATTTGCTAATTTCTCAGCAATTACACAATTTCTTCCAGAATCCTTTGGCACATATTCTTTATTTATACAAACAGACACTTTGGTGGTCATTTCATTGGATTCTGTACGAACTCATTTTGATATCGTTACCAAAACTGGCATTTACCTTTAAATCATAATAAGCAGGCCTTGAAGTCTGTGATATCTAATGGGAATAGTGCAACCAGTCGCTCTCTTTAAGTGCAAGTAATAGTCCTTGTAGCGTCTAGATCAGAGGATTCATCCTCTGTCAATATGAAGATTGTCTAGATTAATAGGGAGGAGCTGTCTGGAGGAGTGAAGGGATTGGATGGGGCAAGAAGGGGGGGGGGGGGGTGTTAGTCTGCAGGTACATCACCAGTTTTTTACTTTAAGTGTGTAATGCAGAGTCTGTTTAAGTAGGAGACTACTATCTAAATACAAAAGAGCTAATAATAATGATAATATTCAGTTCCTTTGCATGTCCCTATGCACTTTGAAGAAACAAAGGAAAGAAATTAGAAAGTAAGTAAAGGGTGTTGGGCACTGAATTCATTACAAGTTAAACAGATACTTTTTTAGGGAAGTCTTAAACTTATCTAGATCATGTATATTTCTCATATAATTAGGAAGAGCATTCCATAAGACGGAAGAGGCATGTGCAAATGAGCACTCACCATATGTTTTGGTAGCAATGTGAGGAATAGCAAACAGGCACTTTGTGCTTGATCTTAGAGTACTAGGAGTCTGATGTAAAGTTAATAGTTCGGTTAAATATGATGGAGCTATCTCATGGAAGCATTCATATGCAAAAACTAATAATTTGAAAGAAATATGAGAATGAACAGGAAGCCAATGTAGGTTTCGTAGTACAGGGGTGATTGATTCATACTTTCGAGTTTGATTAACTAATCTTGCAGCAGAGTTTTGGATAATCTGTTGGATAGTTAATAGTCTATTCATCCTGTTGGATAGTCTATTATCACACTTGGAGTGAGATGAAGTCACTCATTTTCGAGTGAGATTCGCATGTTTTTGGATTGGATTTCACCTCTTTTTTGGAGTGAAAGTGTCCAGAGAGATGCACATTTCACTCAAGAAGAAGCTATAATTTACTCTATAAGGACGTACAATGTACTCCAAAGGGATTGGTCCCTTGTATCAGGCCGAGATGAGGGACAAGATTAACTCTTAAATTGCATTTATTGAGATTAACGTAGGTTCACTCATCCATGTAGCGTGGCTGCTTATTTGACGTACGTGTACATGTACACATTGGCCCATATTCTGAAGTCGGGTTTAACTTAAACCCAAGTTTAAAGTTGTGGTTTAAGTATGGAAAGCCAATTGATACATATGTCACTAACAGTAGAGATATCATATTTTAGCTCATTTGGCTCTCAAATCATTCATAATTGTCTAGGAAGTATAAATAGATAATTGTCTTCACCATTGGTGAATCAGGAAAGAGCACAGTAAAGATAAGAAACATACAACTTAATAAAAATTTGACACCTTTGGCTTCCCATAATTTTAGCACAGAGTTCGACCACGGTCTAAGTTAAACCTGACTTCAGAATACGGGCCATTGGGTTTGGACTCTAGTCTATACCATAGACATGGCATTATTTGTAGAAGTGTCAAAATTGAGTTTTCAGACGGAGAAAGGGGGGAGAGTTTGCCCTGATGTCAATTAAGTTCAAATGAGAGTAAAACATTGTGACAAAGTATTGGTGAAGGCAGGTTTGACAAAAATTCTCAAAGACACAGTCATTTATTTTTTGGCTTCCCTGTTAATATGTTGTGTGATAAACTCCATGAATTAGTGTGAAAATGTTTTCACGATGACTTGATCTATTTTTTTCACAGAAAATATGATTGTGTATGAGGAATTATTACTGTGAAAAAAATATTTTGTACATGTATGTGTGGCATACGTACATGTAAGTGCTGCCGAATTTGATGTTAAAGAACATAAAGCTTTTTAAAAATTCAAAATTTTTCTCATGTTATTTGGGGAATTTCAAACAAAAACCTTATTTGCTACATTATGTCTCTAATTTTCATGCCTTTCTAGAAATAGAGCAGATATCACATGGATGTTAAAGTGTGTTCAATTCTTTATACAATTGGTTTATTCATTCATATTCCGATTCACGCTCCGATTAGCATTTATTCACCCAGAATGGAAGCAATCAAGTTTTAAATAATCCTCTTTTTCTGATTTGTTCTTATTCAAAGTGTCACTTTTTCTAAAAAGCCCATTTTTAGCTGATAAATTGTTCTGATTCATTGATTTACCTAAAATACGTGAAGTGGGGTGCTAATACATTAATGGGTTGTTTGAAACCGGTAAATTACACAATCCTGTCCAGAAGCACATACAGGAGAGTAGATATATGGGACTGACAATTAATGTTAACAGGAAGATAAATTGGGATTTAAAGAACTAGGTTCTGAACAAATAGGTCTGTTAAATTGCAAGTTCAGACTGTTCAGAGGGAGTATATTCTTAGGTGAAGAGAAACTCTAGGCCTACTTTGATCATGTGATCAAACTGTGAAAATGAATTATAAAAACAAACAAACAATTATTATATTAAAAAATTATTGTATTAAAAAATTATGGTCAGCTAGGCATTTATAGAGCCTTGTCAATGAAAAAAATATGTTCTATCCGGGGGGGGGGGGGGGCACCCCTCCCCCTTCCACGAAATTTACAGAACAAGGATTTTTTTTATGTACAGATCAGAAGTGTTTTAGGGTGAGTTTAATGTCCGTTTTCAAATTTAAACAGCGACATGAATCCTGACTGAAAACGCACATTTGAAAACAGGGATATAATGAGAAACAAAGGGTGTGTTCATTGTACCCCATTCTCAGTTGTAAAAATAAACATCTTTCAGATAGTGATTCAGAAGAACATGTGCAAAAAAAAGATGCGCTGGGAAATGAGCATCAGCTCAGATTTAACAACCTCTAGCATCGCGAGTGCAACATTACTGGTATTAGCAAATATGGACACATCCAATTTGAAGGTTACTTTTGGTGATCTCATCTATTCAATTAAAGGAGAATAAAACCTTGTGAACAAGATAGCTAGTGTGAAAACAGAAAATCAAAGAAACAGACCAACAAAGTTTGAGAATGATCGGAATAATAATGAGAAAGTTATGAGCATTTGAAAACTGTGATCTCTAAAGCTATGGAGATCCTCATTGGCAATGTGACAAAGATGTGTGATGTCACTTGTGAACAACTCTCTCCATTACTTTAGAATATATTTCACTAATACTGCCTCTCTTATCACATCTATCAGTAGATCATGTGTTCTTTCTATAGGAGGGCACGTAATACAGATTTTTGAAGAATACGTCATGGATAAAGAGTTTGCATATCACCATCAGAAAAAGCAAAAAGAGACATTTTGGGGGTATTTTATACTCCATCAAAAGGGAAAGTTGTTCACATGTGACATCACACATCCTTGTCGCATTGCCAATGGGAGAATCTCCATAGCATTGGTGATTGCAATATTCAAATGCTCATAACTTTCTCATTATTTGTCTGATTTTTCTTACAACATTCGTTGACCAGTTTCTTTGATTTTCCTGTTTCGAAACAAGCCTAATTGTTCCAAAGGTTTTGTTCCCCGAGTCTCCCATATCGCTTACTATGTTTAATAGTTTCTGCAATCTATAAATCTATTGATATCATAAACTACTATTACTTTAAAATACAATGATTAAATTGAATGGTAAATTTTTCGAAAGAGATGGCACTGAAGCTGATAAACCAGAAGCTACTTGTATTTTGGGGAGATGTTATAAACATGATGCTGATTTGACATTCAACTGATTTCAAGATTTTTGTCAGTATTTTGGTAAAATACATATTTGGTTGCTATTCCACTTGTTGCTTACCCTTATGACATATACTAGTTTCTTCTTGTCTCGTTTGCACACTGTAAAAACTGTGGTGTAAAACTGACACCAATTGGTGTTAATAGAGGACCACACCCTGAGGTGTTAAAATAACACCCTAGAGATTGAACATAACACCAAAGAGTGTAAATGTAACAACCATAGGTGTTGTAATAACACCTATAGGTGTAAAACTAACAGCACCAATTTAACACCGGTGTAAAATAACTGGTGTGGTCCTCTATGTACACCAGTTAACACCACAGTTTTTGCTGTGCACCTTTTAATGAAATGATATCCCTTTTGCTGATTTATATCAGACTTTGAACCTGATCATGACCATTATTACTAACCATAATTTGATATTCTATCATCAACAATAATGTGAAATTTAGAGAAATTTTTAGTGTAAAAATCCACTCTTAATATTTTGTATTTGTATTGTGTGCTAGTACTGATTTATCAAGACTAACATGTTATCTTCCTCTTGATCTAAGACCTCACTTTCTTGAACTATTATCATTTCATTTTCAATTTGTTTTCAGTTTTTTTTCTGTAAATTTGTGACTTGATTCTTATATTCCTCCCCCTCATTGACCTACACGTGATGATTTACTTGCTCTTTTAAATTTATTTTTTCCAATATCCTGACCTTTTAAGCCTGTCAAAAGCTTTAGTAAAGATTTCCATAATGTGAAACATTTGGACTATTTTAATAACATTTAAATCACACAGAAGTATAAACACTTTTTAATGCAGGAAGTCAACATTTTATTTTACTCTGATCCTTGTAAAGTTCACACCGATTGCGTAGTCATGATTCAAATCCGGGTTGTCATTAGTTCTGGTTAGATGACTCTTTTAAATTGTGTAGCATCACCGCAAAATGATTGAAAGTCTTGAATATTACAAAATGACCAAGTTTTTTTTTTTTTGATTTTACAAAAACTTAGTGCAAACTTTGGAACCTCTTTTTTCTTATCCATGAGCCATCTAGCTCTTGTTTAATCTCTATCACCTGTTTATCTGAGAAAGAGGATTTCTACTGCCAGAAATAAATTACCAAATCTGTATTGTATGGTTAAAATAGTTACAATTTTAATATCATTGTTGCCCAGTGGATAAGTCTTCTGACTTTGAAACAGAGGGTTGTGGGTTCGAATCCCAGCCATAGCGTAATTTCCTTCAGCAAGAAATTTTTCCACATTGTGCTGCACTCGACCCTGGTGAGGTGAATGGGTACCAGGCAGGATTGATTCCTTGAATGCATGAGCGCTGAAAGGCAGCTCGAGCTAAAGCCGGGGTAATAGTAATGAAAACAATGCGCCTCAGAATAGAGTATTTCTAGATAGATAGCACTATATAAATGCCTGTTATTATTATTATCATTATATGTTATTATTATATTATCACTCTTTTCATTCTGATTTTCTTGTCTTAAATCTATGTTACCCTACCCCCTTTGTTCAATTTTCATCTTTCCATTTCATAATTATCAATCTTTTTTAAATTTGCTGTCTTAACAGTGTATCTTTGTCTTATTTTTTTACATTCATGTTTATATTATGAATCATCAAGAATAAAGATATTTTCAACAGTTTGATAGGAGGAAAATATAAAATGAATAAATGTTAAGAATAAAGAGGAAGAAAAAGCTTTTGTTTAAAGAATACTTCTTAAACCCCCACCTTTCTCTTCAATTATCATCCATCTATATAATAACCATTCATCCTTTTTTCATTTTTTATAATCTTAATTCACTATTCACATATTGCCTTTTCCGTCTGAAGTATCTGTTTAATACTCATCCACCCATAACTTTTCTGTTCTTCCATTTTTTGTCTTATCTATATTCACTCTTCCCTCTTCAAGAATTTCACTGTCTTTAATTAATAATGACCTTATCAATATCAAACCCCTCCTATGTTTTGCTCCCAAATGTTTGTCATAGTATTTTCGTTCCTACATGTACATGTATATATCAGACCCCTTCTTCCTGTTGGTTTTGAGCTATGAATCACTTCATCTCCATACTAAGCCAGGTCTGCCAAGTAGTAAGATTTTATTTGATTTATTAGGATTCGTAAGGGAAAAGTGACACAAAATAAGACTTTCCCCTAAATGTAGGAGTTTTGAAATGTGTAAGAATGATAAGTGTTTGTATTTTTCCCCAAAATTTAGCATTTTAGGATTGAAAAGGGTTTAGATTTTTCACAAGTAAGGCCGCCAAGTCTGCTTAGCCCATCACATCCCTACCCCTCCATAACACCCGGAGACGCCCCTCTTTGCGCGCTACTAGGTCGTTAGGCCCATTAGGTTAGCCAACATCATCGGCTCCAAATTCATCTCTCAGTATTTACCTCTAATAAAAGTGGTAAGGTCTCATGAGCGGTAACAGATGCCACTGTCACTTCAACGGACCCGACTCTAAACCGACCAGTGATATGCCATTTGATATACATGTAGCGTAGTAGAGTCAATCGGCCTGGATTCGGTCTTGAAGGTGTGACTGTGGTCTTTTGGTAAGGTCTCATTAGCAGTAACAGATACCATTGTCACACCATGGGCCCGACTCTAAACCGACCGATGATATGCCATTTGATATAATGTAATAGAGTCTATCGGTCTGGATTCGGTTTCTTTGGTGTGACTGTAGCTACATAGTGCCAGCATTGACACATAGATCAGTAACTGAGCGCCAGGATGCTGAGGTTATCTTCATTAGATGTAGATTTCTTTCCATATCTTTTTAAGTATCTCTCTGTTTGAGAACGGTGTTAGGAGGAGTTGCTATTTGTGCAAACCTCTAACAAATGTAATTATGCTGGTATTTCCTTGATGAGTGCAAGCTCAAATAATCATTCGTATGATTCTATCCCACCCTAAAGTTGCACATGTGCTGTTATTTTCATAATGCATTAATAAGTGTTTGTTGTTTATTTTTATGTATTTAGTTATTTCATTCATTCATTCGTTTGTTCGTTCGTTTGTTCTATCTATCTATCTATCTATCTCTTTCTCTCTCTCTCTCTCTCTCTCTCTATCTATCTATCTATCTATCTATCTATCTATCTATCTGATTGTCATTTTACATTCAGTGTATTCATCTCTGAAAAAAAGGTGGTTGCTTTTTTAACCTTAACATTATTATGTGCTGTTGACATATCTATGGTTTTCTGAACTTGTCATTAGACATTAAGTAGACTATAAAAGTATTATCTTGATAAAGTGGTATTCTTGGCTCCAAGCTCTCTGGGTCTCTTGCAAATGACATAGGCAGCATAATGGTTGGTGTGGCATTTAGAAGAATGGTCATTACATCATGATTTATGTCTTTCTCTTCTTAATAGTAGGGAGATTATTAGAAGCCTTAGAATATTAATAGCCTCAAACATGACAGCAACATTTTCTTTATCTATTTTGCCTATCTTCCTCTTCTATCTCTTTTGATAGTCAAAGTGTTATGGTGTAGTGGTTCTGACTCTTGCCTCGTAATCAGGGGGTCGTGTGCCACATCTGTCTCCCGTAGCACAAAGTTTAGCAAACTATTTTCACGATCGTACATTGTAGTCAATGGAATCAGTCGTAGAAAAATGTTCTATGATCATTGCTAAGCTTTGTGTTTTATGCGGAGCCCTTGACAGTTTTTTTTGGTGAATATAAATGCCACATCTGAACACTTAAGTGACTATGAATAGCATATCTGAACAATTTTAAGTGAATATAAATGCAACATCTGAACACTTCATAGGTGGAAATAAGCAACTCATTTGTGGGTCTTGGGTGTGTACACTGAGAAAACTCTGGTATTGATTTAACACCAGCCCGGAATCTATATATGTCCACACCAGAGAAGTGTTAAACAACACCAGTTTAATTTTGGTCTAACACCAGAGGTGTTTATACAACACCAATTAGTATTAAAACAGCATTGGTTTGATTCCAAACTGGTGTTGTTTCAATACTTCTCTGGTGTGGACATATATAGATTCCGGGCTGGTGTTAAATCAACGTCGGAGTTTTTGCAGTGTAGAGTGTGAAGGAGTACTGGGGTAGATATCGTCGCCAAATCCACGAAGTGGCACACGCGACGGTTGATGCGCGAAATCACTTTTTGAGATAAACGCGATTAAAATTTTTTACATTTTCAATTGCCAGTTGCTATAGGATTGTGAAGTTTAAAAGAATAAAGAATGCACATACCACTAGCCAGGTATTTACTCCTGCTTCCCATGTAAAAACTTTATCGAGAACATCAAATCTTGACTTAGCAGTGATTCAAACACAAGTGTCGTTTTGTGCGTAGAAACGGCGGGCACCTGTGTGCCACTTTGTGGATTTTTTACAAAGGATTTTAAGGCTTGTGTCACTTTTTTACTTTAATTATCTCATTAATTAGAGAGAATTGGGTTCTAAATTTCGGTGAAATAATACCATGACTAGAGAATACTAAAACTGAAAGAAACTAAAAATTGACTTTTCACATGATTTTGGGACGTTGTGCCACTTTGTGGATTCAGCGACGATATGTGGGATCGAGATTGGGACATGGAACCCCAAATTTCTCACAACCAAGAAAAAAAAAAGAATGCAAAGCTTATTTTCTTATTCTGGGCAGTGGTGAGAGAATTTTAAATGTCAGCAGGCAAGATATTTATAGTAAAGGTCTGCTTCATTTGAAAAGGTAAAGATATTGATAGGTATTGGGTAATAATATACAGTGCTCAGAAACTTTGTATTAAGCACTTCATAAATGTTGCATATTATTCTTCCTCTTTCTCTTCTCCTTCTTCCTCTCCTTCCCGTTCTTCTTTTTCTTCTTTCTTCTTCTTCCTCTTCTTCTTTCTCTTCCTCTTCTTCTTTATCTTCCTCTTCTTCTTCTTCTTCCTCCTCTGCTTCTTCTTCTTCCTATTCTTCTTCTTCCTCTTCTTCCTATTCTTCTTCTTTCTCTTCTTCTCCTCTTCCTCCTCCTTACAGTGCTCAGAAACTTTGTATTAAGCACTTCATAAATGTTGTATATTATTCTTCCTCTTTCTCTTCTCCTTCCTTTCCTTCCCATTCTTCTTCTTCCTCTTCTCCTTCTTCTTTTTTCTTTCTTCTTCTTTCTCTTCCTCCTCTTCTTCTTTATCTTCCTCTTCCTCTTCTTCTTCTTCTTCCTCCTCTTCTTCTTCTTCCTCTTCTTCCTATTCTCCTTCTTTCTTATCTTCTCCTCCTCTTCCTCCTCCTCCTTGATGCAATTCTTCTTGTTGAAATTAATGACTATTACAATTATTATTATTGTTGCATTTATTTCATTATTTATTTAGATGCTTTATGGTGATGAAATGAAAAGCTTTCATCAAAACGACCTTATCAATATTTCCTCCAATTTAGCAAAGTTTGTTTTATCCTCACCACTTGCCATTTTATATTCACAGAAATGTCTTAATCTATTTTGGGGGTAAATGTAGCCACAAATATCAAAAGTATTACATGCTTAGCAGGACTAATGATCTGAAATGTCACTGACTGCATAATCCCTGAGCAGACAGAATAACACATCTTTCAAATATTTTTTGAGGAAACATTTGTGAAAGATTTTTGAACCACATGTTAATTTGCAAGAACGAGGGAGAGTATTGATGTATCAGTGTAAAAATTTAAAGAGTGTGATGTAATTGAGGCCATTGCACATCTTACAGAGAAAGTGATCTGCTCTCCCAATCATGCATCCAGCAATTATAATTAGCAAATGATATGATGGTTGCAAACCTTGACAATAATTATGGTTCATGATATAACATTTCAAGGATTTGAAATAAAGCAAGATTGGCTGCTATTCTTTCAAGGGATTTGCTTATGAACGATAGCTTGCCACTGCATTTTGATAATTTGTAAAAGAAACAGAAACACCTGCTTCAACAAAAATATTGACCAGCCAAAAATTGGGTTTATTTCTAATCTTAGGATTACATTTTAAATCTCAAATAATTAAAATTCAAACTTTTAGCTTTATATTCAAATAAACAAGGTTTAAATCTTAATCTGATATGACTGGTCACTGTTCATGGCCAATCTGAATTTTTCTTTTACTCCTTGGAGTTAGAGATAAACATGCAAATTATAATGCATTGTATAATATGAAAAGGATTGAGTCAACGACAACATCACACACTTCCAGTTATATATTTCATGATATGAAATTTATGTCCATTTCAATTTCATAAGGAATCTCTTCTTTTTTTAAATGAAATAATGTATGAAGATTGAGGGGAACCTATGCTTTGATATCAGTTTTAAGATATCATGCAAAAAATTTGAAATCCAATTTCTATGATTTCCTTATTTGTTCAATTGTTGTCAAGTCATTCAACTCAATAAATACTATGAATTAACTTTGATCTTCAACGTACAATTAAAAAAAATCAAGAGTCGAAATGGAATATACATGTAGATAGATTTGTATCTATGTATTTTCCCTAAACCATTAAAAATACAAGATATTTTTAACAAGATGATATGAGCAAGGTAGTTTTAACAAGGTATTTTTATACGAGATATTTTTTAACTTTTAACCTAGTGTAATTGATTTATATTTTATACCAAATTCAATATGAAAATGAGTCTTGAGGATGAACCATGAACAGTTAACGTTAACAAATAAATTCAAGTAAAAACTCTCTATTGGCCGTTCGAGCTACCGACCTCAGTAGAAGTTAACCTCAATCCCCAAATACATGCATATCAGTCTGAAACCAGTCCGATTTTATCCCGTCCCTCCCCGAGAGCAACGCTGGATTAAGACTCTGTCGTCATCATCTAAATCTACTCTCCCCACACACGAACTGGCCATGAAATGAAATTCAGTAATCATAGTCAGTCCATGTTCACTGCCGAGCATACGACCACAGAGGAGTAGGCTGTCTCTCCTTGTGTGTGTGTTTTGCATCCGTACATGTATGGACCCATATACCGGCACTTGGTGCATGCTGCATCGCATCGCATCATCGGCGAGAGAGGTGTCCTCATGTACAGGCAGGCTAGGAGCATCTTCCTTCATGCATAGATGCACACACACACACAATCGCTCTCCCCATACACACATTCAGTACCGGTCTGAGCTACATGTCTCTTTTCACACACACACACACTGATGCACTTGGAATACACTGTGAGGAGAACGCACTTGCATCTCTTTAATGCATCGCATTGCCTATTCATCTCCTCCTATGCAAGCCACGGTGGAGGCAGGCATCCAATAGACTCAATAGAGAAAAAGCAATAGACAGGCACAGCGTACATACAGGCAGGCTTGTCGCTTCTTGAGACATCGCAGGGCCGGGGGAAAAAAAATCAAGGCAAAATCTTAGGAAATAACACGCAAAGGACTGCCCAAGCCTGAGCCGATTAGACAGTTTTTGTAGATGTATATATTGACTATTTATTGTTATTGAAGAAGTGGTGTTGTGAACCAGTGAATAGATAACAGACAGACGTTTGATGGAAGAAAGCATGGACAACCGGCTACGATTGTCGCGGTATCAAGAACATCAGATTGAACAGATTCAGAAGCTCGGTAAGTAGTAAAGTGACAACATCAGCGGACTTGACGGTGGGTGTCCGTGTGACACCAATATGGTGGCGAGTGCGTCGGTTATATAGCCTACCCTTCTGAAGTCACAAATGACCATATTAGCATTTATCATGTCAAATCCACTCTGCAGAATGCTGTAAGCAGATTTGAAATCAATGAATTAAAAACATTGTTGACAATCTTCTTGAATAATTCAGCAGAAGTGCATCTCCAGGAATGGTCGTAGACGTAGCTGGTATTTTCAGAGCCCAAAGTCAACATCTTTATGACTGATAAGTTAGTTTTGCGCAGATAGTTAGGATATATGGACAGTAATAGAAACAAGATAATGGATTAATGGTATTGACAACATATAACCTAGGCCTATAAACAATATGGCATTTTGATATGTAGGCCTATACATGATATGATAAAATATAGGGGGGGGGGACTACCCTTACATGGTGGACACCATGCGACTAGGCAATGTATGACAAGTGCTGCTCACAGAGAAAAGGCTTTAAAGTTGCCAAATAGAGAAAAAAGGTACATACTTTTTATCTGCGGATACATTAAAAGGGTATATATTTCAACCTATCATGCAAATAGATAATTTGAGGGATGATTTAGGTTGGGTAAATCATAGAAAATATTGTTTGGGGTACGTTGAGATAGGGCCGTATATGGAAGGATGATACTAGTTCAAGGTCAATTTTGAAAGTCCATGTACAACTACTAGCATGGTGTGTCCACCGACTCCGCCTTGTAATGGCAGTGGCTGGCTCCTTCGGAGAATGTATTCTATAGGAATATACAGTTCATCTGGGACATGTAACATGAAGCTGTAATGATTGACTGTGAGGATAATTTTTATGATTGATTATACTTTTTCATCAATGCAATCAATCACAGAAAGATAAGATATGTTTAGGGGGCCCTGCATGCTCTGATAGCTTTGGGGGAGCATTGATTCTTGACAACAAAGAGTTGCAACAGATTATAATAAAAGTCATTTCAGACGAGATTGATTTTTAATTAGGTAGAGATTGAAATCGAGATCAGTCTCCATTTGAGCGTGCTTCGGATCTCTCTGCAAGACGAGACTCAGATATGTTGGTCATCAACAGAATCATATTTCTTTAATGCATGTGGAATACAAGGGTGTCATGATATTAAAGGACAGCTTACTCTCCGTTCACTGAAAGTAAAAACAGTAGATATAATTTTCTTACCCGGTGGGAGTTCCATAAAGCTGTTTGTAAGTTAAGAGCGACATTGAGAATGATTTTAGAACAACTAGGGGTGCGTTCTTATTCGACACTTTTTTACCCTAGAATCATGATTAGAATCATGATTGAAATCACGATTCTGCAGAATCACGATTGCGTTTAGTCGAAATTGAATATAATCATGATTAGAATCACAAACATGAAACACGAAAAAAGGGGCGTTTGGAAAGACGTTTCTGTAGAATCACGAACGAAAAAGGTCGTATAAACGATATCGTGATTTGAATCATGATTCTATGACGTCATTGTGTCGTGCTTCTTCCGGGTTCGACTCAAAGGCGCGCGCTGTGTTTCGTGCAGGTTAATTTTCGTGTAGCAGTATTGCCAGCATTTAGGAATTATCATTCTGTGTATTGTACCCCCGGGGTTGTACTGTAGCGTCATTTGTATATTTCATTGTTTTCATCAATCATTTCTTCAAGTTCCAAAGGCACAAATTGGACTGATCGACGATGAATTAACTCAGGGCTCTGCTTGTGCTTTGGGCTCAGCCTGAAGCACAAGCATCCCTTACCGGGATTCACAGAAATAAGACGATCCCTTTCAGCGGCGCTTGCGAGGGAGGGATTTGAACGGAGATGTGGCACCGCCTGTCGAGACAAAATTAACAGAATTCGTGCCCAGTACAGGACCATCATAGACAAGAAAAATCGATCGGGAGGTGGGAGGGAGGATAATGACCCCTTCTGGTTCCCGATCAAAAACAATATGAGGTACAATACACGGAATTCTGGAAGTAAAAGATTTATTTTTCGGAAGCCGAGTAAGCGTTGCACTTGCACAAACGTTTGCTCGTTAGCTCCGGCGGCAGCAAAAATCTAGCAGCCGACGTGAAGTTAGAAACACGTGCGAAAATGTTGACCTATACTTCCTGGGTCAAACTGCGCACTGTGATGCGCACTGGATCGGCCCGAATTCAGGGAGAAACAGCGTTAGAAAGATGGTCGTATAAACGCTGATTCTGTCAGATCGTGATTCATGCTGCTGTTTTGAATCATGATTCAAATTGTGATTCAAATCATGATTCTGGGTCGAGGTCGCATAAACGCAGCCTAGTAAACCTTTCTTATGTGCTAAATAATCACCAATGAACATTTAATGGTGAATATCATTTACCACAAGAAAGGATTACCAGTTGTTCTAAAGTCACTCTTAACTTACAAACAGAAACTGCCCCGTGGAGCAGTGTATTTTTAATATGTCCATGTGTAATACATACAGTAGCTATCAATCATAGCATTGACAAATAGACATACTGTATGTGTCCCATGTCGGGTTTTTGGGGAAAGGGATTCCATATATTGTGACATAATTTGTTGGATATAAAGTATATGTAGAAATACCGGTACTTTTATCATGGAGTCTCAATTCCCTGCTGATACAGTATGGAAGGTTTGCAAATATACTGAGAAGATAAAGTGAATATATTAAAAATGGTGCCTTGCAATTTATTGCAATCATCTATAAATGTGTAAAAGGTGCTGGAAAGAGGGTTAATCACATATGTTGCCTGCTTGCTTTTGGATTTGGTGTTGCATACCATGTACAGCCGATTAGCGCTTTATCTTAAGCTTGAATTATCTTGTATAAAAGAAACACACACAAAAAACTGTTGTACTAGTCTATACATCGACTTATTCTTCTTCTCCTTCCTATTATTCTTCATTTTCATCGTTTTTTGTTTTTGTTATTGTTCTTCATCATCTGAACCACATCATTTCCCCCTCCCACTACTCCTACTTCTCTTTCCCCTCCTATGAATAGCGCCTAATTCTACTTCTCTTTTTCTTCTTTTTTCATCTTCTTTTATCTCCTCTCATCCTACACATGTTCCTCCTTCACCAGCTCCAGTCTGCTTATTCTACTTCCCCTTTTCTCCTTTTGAATTTATTCCTTTCACTCATATTTTTTCAGACACTATGGAAGGCTGACTTCATACCAAATGCCCCTTAAGCTACACAATAATCATGGTATAATAGGTGAACCCAAATCATATAGAAAAAACCCTTACGTCCATTATCAAATAGCTTGATGAAAGAAGAAAGTAATTCACTTTTTGACTGACTGCTATGACCCGGCTGACCGCTCACCACTGACCATTGAATGACCACTGACCAATTCTCCCTGTGAAAAGTACAAGAGGATATGTAACTATATACCTTTAGGCAGGTATTAATATGAAGCCACTTGTACTGCGAAAATTGGATTCTAAAGTGATTCTTGACCCTTGGGTAAAAAAAGTGACTTGCTTGAGCATGGTGATTGAATGTGAGACTTCTGAAAGAGTTTTTTTTTTTTTTAGATTGAGTGTAGTATAATCTTTGCCTGAATCTTAAATTCATGGCATTATATTTGAGTAATAACATGATTTACTGAAGGTAGATATCATATTTCTTTGTTATTGTACAAGTTGTTCAGTACTTGTATGCTGTTAAAGAGATCTTTTTTATTTAAGGGACCTTTAATTCAATTTATTTTGGATGCAAAAGCAGCAAATGAAGGAAAAATGTTTTCTTTCTTCAACACTTTACTATTTCCATCACAGTCACCCCACCCCATCTAGTCTGCAAGTGCAGACCCTAACTGGCTCTGTGAGTATCCATTGAATTTTGACAGAAGTCTAGCACAAGATTAATTGCCTGCCCCCTTCTTTTTATAAACCTAATTCATAATCCCAAATTGTTCCTGGTAGTCTGGATCTGTCAGACCACTTTGATGATGATGGACAGCGATTGTATTGTACTATTTATCTGTGGAAAAACATTCAAAGGCACCTTCAATAATGTCATAAACTATTCACACTATTCTAAAGGTCTCAGTGTTGTTTCAGTTACAAGGTTGGATTGGTTGAAAAGTCCACAAAGACTTCTGTGCTTCCTCTTATGGCAAATAGAGGAGGGGGCAGGGGAGTGATGCCTGCAAACTTCTTTGCACCACATCATTCTTCCAGTAGTAAAGCAGTTGATGATGGAGCCCTGACGTTGACAGGGTCGATCTGAAGCGGGATGCCACGTCATCTGGTGATACGGGTCAAGTGTAGGAAGCAATATGGATCGGAGTAAAACCCTCCAGGTCGGAATAATTTGGGGTTCGAGATTCCCCTTCGAGCGGTATCAGGATCGGGGATTAGGTCATCTTTGTTGCAGGATGGACATCTTTGTTCGGTGTTAGCCCATGAATAATTCAGTGTTAGCTCATTGAAAAGTCAGCAGCTAGCTAGGTCTATTGAAGCCTCGGTATACCAACTGGTGAATCTCTGCATCAGGTTGCTTTCGTTTCTTTTGAGACACTCTTAATTAATGATGGTCATTCGTTTTTTTTTTTTGGGGGGGGGCAGAGGATAAACTCCAATGCTGTACAATTCATTCGGTGGTTAACTCCTTCCATAATTTGAATGCAACTGTTTTCTATTATCTGACTTAATACATAGCTAGAGGTGCATATCTTATCCTATGAGTAGTAGATAGCTTCGACTGAGTAGTCTTATCAGTGGGGTCATTTACACCATATACAGCCATGAAGATATGTCAGACAGACAAAAAACTCTGTGTTAAAGGGCATCTTGTATTTAGTTATAAGGGTGTTCATATTTATTATACCCTGCGATTACATTGTGTTAAAAGAGTGTGTAAAGAACTTTGTGTTATAGTCTGAGGAACTGGTTGGCAAAGTTGTTCAAAGAAACGATATAGAATCCTGATTTTGATGAGATTTAGTAGCTCACTGATCAGGCCTATATACTCATGATATTGTATATATACTCAAGCTTGTGTATGGTTGTGTACTCAAACTTGTGTATGGTTTTATAGTATTACCATATTTAGCCAACAATTATAAACTAATTGATTTATCTTTTTAAAAAACAAAAGACAGAAAATAAAAAAATCTTTTTAATGGCATACAAATTTTTTTTGCTGTACAACATTCTTGATAAGGTGAATGTATGGAACTTGATTTTTTTTGTAGCAAGTTCAGAATGAAGTGACGTATTAAACTTGCTCCACTACAGAACAGTATGCTTTACAGCTCACAATAGTTTTTGAAACTTTTATATACCAAAGAAAATTAACAATATATTTTATGCAATCAAATGATGAATTTTGGTTGGCTGAATGGGGAAGGCTGAACTTGGTGGTGATACTGTTTGAGAATTTATACACGCCGCTACATGTAGCTAAGCAGGTGTTTTTATCCATCTGGATTTGTGAGAGTAACAAAACCTAGTAGCGACTTTTCATACATATTTTATTTGAACAAGGATGCTTGCCATAGCCAATGGTCGCTATTCAGAATATATTATATACGGTAGGCTCGAGCCATTGCCTACTGGAACCTTATGATGACGTACAGAGCCTATGAGAACGACAGAACCCAGTAGTCAACGGGTTAATCCATTGCCTCATGGAGCGGAGTGATCATTGTAAAAAGCATATCCAGGAATCACAGAACCCAGTAGTCAACGGGTTAATCCATTGCCTCATGGAGCAGAGTGATCATTGTACAAAGCATATCCAGGAATCACAGAACCCAGTAATCAACAGGTTAACCCATTCCCTACTGGAACTAGGTGATAGTTGTACAAAGCCTGTGGGAATCACAGAATTCGGTACTTATTTGGTTGATTCAGAAACACTGCTATTCTGTGTGTCGTTTGGCACTTTAGGGGCCTGTTGTATAAAACTTTTTACCTGAGAAAACTCAGGTTGTTTTTACCGGAGTTTTTGCCCTGTGTTAAAGTCAATGGCAGAAATCAGACTAACCTTAGTTTTCAGTATTTACCAGAGTTTTCTCAGGTAAAAAGTTTTATGCAACAGATCCAAGATCGTAGTGTTACACAGCAAAAACTGTGGTGTTAACTGGTGTACATAGAGGACCACACCAGTTATTTTACACCGGTGTTAAATTGGTGGTGTTAGTTTTACACCTATAGGTGTAATTACAACACCTTTTGTTGTTACATTTACACTCTCTGTTACGTTTAATTTCTAGGGTGTAATTTTAACACCTCAGGGTGTGGTCCTCTATTAACACCAATTGGTGTCAGTTTTAACACCGCAGTTTTTCCTTTTTTACAGTGTTGTCTTTACATTCATACTGCAGGCAATAGCATACTTGCCTATCCCAGGCGGAGTCTGCAGCTCTTAGTCTTCACTGTTATGCTAAAAACAAAAAGGAATGCATCTGAAGTAGACTGTGCTTTTTTATAGCGGATGCAAAGCAGCCACCGTCTATTAATTCCGGTCTATCATTAGTTGTTGTTTTCTATTAATTGATCAAGATTCATTGCAGTTTTTTTTTGTATGACAAACTGCCACTGGATATTCAGATGTTCTACATCTAATTGGGTGGCTTGTATTGCTTGTTGATTTGAAGATGATTTTTTAGAAATTTTTGTGTAAATGAAATCGTATCTATCCCAGGTTTTATTTTTTCATGGGGATCATTGTCATTATGTTCATAATGATATTACTGTTATCATTCCTGAATAAGAGAAGCCATTAAAGATAGTGTTACCTTCCAAAGCTGGTTAGTCAATTAATCATTTGCTAGGCAGGTGGCCAGTATAGCTAGAATCTAATCAATCAACGCTTTATTTCCATGGACTTAATTAACAGGCTTCATTAATTATTGATCACCCACATGGACCGCAACTTCTTGCTAGAGTAGTTGGTGTGCAGTAGATGTGACTTCAAGCAAGTGTTGGAATGGAAAATGCTGACACTGTTCCACATTTATTGGTATACAGGGAAGATGAATTGTAATCGTACAAACAACCAGGGAGTTCCTGGTAAAACTTCAGAGGTCACAATTGATCGATTGATCGATCGATCAATCAATCAATCACTATGATACAAATTCAAGAAGTAATGATATAGATAATGTAAGCCATAATCCTATCCCTATCAAGTCCCTAAAAAAAGATCGTGAAAAATATCCTGATAATTGCTCGTACTGTTTGGTACTTTATTCAAAGGGATCAATTACCATTTAAATATTTTGTGCATAATCTTGATCTACTACTCGGCTAGCAATTAGAGATAAAGCCTTTTTTTACTTTCACACTGATATGAGTAATGTGTATTATGTATCAATATGAAGACTTAAGTTTGATGAAAGTGTTTTATGATGTGTGATAAATTGTTCTAACCCATCGCTGGATGAGATTGCACATAACTGTCTCAATCAATAGACATCCATTCAGCCACGCATGCGATAGAAAACCCTTGATTGATTTTCATTGATTCATAAATTACCTCGCATTTTTCTCTCATTGATTTTGTCCCTTGTCTTCTCCAGCCGCGCCCACGCTCATTTCTCCAGAAGACCAATCCTCAATCAGAGAACACTTTCTTTTTGTTTTCTACCAGAACATACTTTTGTGATTGTCTGATGCGATGGTGATCATTAAACATTTCATCACATTGCCGCGCACCACCGCATCTCATCCCAGCCCTCTGTCATTCCATCATATCGGCTGTCTTTCCCGGCAACGAGATGAAATTCCACGCACCAATATTCCCTCCAGTCACAGTTCCTTATCCCGAGCACGCTTAGCCTCCGCCCTTTACCTCCAAACTTGTTTCCCCCCTGCTCTCTCTCTCTGTCTCCCCTTATCAAGTCTACCCTCTTCCAAGCGTGGCCCAGACTCCAAAATCAATCAACGGTGTTCATTTCCCCCCTGTAATTCACAGGCATGTCATGAATACTCTTGCCCACGATCGTCAAGACATTCGGTTTCTCTCCCGCTCTTGGTTTCCTCATTCTTCACGATTCGCCCGTTATCTGCCACCTTGTCTAGCGTTCTTCAACCTCTTGTTTTTCCTTCTTTGAACCTTGATAAGTAAAATGATCGCCCATGACATCTTGATGACTTCAGAAGCCAATAAGTGCTTGTCTTAGAGGATTAACAGTTTCATGTTCTTGGGTAGGTGAATAAACTTGAGAAGCCACCCGGAGTATGTAGTACCTGCTCGCTTTTTTTAGAAAATACCAAGTGTACAGGTGTTTTGTTCTCAAGGTTACCTTCTTGAGTCATTAACCTGTTGAGAACTTGCCACAGGCTTCATGTATAAACTACCAAGTTCCAGTTGGCAATGGGTTAATAACCTGTCGATAACAGAGTTCTGTAATCCCCATAGGCTTTGTAGAGTGACTACCAGGGGGGTGTTTCACAAAGATTTAAGTATGACTTAGAGTCGCACTTAAATACCGAGTTGCGTACGGTATGAAAGGCTTGACCGCATTGGTCAGATCGTGTCATGAGGACGCGCACTAATGCGTATCTATCAATAAGATCGCGCGTTGCATATCATGTACGCTTCGGCATTTAAGTGCGACTTAAGTCATGCTTAAATCTTTGTGAAACACCCCCAGGTTTCATTTGGCACTGGGCTCAATACTGTTAGCACGTTTGAGCATCTACCTCATGAACATGTCGTAGGTTCAAATCTAAACTGAGTCATGCCAAAGACTTCAAACAATAGGACTCTGTCTTCCCATTCTTGCCATGTAAGAGCTAGAAAAGGGTAGAATTTACTTCATTATGCTACATGTATGGGTGAGCGGGCCATTTAACTTCAGGGTCCCACCATGACAAGTATGCTATGACAATTTAGGCCTGTCAATTTTGGCACAAAATGTGTAAAAACAATTTGAAGCATGAGAATTTGTTATCTCTAACCTGGGATGAAACTTGACGGTTTAAAACTTTTCGGACACTAATGTTACCATATCTTTTGTTTTCATTTAACTTTTCCTCTTGTAGATATTGCTTTTAACTCATTTAAAGAAAATAGATGATGGCAGTGTCTTTTATATCAAAGTGGCATGAGAGATATCGTGTTGCAAAATGCATCTTCCTTGGTTCTTGTAACCAACAGCCCATGAAAAGTAGTGTGTGGGTATAAGGACTTGATAGATTGTATCAAATATCAAACAGCACGATGGAGAGCATCTTTTTCCGCGGTCACGCAATTCTGAATGGAAAGAAAACATAGCATTCTGAGACAAGACGTGAAAACACACTTTTAGTATGCATAGATCCTCCTTGCGGTATCTTATTACAGTAATACTGCACGCTACTCTAGGAGGAACATAACCTTTTCAGACAGAGGAAAACGTCCCGACTTGTTTCTTAGTGACGCAGTGGAAAGAATCACTGTAGTGTGAATGGCTTTAGGCTGGTTATCAAAATCTTAACATGGTCATCAAAGACATGCAGAGGAACTGGGTATGAAGGAAACAGTCTAGAAGTTGGAAGGTCACTGGCAGCTTGCTATCATTTGTGTTGCATTCTAGCATTTTCTGATGGGCTCAATTCCCATTTTTTGAAAGGCAAACCTGCATCTTGCTGCCTAAGATATCATTGCGAGTACATTGTTTCATGAAATGTTTGGAGTATTATCAGACAGAACCTAAAACAGACCACTAATGGACTCCACTTTTAATGAGAAATGTTTCTCAATCATGCATCTTGCTGTATGATATTACATTTCAAGCCCATTGTTTTGTGATATGTTCAGTATAAAACAGGGCCCAAAACAGAACACTTATGGACTCCACTTTTCTGTATATTTCTCTTCACAACTTTTCATGACTACATTACTTAATGATATATAACTAAGCAATATCCATGTATTGCAGCTAGTTCCACGGTATAGCGACTAAATGAATTTCAATTGTGTAAATGGGTATTGGAAGATGAGGAAGGAATAGGATGCTTGGTTGGGCAAACATGGGGTACTATGCTATGTGCTTCCCCTTCTATCTGTGTGTTTGTCCATTGCCAATACAGTCTGCTAAAGGGCCTGGCATGAAAGGAATAAGATGAATGGAGATGTGTGTAGAGAAAGGGAGAGAAAGAGTGGGGAGAGAGGTGGGGTTATAGGGAAAGAGGAAAGAAAGAGGGGGATAAGGGAGGGAGGAAGGGGAAAGGAAGGGAAAGGATGAGGGGAGGGGGAGCTGGCAAGAGAAAGTGAGAGGCAAGATATATATATAGGGGTAAGGGATGGAGCATTAAGTGTGTAGGTTACTGAGTGGAAGAGAAAATTGATGCAGGAGCTAGAGCCATTAATAAGAAATGTGGTTGCTCTACAAACTTACATGTACATGCACTCAGGATCCAAGATTCTGAAATGAGAGTGGCCACAATGAACAAATTTGGAAAAGCGGGGAATCAGAGGACAATAATTTTCAATCTAGTTACATATGTTCTATGGGAGACTCATAAACTACACAGAGGGCCAGCATGCGCCTCTTGTGCCCCCACTGGATCAGCCACGATGCATCTATCTTTGGATGGATATACATAAGCGAGGGAAAAATGGAGCATGAAGAGATGGATGTGTGATACACTAAGGAATCAAGGATTAAAGGTCGCTTACTTAGGCAAGGGTCTTGAGACTAATAGAACATCACAGCGTGACGCTGGACTGTCCAAACTGTGGCCTCAGCTTCCATCTTGTACATGCATTACGGTCTTGCATTACCTATACAGAGATGGTCCATGATGGACCTTGACAGATACTTAGATATCTCAGGTTCCTGTCAAATCATGCGGTGCCTCCCTCCCCGTGTTTTCACAGCTCAAATAAAATTCCCAAACCCGAGTACCAAATTTCCTGAAATTCAGAGACATTTTCTGAAATCTTCAAGCTTGTTTTTAAACAAAATTCATACACCAAGCCTGGCCCCCGTCTAACAAATAGTTAAGATTGATCCTATCAATTGTTACTCTATGGAAATCCATCAGTGTCATAAAACAAAGGAGAACATACCAAATTGTCAAAAAATCAATGAATTTATGGATATACATTCATATCTTTATTAAACAAACATGCATTTTAGATGTTGACATGGCTGGCTTTCCATAGTTGTGATTGATTGAATCAATTGCAACTCTTTGTAAGACTGTGCCCTGAACTTTGTGATTGATTGCCTAGTGATCGATTTAAGATTTTTCTGCATAATGACTATGGCAATCTGTTGTTAAAAATAACAGTAGCCTTGCGATCAATGCTAAGATTTGTGTAACCGAGACCTAGGACACCATAGTGTTGTTGAGGAGCAGCTGATGCATAGCACTGTTGGGGGCAAATTGATATGACATTCTTCACTCCACGATTGCCAGATTGTGATGTTATCCATCATATTCAATTTAGAGCTTTCGTTATTGGAAACTTAAAGTCATAGATTACAAAAGGCTTATTTGAAAAAATCCAAACTTTCAAAGAGTTTTGTACATAGGAGCCCTTGTAAAAAGTCAGGGCAGCGTCTTTTGGGCATGACTCCAGCAAGTAGCTTTTCATTGCAAATTCTCATACGTCATAAGCTTCATCATAGACAGGAAATGCAGCAAAACCACTATGAAAAGACACATCTGGGCCCTGTCTTACAACGACTTGCGATTGAGCCGATCAATCACAACTATGGACGGCCAGCAATGGCAACATATAAAATGCATGTTAAAGAAATTTCATGATATGAATGTATATCCATAATTCATTGATTTCTTGACAATTTGGTGTTTTCTCCTTTGTTTACAAAGGACATTTTACCAATTTCCTGTAAGAAATTATGACACTGATGGATTTCCATAGAGTTACGATTGAGTGGATCGAGCATAACTCTTTGCAAGACAGGGCCCTACTGTAGTGGGATTCCTGCTAAATGAGAGGCACATAATTTTGACGAGGTACTATATCCATAAGGATATAAAGAAGGAAGAAAAATAACCATCAAATATGTGACTGAAATTTTTTTTAAATTCATCTCCTCAGGAGGTTACTTGCAACACATTTGGTGTTAAGTATGTGGAATGAATTTGGGACAGTGTTTCTGTCACTTTTTTTGAAGCTCTATGACACTTCTGGTCAGTTTTTTTTCCTGGGTTTCATTTTTACAACATATCATAGACAGAGGTGACAAATGGTTCCTTGTACATGTAGCTCAGATTTTTTAAATACTGTCATCAAACTGGCTACAAACACAGCTACAGTACCGGGACAGTCCCAATAGAGTAGCGGTGTTACCTGCAGTGTGAATTCTCGGACCCGCAATAAAACTACCGGTACTTGGGGATAACCTTGCCTTGCAATAACTCGGCAACAAACTATCGCTAGGCAACAAGCCAAAGTAATAATTGTTGCGGTGTTCTTTCAGTGTGAAGGCACACCGCTACAACATTGGGATAAACCGCTTGTGATATGTTTATAATAATGCGGGGGCATCGTGGTCTAGTGGTTATGACTCTCTTCTTTCAATGTGTAGGACGTGGGTTCGATTCTCCGCCCTCAAGTATTTCCGGTGTATCAGAGTCGGATCACTCACGGGGTCACAAGCCTGCACATGTTTAATATGGAGGTCATAAAAATCCCTTGCCGCAGTGTGAATGGATACATGCAATTTATTCCGGCACAGTCCCGGGGTAACCTTTCTATTGTGAATGCATTTATGATGGGTTTATAGCTTTGTCGCCGTGTTGCTACAGCACGGGGATAAATTTGAAAACCAGTGTGAAGACAGTATTAGAGTCGTCAACGATTTAATTCGTTTTGACCTTTATTAAAATTATATTTGAAAAGCTTATGGCAGTGTTAAGGAAAGTTTGGTGTGTCATGGAATGTGTATGAAATAGATCTTTTTCATCTGCTCTGCTTTGAAAGGAAAGTGTGAATGAATACTATCAAAAAAATTTATTATCAATGTATGAGAACGTGGGTGTAAAAACAAAGTCTTTGCAATTTTGAGATTTTGTCCGATAGATAAAACGTTGTGCTTGCTTATTTTATTACTTGGAATGGTGTTGGGTATTTCAGCTTGCCAACAATGTATGCTAGACTCCTTTCAAGACATACATTTACTTGCACATACCAATCAGGGTCTGTCCCCACAGACTATACATGTGTTTAAATGATGGTCTATGGAGGGACATGTTGAAGAAGAAAGATAAATGCAAATCTCATGATCAAAAAGATTTTTGTTTTGATATTCGGTCGGCAGAAGACGAATGCGGTAGCTTTGTTTGGAATTCATTGGCGTAATTGTTTATTCAGTTGATGTCGCTGGAAATTAATCATTCCCCGGACATGGTTATTGATGTTGCAAAATATGACATGCCTTCACTCAATCCATATTTCTACGTCCATGAGGTTGACAGTTTAATCTCGACGAAAGCTGTCATTTTTATTTTGTATTTCATGAAAATGTGTGTTTCACTCAATCCATTTTTCTACATCCATGAGGTGGCCAGTTTAATCTCGACAAAAATTGTAATTTTCATTTCTTATTTCATGGAAATGAGTGTTTCAGTCATATCCATTATATTTATTCTTGCTAAGCCTAGGTGGATTAAGTATGCATTTGAGTGTAGGTGTGAACTGGCTTTTTGATGGCCGATAGCACTGTCAGTACACTTTTGGAATGACGTTTTATCCTTTGGATTACATTTTGACAAATTTGAATGAGAAAGAGAGCACCAGCGATCACTTTAGCAAATGTCATGAAGAACTCTGGCATGGAATCAATAATTCAATCAGTTGCTACCAAATGTTATGCAAAGTGATGGTGTAATGTGCTGCTTCCAATAAAACACTCTTCGAGTATGATGCGTGTTTATTTGTACCAACTTCGTTCTGTCGTTGGTGGCATGGAATTAATCATATCCCCACCAAAACCATGATAGGCCCGGGTATTCGTTTCATTAATCCGTAGCCCCGAGCATATGCCCAGATATCAGGAATTAACTGCCTTTGCTTCTGCAGGGCAAGTAGACTGGCTGGGGCCACTGTGGAGATTTTTTCCCCTCATACAGCGAAAGAGGATAAGGTATTGATTTTGCAGTTCTATGTTTCCATTTTGTCTGCCGGCTGTAATTAGGTCTAGATTTCATCAATGCTGTTTCACACAAAAGCCCATGATGCATGCTTGCCTTGACCAAGTTTGTGAATACAGGCACGAGATGGAGATTAAAGAAAAAAAGATAATGTATTCTACTTGCTATTGTTCCAGCTATTGCTTTGATCTTACCGACAGTTCCTGAGAAGTATGAGATTGGTAGATGCAGTGACGCAGAGAGAAATGGAGTAATATCTAGTGTTGCCATGGCAATCTCTGCGTTATTATGTTTTTCTGAAGGAGATAGTGGCATGAGTTCCATAGTGGTATAAATTGATTGAAATTGCTGTTTCATTGTAGGGGTGTTTAATGTGTTGATAAAGGTATGACAACCAAGATTGAGCTGGTAAGGGCAGGATTTTTCGTCAAGTATAATAATAAAATAAAATACATCATTATTATGAAAGCAGACTCTGATAAATATAAATGTTGATTCCTGTTGCATTATACATATTTGTAATGCCTATTCGGGTCTTCTACCACTAAGGTGGATACATGTCTGGGGGGGGGGTGAGTTTTATTGTAGTATTCTGGTGTTTTACTGTATGTATGTCTTAACTCTTTGCATGCTGAATTAATTTTTTTTTTTTTTTTTTTTGGGGGGATAATAATGACAATTGTTTCTAGGTTTTCTTGAATTCAAGATTTCCATATTGCACCATTGATACTTATTATTATTATAAATAGATGTTATCCAAGAACTATCGCCTTTTATTAGCTTATCTAATTTTAAGGTAGGGGAGAAAACTAATTATTACGATTGTTGAATTTAATTGTATGTATGTGCAAGATTGCAACATCAGCAGGCAAAAAAACAACTGTTTATGCATGACTTGACAGCTGCATTATGGAGTGCTGAAATTCAAGCCCAGTATTTGTCATGTTTTAACAAAGTACTACCTTTTCAACATATTTGAAATGATTTCATTTGAATTGTGATAGATGATGTGCTTTGAATTTGCTATGTGAGTTGAAAAGTGTGCATTTTGGTTAATCAGCTAAAATTACCATATTTCAACTTTAACTTATTTTAATTAAATGATTTTGAGACCCATGATGCTTTCCATAATCCAATCACATATTAATGGCATGATAAGACTGGTCACTGTATCAGATTTACAAATATGTTGAATACTGAATGTAGTCAATCCTATTAAGACTTTGTAAACTTTGAGTAAGTCTAACACTTCTTATGAAGATATGAACTTACTACTATATTGTAGACCCTATTGCCAACTCTGGGAACAAATGCATGATTTAGGGTTGAAAATGTTCAATCTTTCAGAGTGAATTTAGATTAAAGAATGAATCATTTCTTTGAGTGTTGCTTGTAGTCCATCCCTAAACAGAGATGCCAAGTTCAAAGACCAGCTATGCGTGAGATTTTCTGTAAATCTGAGTGAGATCACAGACATTATGTACAATGTATACGGGGATAGGCTGTGATAGTTGCGTGAGACAGAGATTTGAGGGGATGAACAAGAGTCCAAAATGCTTGAGTCTCACGCATAATGCGTGAGACTTGGTAGCTCTGCCTAAAGTGAATAAAAATATTCTGTTCCACTCTGTGTTTTTCATGTACTCGCTCACTGCTGTCTGAATCCACTCCTTATAGAGTGACAATATTCATACTTTTTTAAATACAGAGGAGGGTACCGTAGTCCATCATGGTCGAGTAACATTACCCGTCATGACGGCATGTTGCGTCATCTTTACACTTCATCTGTTCTCCTGAGACATACATGACATGCACAAACTTTTTCAGAGATTCAATGACACCCTCCTCCCACCCCCCCCCCCCCGCCTTCTTGATGGCATCCATAAATCTTTCAGAAGTGATGTTCCTGCCATTAACTTTCTCCTTGTTTTCTTTTTTTGATTCTGTCACGTCTTCCCCTTTTCGATGCCCCTTCTTCGATGCACACTCATCGAGCCTAGAGTTATAGCTCGCTTGAAGTCTGCAAACATGGCAGAATGCCACGGAGTATATTAGTCATTAATGTCACGATAGAAAGCAATGATTAACCATATAGATCGATGACTAAAGGATTTGATTGAGTAGATCTGTGAATTCCAGTGCCAAGGAATAGCCGGTATTGCAAAATGATGATCAATAATCACTGATTGAGTAGTAATAGGATAAGATATTGGAAAACTAAAGAAGGCTATAGTTTTATTGTTTATTAGTATTGGTTTTAGAAGAGCATAATCCTACTGCCAACAATAATATTTTGTTTTATAGTGCTTAACTCGTTGTAGACTGAATGATTTTGCTATGACACAAGCTTTCCATAGACCCCAGTCCGCATATATTCGGGCTTGGTCTCTAATGGGGTATTGACATGTATGTAGGCCTACCCTGACCCCTATCTTACAAAGAGTTGTGATTGGTAAGATCAACAACTATGGAAAGCCAGCAACACCAAAATCTTAAAATCTGTGTTTGTTCAAAATGTTTTCAAGATACAAGGTATACTCATGCATTGGGTATTCGGTGTGATTCTCTTTGTTAACAAAGGATATTTTGCTAATTTCATGTCAGAAAAAAGTATGACAATGATGGATTTCCTTAATAGTTAAGGTTGATTTGATCAATCATATTTCTTTATAAGATGGGACTCAGAGTTATGTTTCATAAGGCCACCGCACACCTTACAACCCAACTGGTCTGCGACTGAGTGACGGGAGATGTATCGCAAGTTAGTCATAAGCCTCGACATTGCACACCTTGCGATCCGACTACCATGCTGTCTGCAACTCACGCATGCGCTTTTTACTTTTAGCCATAGCAACTGAGAAAATGCGCTTACTACTACTGAGTACTGCGTGTTGTTTATCATGTGCGCGTCATGCAACTCTGGCTGGAAGTTGGATCGAGCTTGTGATTCAGTCATAAGGATTCGACATGTCAATTCCTTACGATTTTCCTTGCGACTTGTCTCTGACCGGTCTGCGACTCTCAAGCTGACAAGAGCTGTGACGTCACATCTCCCCTCACTCAGTCGCAAGCCAGTTGTAGACCAGTCGGGTCGTAAGGTTTGCAGTGGCCTTTGGTGTTCTAGAGATATGTTATTACCCTGGTCATTAGATTCCGACTTTATCTCTTGGACATAGTAAACATGAAATTAATTTCACCTCTTTTTAATAATTATGTGACCCGCCACCCCAAAAACTAATAAAAGATCTCCAGGGAAGGTTCTCTAAAAATATATAGCCAATTAGTAATTGGTCTTCAAAACGCAGTAAAATTCAGAATCATTTTACCGTAAAGAGTCACTCTTCCTTTTCATACTGTAAGCATTTGTAGTTGTAAAGTTGAAAAAAAAAACAAGATACAAGAGTTTTTTTGACACCATTTTTTCGTGGACACCAATTTTTCGTGGAATACTTGAAAGTTTTACCGAGAGTGCACAGTGTTCACATGTCATGCACTAGTGAACCCTGGACTTTGTTTTCTCCTTTACATTTCTTCTGCATTTTCAATCAAGTGATTGTTAAGGTCATTGTTGATCAATTTTGGCAAGTGCTATGCTATATTAAAGCTTATGATGTGCATTTTCAAGCTATAGAAATGTCTCAAAATTCCTTTTTAGGCAACTTATTGTTGGTTTGGAGAACTGTGACAGATCACAATTAGTGGTTGTACAAGATGTTGTCAAAAGTCAATCTTGTTGATAATTAGGTCAATGGCATGCCTCTGTGTTAATACGGAGAGGGCATTACTCTGTAAATAGAAATAATAGATCTATATTGATTTTTTAGTGTGTTTGGAATGTGAATTGATCGGTATTTTATGAATTCCCATATGTCAAAGGCTGCACTAAATGGCATCAGCGCTTTTTAGACATGTCAATTATACATGTAAGTTAATGTATGCTGGGTAGTGGGAGGACTTAGTAGTACCATGGATCTACTACTGCTCTAGTAGTAGCTCAATATGGTAGTACATTGGTTTAATTTTTATTGTTTTAGAAACAAGTGTATTAAAACATGAAATTGATGTACTGTAGCATCATGAAAGGAGGTATGGATTTGTAGACTCTCTGATTCTGTCTGATAAACTGTTTCTGTGTCTTTCTGTTCTTTGTCTGTCTCCTGCTCTCTGTCCATCCCTTGTTCTGTTTTCAATTGTTCTTAGACCTTCCTTCACTTCCCCCTCTTCCATCTCTCTTTCCCCTTCTCACTCATTCTGCCCCCCCCCCCTCTGTCCTCTTTACCCTTATACTTCCACTTTTTCTTCCTTTCTCTTTCTCTCATCGGCTAGCTGTGCTCCCTTCTCCTCCCTCCCTCTCTTAACCTTTGCTTGTTTTTTATATCCCTCTTCAGATGTCTTTTTTTCTCTCGCTCTCTCACTGTTATGCCCCTTCTCCCCCTCTCTCTCTCTTTTAACCATCTTTCTCTTTTGATGCCCTGAACCTTCTTTCCGTTTCTCTTACTCCTTATCCCCTCTCTTTTCCCCCTTTCTCATTGATCCCCTTCTCTTCCTCTCTTTTACTCTGATTTTTATTTCCCCCCCCTCTTCTCTCCCCATCCTTGAGTCTTGACTTTGTGATGATGCAGCCTACTTAGGGATGTGGTCTTGCAAACCTCCTCGACCCTCACAGCAATACGCAGCTTAAGCCAGGGTTCACTCCGACCCACTTAAGCTCTAATCCTTCATCTATTTCTGCATTTATCATATCAAATGTATTTAGGAATACATGTGGACATTTGCCACGGTAGCTAGACAAAATAGTAATATACTCAAGAACTATGAGGCACGTAGACCAGGTAAGAGTGAACATCCTTGCCAATTTCTTCTGATGAAGATATGAACATATTGCATAAATGTGTAAAAGCAGTTTTGTTTACTGTATATTTTGAGTGCTTATTTCTCCTGGGCAAAGCCATGGAAATATTATCTCTTGTGCTGTTTACCTTTGTTGTTTCGATGTGCAAGAATTATAGTTCTTCAGAAGTTGAAACTTGAAATTAGAAATTGATAGAAAAATCGGTGTCATCATAAAGAAGGGAATAGTTAATAACCAATACAGATCTCTGCGAAGAATTAGAAAATCATTGTTACGGAATTAATACTAATATTTGGTAAAAAAAAGAGAGAATTAGTGAAAGAAAAAACCTGTGAGAAAGTGCAAGTTCAAATTCAGAAAGACTCTTTCATCACACCACTATGTATGATGGATGTAATGTCTATTGTGGGGGTATATTGCTTTTGGGTTTAGGAGGAACAAGATTTCTCCTCCGGGCTAGTCTTAACAATAGACCTTAAGAAATATCCGCTTGGCTTTTGCCAGAGCTGTCAGAAATGGTGAAGGATGGCAGTAATCTATTATACTTGCTATTTTCTTGGAGGAGAGAGATTGGAGAGGGAAAGTGCTATCGAGTATTCACATATTTCTGATGAAGTTATTACTTTTCAGATGAATACGTGTAGTAGAATGTGCTAGTCTGTGTATCCAGACCCATAGCGACCCTTTACACGGTCAATTGTGAATTGATTAATACTACAGAGCACCCAAATACAAGATTTGAGATATAAGATTCTCAAAATGGGTATGAATGTATTTTTTGAGAAGATTTGGAAAGGTATTTCATTATAGATTTTGATATGGACCCAAATATGAATCTTATTCTCCAGTCTGTATGTAGAATATTTATTGTCAACATTCAAAAGCCAAAGCACAAAGCATGTTTATAAGGCTATATATTTCCATTTCATTTTATTCTACTTTTTTTCTGGGAGGGAAAGGGGTTATAAATGGGATAAAAATTGTGTAGTAATTTTTTTCTTCAATATTTACTGAATTCGTTTTATTGAGTTGATGTAATATTTCCTCCCTATTTGTGGTATAGGATTGCTAGTATGGGCCTGGCAAGTTAAGACTAGCAAAAGCCCTCAGAAAAATATAAGTCCGCCAATATTGCGGAACCTGCCCAGGGGGCACGCATATACAGTATGACAAAGCTCATCTCGGGAGAGAACCCCTTTTACAAGTTAATATTTACCCACAGACCGCTGTGAACACACGCTCACAAGTTAAACCCAGGCTCGGGAGCTGACGATACGTCAGGGTTGCTTTATTGAAACCAGACTTGAAGCCACAAGCCCCAATTTCTAATTCATCGCGAGCTGCTTGGGTCTTGATTAAAGAAAGAGTATCGGAGGAGATTGTCGTCATTAGACTTGCATTTGCTGGTGAAAGAGGGATTTTGTGGGGACGTGCCCTTCATTTTCGCACCCCCAAAGAGATTTGATTGCTTACCCTACATCAAAGTCCAATATCCCCTCATGCAGGAATCTTGGAAGTGGAAGTTTGGAGAGAAATAGTATGCAAGTGGGGTTTCTGGTGACTGATTTCCTTGTACGATTTATGAAAGAAAAACGATTATAGTTAGACTGAACAAACAGTCAAGTTTTTAGATATTTTGCTCTGGAGGCTTGACTGTCTATTTTACTTTGTACATAAATGTCAATTGTTGTCACGATCGTTGCATGAATTGTATTATCAACTTTAAAGTAGATTCAGCAAATCGATGACCATTGATCTGAAAATTCATTGTGACTTCGAGATATTATTTTATATTTCCATGGGAATGTAATAAAAGCTGAATTTTACAAGAGTGTCAGTTTCATGTGAGGAAATCAATGTATCTATTTTGATTACCATTTTCTCGAGTGGAGTAATAGATGCATGACAATCAGAGAGCATTTCAGTTTGATATATTTGCGATTTGGTTTTGAAGAGAGAAACAAAAAATACATGTATGCTTTTGTTCAAGTTTGCTACTTAAAGTGGCTGTCACATGGAACATTAAAAGTTTAAAGTCTCAGCATATGCCAACTTATGTCTGGCAAACTGTTCTGAAATTTAATCAAATATTACTTAAAAACAATTATTTAATTCTTGATATAAAAGTTAAAGAATCCAAGAATTCATTTCCGGGTGTCAAGAAATTCATTTTGTCTTGGTAACAAATTTCTTCCCCTAACACTTGGTATAGAATAGAATAATGAATATTTGAAGAAATCTGAACAAAGTATAACGGTAAAATGGTAAAATTAATCTGATCAACCACTACTATGGAAAGCCAGCAACGTCAACATATTGTCATCATGTTTGTTTGAAATATTTTCCAGATACAATATATACATTCATTGTTTTCTTGAAAATTCAGTGTGCTTCTCTTTATTTACGAAGAACATTGTGTAAATTATGACATTGATGGATTTCCATATAACCATGGAAGGTTGATCAGATCAATTGTAACTCTTTGTAAGACAGGGCCCAGCTTACAAACACTTTTCTTGCCAGCCTTCATGCTATTTTAACTTTGCTGCTTGGCCCTGAGAGTAATTTTCACATTTTTGCAAATATAAAGTGTTTATGTGAATTTTTTTCTGATATTCATTTCATAAAGTGAGCATTTCTGACTCATGTTCCGATTGAACGCCAAAGTGTAAGCCTATTAATCCCTGTAGATTAATAGATGCTAGATATACGTGTATCATGAAGCCACAGGGTTGCTCAATATCACAAAATTAACCATCAAGGTCGTACGACCAGCTCCCCATCAAACGTAATTAACCAGGCTTGTGCATGAATTATCTCTGAGTACGTAGCTCAGGATGTCATCGCTTGGAATGCATGTTATCGTACAGACAACCATTTTTTACTGTTCCATTTTGGGAGGCATTCTTCAGGCATCAAAGCTTAGAGTTTCCAGGACGTTTCCTTGACGCATGCGAACGTCTTTAGCAGGTGTGCATGAATAAATTATGGGGTTAATGTGACAGCATTCCTATATGTTTTCCTACACAATAGCATTTTATATAATGGTTTAGGACTTGAGAGCTTAATTGATGATTGTACAGTTCTATGACCAATTCATCTTTGTATACATGCTCTTTATCTTGAAATTAAACCACACTGCAGTCAACTGCAAACTTCAAATTGGCAATTCCATTAAAACACCAAATCAACGATTAATGATGCAAATTGGTAACTTTTCATGAAAATCCTGCTATTATTACTTCCTTTCATTCATTTCATAGGATATCTATTTTTTTAAAAGTATGAATGAATAAATGTTACTGTTGCCAATTTTAGGAGCTAAACAAGGTTAATTTTACAAATGTTATGGGTTAAAGGTCGCCATTCATTAACCCTTCATAGACTGAATGATTTTGATATAACTTGATGAATTTAATAGACTCCAGCCCGCATAATATGAGGGTTCAGTCCCCAACAGGTTAATACATCCACTGTAGTGATATTGCTGCATTTTTGCTGGAATGATATAGTGTACATTTGTAGATGATTCAATATGATTGTCTTTTCCTTTTCTTTCTCTTTTTCTCTCTTTCTTTCTCATACTACCTTTTTAGAGTGCTATTAAGAGACTTAACCGTTCTTTGTGCGATATAAAAATTGAGTATTATTATTGTTATTAGATATTAATGATGAAAAACTCTGTTTTTTATCTTTATTTCTTCAATTCAATAGCTATTAAAAATTGTGAATGGAAGAAGAAGATATTTATCATGAAAGAGCGAAAATGAAGATTGTTTTATATTGGTGTTTGATATTGGATGTTAAAACTGTCCTTTTATATGTTTATATGGAAAAATGGATAGTAATTATTTCGAATAAAATGTGCATTATTAAATAAATAATAAGTTTAATTTTCCTTATGGGAAAAGTTGTTAGATGGTATATAATAAATTCATGTCATAACTGTCTTAATTCTTTGGAAAAAATTATGGTATTTTTTATTATCAGTTGTAACTGATAATTATTGGTATACAGTCTTACGATGTAAATAAAATTGGCAAATGCAAGTACTTTGTTATGATAAAAGTCATATCATAAATTTGGAAACAGTTCACGCCTAATGTAAAATGTCTTTCACAGGATATATATATGGCTTTTGTCGATTGTTATTAGACACTGCAAACAATGTGAGAACATCGTAATAACCATGCATTTATTTTAGTCTTATTAAACTGCTTTGCTTTGGAGGCTGCATCCTTCCGAGCTGGATAGATGCCAACTGATCCCATCATTAATTGATCATGAGTTGGATGTCACTTGTAGATGGGAATGAAACATCCTCACTACATGTAAGCTCTCCTTTTATATCATCACCTGCCTCACAATAATAAAACAAATAATGTTCAGGGCCAAACCTAAATTGTATACATTACTTCCTATTGCAGTGCTCTCAGTAGGAAGTCTTGTGCAGATATATATGCAGCATATTCTTAGTGAAGCAGTCTCACTATATAGCATATCTTGCTTGCAAGTATCTTGATAAGAAGTAGCAGGGGAGGGGGGGGATGGAGATTCAACTTTATGTTTTACACACACACACACACCCAGCCTGAAAAGCATGTATAGGATAGCGAGGTTAGAGATGGAATTTGAATGTGGCACAGTTACTGTAGGGAGGGTGACGGTGGGGGAGGGGGGCTATTAAAGTAAAGGAGTGTTGTATTTCTTTAGTATATCCCAATTTGCTGATAAAGCTTTTGTTGAGTTGTGAAAAGTGACTGAAAACATATCATCAATAAATCACAAATTAGGATACAAACTGTAAATAAGACACAGGTAATAATAATTGAAAATTTGAATTTTAAAGCATGAATGGACAAATAGATGCATGAATAAAAAAATGAATTTATGAATTTATAAATAAATCAGTAAATAGATTATGAATAAATGATAAATTGAATAAGTCAGCAAAAAGATTAATATACGAAGAGATAAATGATAGAAATTTTTAAACATGTAGGCTTAAATAGATAGTAAATAATTCATCATTAGCAGATTTAATTAAAGCCCTAAATAGATAGTAAAATAAAACTATAGCAGATTTAATTAAGCCCCTACATAATTTGGGCATCAATGGACCCTCAAAATACTACAGAAACTTTCTCTGATAACTGTGTGAATTGAATCGTGCCCATGGATGGACTGCAACTGTTTGCTATTTCTATCAAGGTCCATTATCATAAGCCTTCCATTATGATGAGGAAAAATAATTATAAAAGCCATGATTTTTCTGTCATCATTGAAAAGAGTGAAACCAATGAAATCAATGGGCAGTCATCCTTGAAATGGGATTGCCATTGTGTGGGTGCAATAGTCAACCATTGGTGATTTCAGACCGACCTGATCACCAGAATACCCTTAAATTTACAAAAAAAATTGTTCAGGCCTTAAAATAACCAAACCTTATTTTTTGCATTCATATCGACCGGAAGCAGGCCTTCTCTGGATAAGTTCTGAAAGTTACAAGCATGCTGTGGTCTGGGAGGAGGCACGATTGCTCAGTGGGTAGAGCAGGGGTTTTGCATTCCGGTGACCAGGGTTCGATTCCAACTTGGTGTGCTAATGCCCTTTGGTAACTAGGTCCCTCAGAGAAGACCTTAAGCCATTGGTCCTCTGGTTGCTTGCTTACAAGCATTCCTGCTTTCTTAGTAATCGAGTAAAAAATCACCACCATTTATCATTAGCAGGCAAGCTGTGCTTTTCAAAATCGCTGCCTCATCAGACCTATGGCGCCAATGCCCAGCTAATTGCTTTGTTGAAAAAATTCTCAGAATTTGCTTTCACACTGCCAAAATACCTGTAACCTAGGTAAATTGGTTGCGAAAGTTCTCGTAATTTTTCACAAGGATCTGCTATTAAGCTTTTGTTTACATTTGGGAATATCGCGAGTATTTTTCTTTCACATTGGCATAAATACCTAGTATTTTTTTATCAGGTATATGGTATTCTTGAACATCAATTCGGTCTGAATATGCACAATATAGATTATATAGATGGTATGGATCATCTCTAGCAGGTTGATAGATCTGCTGCTCGGGATACTAATCCCAAGAATGTGGATTCAATAATGAAAGGAAAAAAAAATAAATTGTGAGATGACAGTATAATCCTGAGATTTGGAGCCATAATGACAGCTAATGACAAATATCCAGCAACAAATACACATACAAACACCAGTAGAATATATTAGATGGACAGATATCATAATATGATCCATGATTCAATTATTAACTTCTCTTGGTTTTGGTAATATTTAAAATACATTTTAAAAGAATGATTCATCAAATAATATTTTGGTCTCAGGAAAAGAAAATATCTTTTTTTTCTGCGCATATTGGTCTCTCCCCTTCTCCCTCTCTCTCTCCTCTCTCTGTTTGTCTCTCTCTCCTATCACCCTCATCACCCTCTGTCCCCAGTGCCACAAGGGCCCCTCTCTCCCTTATGTGTGGGTGTGTGTATGCTTGTCTCCTCTCTCTTACCTTTTTCTTCTCTTCTATTCTTTTCTGCTCTCTCTTCCTTTGTCAGGATTCATAATCATATGACCATGTCTAATATTTGTTCAGCCACAGTGATACATATTTTTGTTTTGTTTTGCAGAGGATGCATTTTGGATACATGTTGGTGTCTTCCTTGCACGTCCAATTTAGTCTCTTTTCCCAGGCTCCTTGTCAATAATCGTACACCAGCTGCTCCTCAAAGCTCCCCCATCACCAGGTCCAATTTCATTATTCTGGGGCACGCTTGTTCTTTGGCACCAATCATGCTTATTACATATTCCAATTTTTGGTATCTTTATGTGGATCCCCCATGGTGGTGAACACCAGCTGAACCTATCTAGCCTGTATTAGTCTAGTACACCAGACACAGCTGTGCTACTTCTGCATGAAATAATGTTGCTGCGCGTATACAGTCGATGTAATTGACATGTGATTGTGTAGATCTGCGACCGCCCTTTAACGTCACCATCAGAAAGATGGAACGCAGAGGTCCAACCGTGAATTCCCTGGATCGGTATGTTTCTTCCCCTTTGTAGCTTGGGTAATAGATCTATGCCACAATGTCCAGAACTTGTCTTGTGTTTTAATTTGCGTCCCCAAATAACCATCGTAATTCTGACGGTTATTTGCAAAGATGTGAAATTGGGGTCTAGAAAGCCCGTAGAATATCGAGGTGTTTGGTTCATATTGCACTGTGTGGCAGAAGTGCCAATGTAATTATGATGTTGATCTTTAGGGGGACGAGCCAGAAGGGGACAGACATTCATGTGTGAGAAGGAGGCACAGGTTGTTGGCTCTTGTTGGTATTTTCCATTCCAGAGAGGTATTAGGCTTGGGTGATTTCAAGTCCGGTGTTGGCCTTGGTGTTAGTGTTAGTGACCATCTTGTCCCCATGCTCTTTGTATCACAGCCATGGCATGCATGCTCCATTCCATATCATAATGTATCCATGTAACTCCATGCTATACCTTACCACTTCATGTCTCTCCTCTCTCATCTCAAAATGCCACAGTTTCCATCCACTCTTTTCATCTGGTACCCCACCCAACCATCTTACTTTCTAGGAAAGATCACCCCCCCTCTCACCAGGGATATCACCCCTTCAGTCTTTTGCATCTCTCCCTAACTCAAGCCTCACTCCTACCATTCAGTAACCCCACCTTACCATATTAGATAAAAACCAACAGTTCCCCCACCCCAGGGGGTAGAGTCGGACTCTCGCTTGTTGCTATTCCAGGCAACAGCGTGGGAAGTGATTGCACTCTTGCTAAGTAGAAGCCAGGAGGTGGTGAATAAACTTTGCATCGGCGTAGATATGATTAGGGTCGACCCCCGCAGGATACCGACAATCTCTCGCACATTTATAAGCAGTCTGTCTGGGGTGTGTTTATACGCAGATGTTCATGTGCCCTGCCGTGTGAATGCCTTGCACAGTGCCATAAACATGTGGGGGCAGGGGTGGAGGTAACAAATCATTGATAAGCCCACTAGATCATCAAGAAAACCATTACCTCCATAGATCAATGCATGCTATTGCATGGTTTGATGATATTTTAAAGATGAAATGAGCATCGGAGGATCATCTACTTAAGGCTTACCTTGTATGAACACAGCCATATTGTTCACATACTTTACTATGTATTCTGTCTGTCGGTGTTCACATTTAGTCTTAAATGGATGGTTTGTATCAATCCAGTTACCTCTTACATAACAAGCAGTCATTGTGTTTGTGATGGCAACATAGTCATGTATAAACCTTAATATGTTACCATTCCAATACCATATCTAGCACATCTGGAAAAATTAATCATTGACAGCTACTTATGACTTGAGGATGGTTTATCAAATAACAAGGATTCACTTCATTATCTAACCTACACATCAATGTATTCCGGAATTAAATTTATGACACAAAATCATGTTTCCTTTGAAACAGTTCAAAACGTTATAACTGTTTTAAAGGTACTGTACCTACTGTGTGTTAATTCTTACTAATGCCTTGGATGTTGTGCATAATTTGTTGAGTAATTCTTCAACTGTCAGAGATAATTCATATCCGAGCAGGATTCTGTCTCACAAACAGTTATGATTGATCAGATCAACCTCAACTGTATGGAAATCCATCAATGTCATAATTTTTTCCTCCTGAACTTTGCACAATGTCCTTTGAAAAGAACAGAAGCACACTGAATTTGTAAGAAAACAATGAACGTATGAATATACATCATATCTAGAAAATATTTTGAACAAACATGCATTTTAGATGTTGGCGTTCTGGCTTTCCATAGTTGTGGTTGATCGGATCGATCACAACTCTTTGTAAGACAGGGCCCTGTTATTGAGTTGAAAGCACAGATGTACGAAATAAATTTCTAAGCATGTTTTTCACTGTTAAAGCAAACTACTTGTACTTGTATGCAGATCGATTCTGAAGTTTTGCTTTATCGAGCCAAAATTAAGCAAAATACTCACTAATAACCATAGCGATGTGATGACGTCTAAGCCAAATTTTCTGCCATGTACAGGTATTTAACCACCTGTGCGCAGCATTAATAACTATGCTTATCTAAATGTGCAAAACTGCATGCAAGCCAGACAATCGAGTCAGTCAGTAAGGGTGCTGACTAGGATTTAAGCAAAATTACTTTGCTGAAAAAGGCAAGAGAATAACTTTGATTTTAAAGTATTTTACTTTAGTAGAAAACTGAGTAAAATACTTAGAATTCATGGTTGAATAATTGAATTGAATACCGGGCCTCATCATAAATTTTTGTAGCCTTTGGTGTGAATATGGCTCTAAGCATGTCCAATAGATAGGCCCAGTGTACAGCATGTCAAGTGGTACATGTAGGGATTCACAGATGCAGTCCCAACACACCTGCAAGAGAAGAATGGCAGTTCCTCTGGACCTGTCATCGGTGAAGCTTTATATAAGTGTTCTTCTAAATGAAGCTCTCCTTCATTAGAACACCCCAAGGGAGGCCAGGCTCGGTAGCTGTCAGGACAGAGAAGATGCTACATGAAATGGCAGGTATCCAAGGAGTTTCTTTTACACCTACCCAATAAAAAACCACCTGTGAATTATGAGAACTTATACACTCCTCAGAATTATTCTTGCATTCATGCATGCCTTTATAAACCATTTAAGTTCTCCTATATGAGCCTATAACAAGATATAGGCCTACATTCTTGTAGTGATCCGTGTTCTTCTTGCATCACATCAAAATTTCTTTTAATTTACCTCGTCTTTGCAAACAGCTCCATGACTTTGCAGATATTAATGCCTAAGTTCTCATGATTTTTTACAAGCATCTTCTGATTTTGCAGACCTATTTATGTTCTTTTGAGGATGCTTGATACATGCAGGCATAATTTGCTTTCAAATAACGGGCAAAATACCTGATACCTTTGCGATTGGGTGGGTTTAAAAGCAGCCAATGATCAGACCTCTCCCCTTGCTCTACCCATCACTAACACGCCTAAACATCATTAATCCCGTTACCCGACACCTAAAGATGGCATGGCTAGGCCTTGTTTATACTTAACCGCGGTCTGCTAATGAAGCTTTGGCCGAGGAGAGCCGCATCCAGTGACGATTACGTATTCCATCTACCCTCCCGAGAGTGGAAATGTAGAAGTTCAGCTGAGCTTGGCGTATGGATGCCTGGGTGTATCCATTTCATGATCCGGCTACTTATTGGCATTCTTGATTAAAGCCAAGGTAATAGTCTGGACAGGAGGTTTCTGCCAGCATCAGATAAAAGCTTAGCTCTGATTTTTTTTGGTGCGATGGTTCCTGATATCACCTCCCAAGACAGGGCTCGCGGCCCAAACCTATCTGATGTATAGATTCTACATGCACACTTATTTTAATCCTAAAATTTTGTAAAAAGTAGATAAACCAGGGAGGGTGGGGAATCAGGAGGATTCCACCAACATCATAGAAAAAACTTACTTCTGTTTTTTTTTTGTTTTTTTGGGGGGTGCAATAATTCTTTATATCACCTCCCATGGCAGGGCTCTGCCCAAACCTTTCTTGACATGGAGAGTGGACGTGCACCCCTATATTAAATGTGGATATATTAGGGAGGGTGGGCGCATGGGAGGAGGGGGAGGGGAGCAGGAGGATTCCGCCATTATTAGATAAAAGCTTACCTCTGATATTTTTTTTGGTGCAATAGTTCTTTATATCCCCTCCCAAGCTAGGGCTCCTGAGGTTTGTGAAGGTAGGATAGGATGGGGTTGGTGTAGAGGATGGGTTTATACTACCAAAAAGATATCACATCTTCTTGATACTACTGCACCAAAACCCTTGTTCAAACCCTTGTTAAAAACTTTTAACTTTTAACTCTTAACTCTTTTACTGATAAGGCCCAGTGTCATTACCGATGCAGCAACCTCTTGCTACTTCTTTCGCTACTTCCACTATCATGGTTGATGGTGTTAGATGGTGGTCTTTCTGTTTATATTATAGTTGAACTCTTCTCCATATACCCCATTAACATGCATCGTGAAATCTGTTTATCTAGTCGCCATCTTTTGTGATAAATCTGACCTGAAATCTTCTATCACCCAAAGCACACTGCCTGTCCGATATAGTGCATTTTACCCCAAAATCGAATTTCTGCTTCACAGGACTAAAAGCATTCAGCCTAAGTACCCAGGGCTGGAAATAAAGCTAACAGATCTTTGATGAAACCCCCCCTCATCTTTGCGATTCCACCATACCCTACTCCAACCAGGCATGAGTTCTCTAAACAAACTCCTGCAGCGTTATATTTCCCCCTTTCTTATTCACCTCTAAACAGCACCTTTGCCCCTAACCAGCCAATCAAAACATGCGTTACATGTACAGACAGCAAGCCAACATGGAGCACACCCAATTGGAGAGTGCGGTGTAGCACCGAGGATGACTCATCCTTGCTGCTCAGTTTAGCCAATCAAATATCTCCACTTTATCTCTATGTCTCTTTCTTTATCATCGCCGCATCTCGCTATCGATAGAAGCAGAGATAAATTGACGTCAGAGGACGTGGCCCATCTTCAAGGTCTTTTCTCTAATTTTGTTCCTCCTTTCTCGTCTGTGCAGTCTCCATCTCGTTTCCCTTTTCAACATTTGTCGTATTCTTCTCTTTCCCTTTCTCTTAATTTCCCCGTTCAATTTCTATTTTTCCTACATGTTCTCTATCTCGTCTTTTACTTTATTTGTCATTATCTTTCATAAAATGCTTTTGTGTCTCTAAGCTCTTAATACTATCTATCTTTTTCTTTTCTTTCATTTCTGCCCCTGTATACCCCCCCCTCTTCATCTCTCTCGCTTTCTCAATTTCATATCCTGCCCCCCCCTTCGTTCTTCTTTTATCTTCTCCTGTTTCATCTTTCACTGTTTGTTTGATAATTCGCGAAGTGTTGCTCTCCCTTTCTCTTTCACCCTTTTATTCTCCACTCTACCTCTCGAGTATATAACATGTTAATCTCTCTCTCTTTCTCTCCATCTTTCTTTTCTTTCTGCTCATCGTCTCTCCTTTTCTCTATCTCTCTTTCTATCCATATCCCCCTCTTCCTCTCTTTCCTCCACTATATCTCTCTTTCCATCTCCATTTCTCTCCATCCCACGACCAACAAGCTTTATCCAAGACATGTTGCAGACTTGTAGAGAACGAGGTACCTCACGTTGGTGCCCACATAACAAACACACACACATTTTCATAAAGAGTACAAGATGACTTTTCTTTAGAAATACCCCTGTCAGACTGTTTTTATTAGCCAAGATTGAATTAGAAGCGCCTGGTTCTCCCCTCCCTGCGTACATGCGCATCTTGTGTTATTACCATTCTCTGGGCGAGATGGACAAAATGTCAATGAATATTACCCTGTATAGGGGCTTATTGAATAAATGAATGTGAGTGCATTTATGTTCCCTGCATATGAGGGTTATGATGTCAGGGACGGGGCATAGTTTTATTATTTGGTCTCGGATGAGTATGCAGTAGATGGTCTCACATGCGATATGTAATGTTTGTAGACTTATGAAATGAATTTGTTTTAAATCTTAACCTTTTTTTCCCTTGATATTCAGTAGGATCCATTCTAACATACCTTGGTTTATGAAGTTTGATATCAATTAGATAATAATGTTGCCTGTGCACTGGCTCTTCTAAAGAAATTGTCTGTAAATTAGGTTATCAAGGCAATATTGTTGAAGCTTCTTCATCACTTTGTCTAATGAAGGTTTACAAATATATTGATAATCATTTTTTTTTTAAAGTTTTAATTGACATCTAATGAAGATGTAGAAGTATTAGACTTGCCAGAGAGACATTGAGTACAACAGTGGGGATATGTAAAAGAGTTAGTAAAATGAAAATTAAAGTGGGAAGGGGGAGGTTTGGAGTTAGTGAAATAGAGGGAGAGAGAGAGAGAGAGGGGTGGGAAGGGGAAGGAGTAGAAGGGGATGGAGAGAGTGAAAGAGAAAAAAAGTAATTTATTTGTTGATAGGGGGTAACTGTTGTCATACTTTACATTATAAGAAAAAGAGGGATATGTATTCCTAAGAAATTGAAAATGAATAGCTTTTTCAAAATAACTGAAATAAATGTTTCTTTTGGGGTTGACTTATCTCCCTCCTTCTATTGTCACAACAGCCTATTCTAAAGACATTACATTGCCTTGATATGACTGCATACAGACCCTCATATTCAAAGTATAAACACGTACTATTAAATATTGCCTCCTCATCCCACATGGAATACAGACAACCTATCCTATATACAAGACGATCTCATTCAATGTTTATCATGACCTTTATCAAATCGTATCATCTTTGCCAGCGAGTTACCAAGCTAACCAGGCAATCCGAGGGGGAGAAGAATATGATGTCATCTACTGAAAGAAGTATTACTTAAGACGTCTCTGTCTGGTACGGGCATAGACGTTGAGAGGCCCTCGTTCGGCAATACCCCTTCGATTCCTCAAATTGGCAATTGCAGAAGGGGGAGGCCGGCTGTTGAGACTTCTTTGAGCCCAGTCGAGCGAGATGGACACTTTACCACGAGCAACTTGTTGATGCCCCAGTTCTTTTGGTGAGACATCCGACGACACTCTTGATTTAGCAGATTTAATGAGACATTGCTTTGTGCTCCTTGAAGATCTATTTTGCTTTGGAAATGTCTGCCCTATCCTATTTTTAATTCTAGGTGGTGGGGGGGGGGGTAGTTTTTCCCCTATATTTTTATGCATTCTGTAGTCGTGTCCTTGACTGTGAATCCCCTATGAGCCACTTCTTCAGTCGTGAGAACACGGACAGAATATCAAATCAAGGAGAGATCTCCTTGATCTAATCAAAACACAAGGCTCTGTGTATATAATGCTTTGACTTCAAAAGAGTACCACTTGTAGTCCATAACGACCCGCCCCCATCGTCAAGAACTCATTTAACTCATCGGTTTTTGAATGCCCCCATGATATCGCTGATCATTAAGTTGCGTCTGATCGCTCGAATCGCTCATTGCAAACGTCAGAATGTTGGCACCGCGTCTGGCCACCATGATGAATGGAATTAAAGATGGAGACGTACCCCACTCACCGATCTTGCAAGAGGAAAAAAAAATCATCCTTTTAACTTCCCTCAATCTCTTTCACCCAAGGAATGAACAAATGGAATGGGTGAAATCTAAAAAAATGGGAAAGGCAGCGGAATTTCCAGCGTATGCACCCGTGGCCTTCTCCCTGTCGTAATCCACATCCGTTTCAAATCATTTTTCGGTCACCCGCGCCAGACCGCAGACACAGCAAGGCCATGCGGATTTCACGGCACCGATTCAGTGCGAGGTCATTAGGCTCCCTCATCAATATCGACGAATGGGGAAAAAGAAAATGTAAAAGGCTCTTTCCGTTGGCCAAGTTCTAAATCTGCTTGAAATGATTAAGCTTGGGAAGCATACAGACCCCCTGGTGTGGTGGCTCCCTCCCGCTATCGATCTATATTTCATGGTTATCATCACCGACTATTTGCAAAATCTACATGAAACATGTAATGATTTGATAGTCACAGAGGGTTGGTGAGGTATCGACCAGGTTCAGAGGAGTATTCGTGCATCTGATTTGCAGATTGTTTCATCTCGCCCCACTATTTGTGGTGATAGTATAAAGGTTAGCTTTCTTCTTTGTCTGTTGGATTTGTATTCATGAGTGCAAAGCTTTCCATTGCCTAGGTATCCTATACTAATAAAGGATCTTAAGGATTTAGTTCATTGGGTATCTTCCCTTGGAAATTCATGTACCAAGACAAATGATGTTTGATAGGCATGTCTGTCCATGTTTTCCCGGGTGAGTTGAATTGAAACTTCTTTTTTGGTGTGGTGAAAAATGGTGTAAAATCCTTCTTGAATGGTACATTTTTATTCTTGTCACTTCATTGTCTTGACTTGCGTCAGTTTTCATGAGGGAATTTTACACCGTTTGGACGCTTAACATGTTACAGACGATGACGATTGCCCAGAGTAGAATGAGGAATCATAACCTGCAGACATTATGTCGTGTCCCTGGAAATCGCCTTCTGGTAAAGTCACTATCTCACATTCCCTGGACTGACAATTTAGTTGGCTAGACCAAAGAATTTCTCCCGGGTACATGTGCATCGCATTTGTTGCCCCCCTTCCCAAGAAGTCTTTCTCACAGGTATTTTCAATGTTTTTCTTGAAATCTGAAGTCAGCAAATAACAATCCTCTCCCCTTGAAAGCTGATGTCATATGACTTTGAATATATACACAGGGATTATATCTAATGAAGAAATATAGCAGAGAGAGAGAGAGAGACTGGAAAAAGCAGTGAAAACCTAGAACAGCGATGATCACAATTAATAATTCATTTATGTAGAGACAACTGCATCATGATTTGCAAGTGGCATGATTACTGCAGATTTCAGATTTTAATTGCTTCTCAAATATTGATATGGGAGCCGTGTTGTGTTTGCGGGTGATAATGGTTGTTGGCGCTAGAAAATTCCAGGTACTTCTTCGCTCTCCTGCGAGACCACTTAACCAATTTTCCTTTCAGACTTTTTGTCAAAAAATTCTGCAACGGCAATAACGTGATTGGCAACTGCGTTGAATATGGATGAATTTAGAGTAATGAAATCAACTGAGCGAATGGCATCGCTTTCAGCACAGATTCGGTGTTGGCTGGAGCTGGTGAGCCATTCAGATGGGGAGATAAATGAATAACCAAATTACAATGTATTGAGCTACTCTTGATGTTTAATCCCCTTTTTATGATAAAGATACAGTCAAATTGTGTGTGTGAGAGAGAGAGAGAGAGAGGGGAAGGGTAGGGGTCTGTATTCAACTATGGAAGGGTACATGTATGTCATGATAATTTATTTGGCTGTTTGTCTTCTATTCATTTTTTTCTCGTCAATGTAAACTCAAATGGCAATTTAAGCAAACACATTTACGAACCTGCATCTAGAATTCAATGGGAAAGAAAAAAAACATGAAAGCACATTAAATGACAACATTTCATACCATACCAAGATTAAAATTGCTTTGGAAATGTATTTGATTTATTTGAAGTACTGTGGTAACAGAATGCTAACACCAGTTGGAAACACCACAAATGCTGAAAACTCTTCACAGACCATATGGTAGCATTACCCATCTAATGTTGCAAAGATATGCAATGTTTATATATGCTATGTGACATCGATTATGATGAATATTCAACAAATTTTAATGCCCATTCAACTATGTGATTACGAAAACTATGGTAATGATAATGATTCCCGAAAGGTTACCAAAGGCTTAGGTCTCTAGAAAATTTAAACACTGTTTTAATATAGTTTTCTGGATGGTAATAAATTCCCAAAGTTGATTTAGTGATTTATATCTGAGAGAGAACCTCAGTACCTTGATTGCGATCCTTAGGAGGGCCCTATATTATTTTGAGTAATGGGAGATTTTGCTCGTTGCCATTCCAATGATGGTGCTCGTAATGCTTGGGGGTGAAATTTACTGCTAAGCCTACCTGCCGGACTGTTTCACGAGGGAGCATAAATTATGGCCCCGAGTGCGTGAGCTACGCACCTGAGCCCTTCAGACGCCGTTGCCAAATCTTCAGCACACTCTCCCTCTCTGCCCATAGTAGGTTTGCGACCAAGGGGGTAACGACAGTACTTTGGATGCATTAATGTATGACAAGTGTGTATAAATTACCCAGGCTCAGATTCACGAGTGCATGGCTCGCTCATACTAGGAATAGGTGTGTCCAGAGACCATACAGCCCCGGAGACATCGTACGACTGCAGGATACATGTCTGACTGAGGGGAACGTGGTAAGAGACGGGTTAATATTAGCTAATCAAGTGATAAAATGCGAATCTGCGATGAGGTGCTCGCGGGTATACAGACAGTATATTATTCAGAATGTTGTTAAATATCCCCTGTTATGCATCTGAGTCGTAGATCGGGATAGATCTGCGGTGCTTGAGGGGCAAATGTAACCCATGAAGCTGATGAAGGAGATTATGTGGTTTTGATGGATGCGAAAGTATGGTGCATTTCCCTATGAAATTCTAGAGGAATAATCACAACGAAGATGATTGGATAAGGGTTGATTTACAATTACAATACCCCAACCCCCAGGGAACGACGGTATAATTAACTAACATATTCATTTTCGCTGTGTTGTTTACCAGGTGTATGCAAGGCAGATGTCTAAAAGTACAGCAGGGAGAAGAAGAGAAAAGAGGAAAAGATGTAGGGTGGAAGAAAGAAAGGAAGAAAAAGAAAGCGGAAGAAGATTTGAACAATAGGGAGCAATGGGGAGCCTTCAAATACTAAAAAAAAGGAAAGGGGGAGAAAACATACCCCTGGGGAATTGCATGTTAATTGGAAATCAAGATTGAATGTTTTACTGTAGCTGTTTGACCTGTTAAATTGAGAGACTCATAGAGATAGATGGCACTGTTAGGGGGAAATATGTTGAAAAGTAATGAAATCATATCCAGTGAAATCCTTTCATAATAATTGAGTGTTTTTTGTTGATCAATATTAAACATGATTAAAGGAAAGGGTCACAGCACATAAATAGTAAAATCGCTTTGTGCACGTAATTTTACTTTTATTTTATAGAAAATAATTATTATAATGATAACAGTAGTACTAGCAGCAGCAGTAGAAGTAGTAGTAATAGTAGACGTAGCAATGATGTTGATGATGATGATAAAAACAGCAACAACAATGAAAGTAACAATAATAGGCATTTACATATATTGCCATCTATCTAGAAATATTCTATTTCGAAGCACACAAGAAATATAAAAAGACGAGTATAGATGAGATGAATTTAAGTTTTTTTAATGACAGAGAAAATATGCTTCAATGTCACCTATGAGCCAAGATGATTCTATCACAACGAGAAATACCAGTAGTTGCAGTAAACACTGATTTCATAAGAAAGTCTGTAAAACCAGGCTTAATTGTATCATCGAGGATCTAGATCTGGTACAGTTACATAAACTGAACTTTGTGAAATCTTGAAATCTACGCTGAAAAATGTTCAAGCTGAAGATCAACAACACAAATAAGCGCACGTGGGACACTGTATTATTATTGCTCTGAATGTCGGCCCGACGCTTGACCCGAATCCTGTGCTTAGTTGGTAATTTCTCAGCAATTACACAATTTCTTCCAGAATCCTTTGGAACATATTTTTTTATTTCTAATACAAACAGACACTTTGGTGGTCATTTCATTGGATTCTGTATGAACTCATTTTGATATTGTTAACCACAACTGGCATTTACCTTTAATTGACATGCTACAGGCCTTGTGAGTTGAAGGCCCGAAGCAGCTTTATTTATTAATGAATCTTCGCGATCCTCTGTAAACATGAATCCAAGCTATCAACCTCTGTTTATCTAATCAAGATGTTGACTTATTGACCTCTAGCAAGCCTACAACCTTCTCTACCCTTCTCATTGTCCATCCGAAAGGGCCTTCTTGGGAGCGAAAGTTTTATACCTCGATTACCGTACGTCACCTGAGGCTTGGTTCAAATAATATTGTTTCTCATTAAGAAAAGGTCTGTTTTCAATGGAGGGAAAGAATACATCACAGCAGTAATTATCCAATAGCTCTCTGTCAGAGTGATTACCCAATCTTCTGTTATGGTCATTATATGACAGGGATGGTTTTTCTGTCATGATGGATCCATTTTTTATTCCGGTCATCGTGTTCGTCGCAGCCGGTTTACCAATCCTCCCTTTCTTGATTCATGGTCGTATTGTGCTGGGAGGTATATTTAGAAAATTGTAGTCCAATTGGATTAGAGAAGTAATGGATGATTTGCTTTCATTATGTACATCAAATGGGATTTGATATTTACAAATGAAAATAATTTGAATGGGTTGAATGAGAGGGGGTTGGAATAGAGATAATTTTGTGTAGGCATGTGTGCATGTTTTTGCGTTATTATTTTCAGGACTTTTGATAACTGAAATTCATTGGCATTTTATTCTCACAATTAAAGCTTCTCTGTAGTTCACTGGAGCTTTGTTACAAATGTTATCTATATTTATTTTCATTGACCATTTATTTTCGAGGAAACTTAGTTCAACTTCAAGAAAGCTAAGTTTGGTTAGTTACAAAGTTAATCTACGTTTTATTTTCCCTGATCATTTAATTAAAAGAAAACTTATTTAAAGGCATGTAGTACAATAATGTTTTCCTTCATATGTCCCAGGATATAATGTAAGCATTTGAAATGAATTCTTGTAAATGGTTAAATCTCTGTAAGTTTTGTCTTGAAGATATTGAATCAAATCTTCGATGTAAGATAAATGCTGTTTGTAGAACTTTAGGATACACAAGTCAAAATGGAAATATAAAGATGGTTCAACATTCATATGGAGATATGTAACTATGAATCGTTCAGCTAAAATGAGGATCAACCTCGAATCTAAACTTCGGCAACTTTCCCATCTCTCTCTGTCCCTCAGTTTTTTTCAATCTCTACATCTCCTATCGTCCATGTATCTGTCTGTCGGTTTGGGTTTCCATTTTATCCTTATTTCTCTTGGGGGGGCCTCCTATGTATTATTCACAATTGGAGAATGTCACCAGACAGCTTAACATGCGTGCCCGTCAAAGGGCGTGTATGATCACAGAGCATTCGCCTTGTATGAGGTTTGTGTTTTTTAGTTGGGGAGTCGTGTCACTGCCCTGCCGGTTGTCCATAGGACCCCCCCTCAAAAGGAAGATCTGACGTATTTCTTACCCATGCATGTAATGTAAAAACTACCGGAGCGGTCACCTGTCTGTGAAGAAAAGGTGCAAAAGAGTGAAAAATAACATGTTTTAATGCTCGGGAAGATACGGCGCTGTCTCTTGCACAGGGCATGTCCGATCTAAATGCCATGTTCGAAAGTTACTTTTTATTTTACGATGGAGGTCTAAACAAACAAAGACTTTGTGTGCAAAGTGCAGATTATGCAGCATTGCCATTTTAGGGATTACTTCTGGTTTTTTTTTCATCACAACCTGGTTTTTATGCTGTAAGAGAGTCGTTTTTGTACATGTATATTGTTTACGTGATGAACAAAAGTTAAGAGATAAGATATGAAGTTAAGAAATAAAGTATGAAATTTATAGGCTTATTTTATTGAAAGAATTTTTTATCAATTATGAAATATCATTACTACATGATACAGGTTAGTTTTGTTCTGATTTCTGTAGGTCATTGGAATAAAAACTAGACATATGTTTATATATATGTGAAAGTTATTGGGTATCATCATATTTTTTATTGAAATAAGTATTTTGTTTAAGTTCGAATGAAAAATGAGGTGGTAAATTTCCCCTAGATGTTTCCAGATAATTATGCTGCCTTTGGTAGGCAAGATTGCATGTGTTGTTTTTAAGAATTCCCAAGTCGTAAAATGTTAGTTCTACCGAAAACCCTCAAGCGTAAATCGGGGGACAGATGGAGATTTGCATGTTTATTGAGAAATCAGAATTTAGGGGTTGCGTGAAGAGAAGGAGAGAGAGAGAGAGAGAGAGAGAGAGAGATGGAAAGAGTCAGAGAGAATAGGGACACTCAGTAATTATAAATATTGCTATTTGAGATATGGGAGGTGCAAGCTATTGGTATTTGCATTACTCAGAAACTTCTTTTAATGGCTCCGAAACAGGGGGTTGGCAATGTTTAGACGAAGTTGTCAGCTTTTAAGATTTCCTATTGCTTTTATAAACTTAATGTTTGAAGTAGCTTGGTGGTTTGCAAAATATCCAAATATGATTACTTGGGATTGCAATCAAGATGACTACTCCAACCCAAATATGCTTTTTTCACATCTTAATCATCATAGATAATCTCAAGATGGTTTTGATAAGAATTCTAAAATATAGCATGGTAATTTGAAAACTTGAACTAATACAGCTCTGTCAAAGAAATTCAGTTCTTTGATAGCCGTTGCTTGAAGGGTTCCATGATGTTTGCTCCAGTGACAGTTGCTCCACTGTAAATTCCACACATTAAGGGAATGACCAACCTTAACGCTGGATTTAAAACTATACCCTATCCCAAATCTAGCGTGAATCCTATTGCAATATTAATAGTAATAATAAGCATTTAAATTGTGCCATCTATCCAGAAATAATCTATTCCGAGGCACATTGTTATTATTATTACTGTCTTTAGCCGAGTTGCCTTTCAGCGCTCAGTACATTCAAGGAATTACTCCTGCCGGGTACCCATTTCCACCACCTGGGTTGAGTGCAGCACAATGTGGAAAGATTTCTTGCTGAAGAAAAATATGCTATGGCTGGGATTTGAACCTTCTCCCAACCCTAACCCGATATCTTGGACGAAATAAAGCCTGGAGCAATTGTTGGCAGAGCAAAGGGTCGTGTCACCGCACAAGAACCATGCACATACCCAACCACAAGAAAGCAAACCTCGATCCATTTGCAATTCCATGAATATCTCGGCCGTGCCCTTACCCTTGCGCTGCCTGTCGGTGGCAACGTTAGAGCCCTCAAAGCATATCATCAAGCCCCTCTCTATCACCTGTCGAATCGTCGCATTGCCAGGGTCTAGGTGAATTATTCATGATTTCCAAGCCGGAGTATATTAAAACCAGAGGAAGCGATAATAGGGCCATGCAGAGATTGGCCAGAAAGATGCTGTTTGCCGCAGCCCTATCACCTAGTATCATCAGCATCATTTCTTCCAAGAGCTTGTTTCATAAAACTTGTTTATATTAACAAATATGCAGTGACAGGGCCCCATTGCATAAAAAATACTATCATGGTAACTTTGCCATCCAATGGTAACTACCATGGTAACCCTGATCAACAGCCAATCAAAATCAAGGATTCCATGAAAGTTACCACTGCATGACAAAGTTACCATAATTAGTAGATTTTGTGTAATGGGGCCCAGTTTAAAGCTACTGAATTCCTTGTTTCTGATTGGCCTGGGGCAAATTAGTTAGGGGAAATCGCTGACAAAACTCTTCATGAAAATGCTGCCATGATGTTTTGCCTAGATGGAGTCTTGATCTAACATTATTGTATAAATTTTATGCAAGGATCAAAATGATATTCATGTTTTTAATAGATGCATAGATCTGACAATATAGGTAATCAGCAACACATAACTTTCAGGGATCATACAGATAACAAAATAAGGGCAAAATATTCATGGCGCATGTAATGACATTAGCAGTATTGAGTCATTATGTAACATAGAAACGTGAACTGTCGTTTTTATACACATATATTTTAGTAAGCTTTTAGGTATTCATTCCCAGTTTTTGTTTAGAATAGATTTTTTTTTCCTTTGGTATAATATGCTCATTTTTTGTAGCTCCCGAAGTTCCTAACATCCACCTGCGCGAATCATGTATCTTTCCAACAGGACTGCATTTCGGTATCTTTTTTTTATTCCTTTCGGGACGGAAATATACATGAGTGTCTCTGGGCATGCATCGATATGGTGTCAAGCAATTTAGTCCGGTTCAATAATTGATTTGAAAGGATGAATATTTGATGATATTGACAGTAATGTAATGTCTCCATGTTGACATCCTTCCAAGGTGTGTTTTAAGAAGCATCTTGTTAGACTCTCTGACAAGTTTGACCAGTAGTGTGTACTATACATAGGCACATTGACTATCTTCTTCTTCTACTTCTTCTCTCCTCCTTCTTCTTCTTCCTCTTCTTCTTCTTCCTCTTCTTCTTCTTCCTCTCCCTCTTCTTCTTCTTCCTTTTCTTCTTCTTTCTCTTCTTCCCCTTCTTTTTCTCCTCCTTGTTCTCCCTCTTCTTCTCCTTCTTCTTCTTCTTCCTGCTCCTTCTTTTCCTCTTCCTCTTTTTCATGCTCCTCCCCCCTCTCCTTTCCTTATTTTTAATCCCTCTTTCTTTCATTTATCCAGGACTATTTCTTTCATGCTTATTTTCTTCTTTTAGGCTGTTGGCATCACTGCATATCTTTCGTTTTCCCATCCATCCACTTATCACATATTTTTTTCCTTTTCTCTACCTCCGTTTTTTCACCTTCTCATTCATTCTTTTCATCCACTCGTGCATTTTACAATAGTAATCAAAATTTTAGATAGATGACAGTTCATTATCCATATTGTGTTATCGCTTCTGCATTTTATTATTCCTGAAATGTTCATTATGTCTGTGCATAATGACATACCGTCATCCATCGTCGTGCAAACACGGGATAATAGGGGGCGAGACATTAATACCATCCACCTGCCTACCACTTGGCAGTAAATTCAACATGACATTTTGCAGTGCTTCCTACATAAAAGTAGGCAACCATTTATGTGAACAAACTGTAATTGCAGACATAGTAGGATCATGTGATCAGCTTTTGTAGCTTTTTACAACACTGCATGGCTTTCATATAATATTAAGCTCTCAATATCTTGAGAATACTTTGTTTAGGCTATCATTTATTTCCACATTTGTTGGATTGGGGTTTGGTAATAGTCATCACTCTACCTTTATATTTTTTGTATATGTAATTCAGAAAACACTCCATTTTCTTAAATGATAATATTTTTTTTCAAGTGTTTGTTTGTGTGATTGAGTTTTTTAATAAAAATTCACAGGTGTATCAATCAGATATGATTATTTACTTCAAAACGTGACCAGGGCTGGATCCTCTGTTTTTATTATGTAACTTCCTACATGTAGCTTGTATTGTAGTCACACACAAGTATGCTCCGTGAAGGATCTACTCTTAGTTTCAGTCAAGTCTGTTATATTTTCTTTGAATTTGGATGATTACTGCAATTCATTATTCTCATTTTTTTCCACATTCTGTACTAAACTTGTCCCGTCTCTGATATGAACCACACGCTTTCCAATGCCAGAAGGGTGTTACAAATATGCATGAAGTATAAAGATCGAGTCTTTTTGCCTCTAACATATGATAATCTTCATGTAAGCAGTTAATGCATCTCTAACATTTTAAAAGTATCATTAACCTAGAACTACATTTACATGTAACCTTATTTCGCAGAGGCTAGTAATCTCAATGTCGATGCAAGGAAGAGGAATTAGATATGATCTCTGATAAAACTGTAAGCCGTTGATACATTTATCTTGCTCTTTTCTGAAGAGACCGCTCGTAAAGGGACCGTCTTTTTTATCTTCCTTAACCATCTCCCCATCTCAACATCACAGTCGGCCTACATGAAAGAGCTAATGGGGTCAGTAACTAACAAATGACTTTCCCAATAAGTCAATTAAGCACCATTAAGCCTCTTTTTTGGGTCAAGGGTCGATTACTGTTCTACATTGACATCAGGATGTCGGCATTTGTTATCCTCAATTAGCGTCGTTCTATCACAGTTATCTGTCATGTTTTGTCTGATAAACATATTTGTATGCATGTGATCTTCCCTGTTAATGCTGTCTGCCCATGGAGTCTTAGGGTACATAAGTCATGTAAGAATGTTGAGTAATGAGATAAACTATCCACAATCAATGACGAAAGCTTTATACACCCTAATTCTGTTAATCTTCGTAGTGTTCGGAACAAAAAAACATTATTCTATCATCCAGGTAGATTATAAGTCAGGAATGATTTCACCATAAAAACATGTATATCATCATCACCCTTTCTCAGGAGATGAAAGGATTTCAGTGAGATCTTCTGAAGATGTTGACATGTTATTATATTGGTAATGATGATGAATATGATACAATCAAGAAAATTGCAAATGAAAACAAGACGATGATGATGTTAATACTAGCACCCTTTGGTGGATATCTTTAATGCATTATCAACATTTTTATCAATATTCTGACAGTTGAATGATCACCCTGAATCCTGTGATAAAATTATAAGAATGTCCTAAATTGGGCTAATTCCATATTGTGGCTGAGTTGGTAAAACCTTGTAACTCAAATTTAAAAAATGTTGGTGACAGCTCAGATTAAGCTAGATTTTGTAGTTATAACATGGGTAGCAACCTTCTTTTGCCTCGAAAAAAATTCTCCACAGGTATCGGGAGATTGTTTTCCGAAATATTGCTTTGTTTTTAAAATACAGTTTTTTCCAAGCTGCCCTCATTTTTTTTTATTTTGAGATACAATGTTTTATCAGCCATGCTGGGATATGCTTCTTTCTCTGCAATCATGGTATTGAGTTTTGCCATAGAGCACTAGCAGCTCAAACTTGAAGTGGAGACACATTTGTAAAAAATATGTCAGACACGCAGACACGCAAACTCTACTTTATGAGTTTGCATTCCACCAGCCCTGCCATTATCATGGCATTATCCTTTACATCCCACGGTTGCTATGTGCTTAGCTTTTGATGGCGATGTTCGGTTCGTTCCTCGATCATTAAGTGTTGACTTTTTGATGCCTACCATTTTCCAAAAGTCGCTGGGCAGTGTGACAAATCACCCCTCTGCTCTTACATGCTGCTACAGTTCTATGTGCTGTGTAGCCAATGCCTATTGTTATGTTGGGATCGTTCATTTCTAGTTGGGAGCATCGATGATAACACAGGAACGTTGCAATATAATCAAGAGACTTCATTAATAATCAACTTCCAGCAGTTTATGCACCTAGAGCTGTAAAGAATATCTCAATGTAGATGGCGATCTTAACTCTGTGATAATCTCAACTTATCTCCCCTCAATCCTTGGGTGTTCACCCATTATATAATAAAGCTTCAACACAAATTATAATCCAAGGTTTTGGGTATAGGACAGGAGGGGATTTAATTATTGGGAAGTGGAAGGCAGTTCTTTGTTCTCTGATTAGGGGTTGTTTGAAACTATTAGCAATAAGGGTTTTAATGGCTTGGATAATAATGAATAGAGGTTCTTAGAAGGGGGTTCAAAGAGATGGCTCTCAGAAGGGGGTATATACATTACGAAGTATTGACTGTATGTAGTGACTTATGCAATCACTACATGACACTATAGATGCGTTTAATGTTATGCATGCGAGAAGAATGCTAGTGCTTTCATTTCTATGCATTGTAGATAATGAAATAAGGCATTCTGCTGCAAAAACCTAGGATTTTAGGACCTCTTTAAAAAGAAATCATGATATTATTGAATACTTGGTGAAAATCATTGTCTCAATGAATCCATAAAGATTTCATTCGTTTGCATTGGCGATGATAGTATTTCTAGTGGCATTATGTTTAAAACTCCCAAGCCCTGCACATAAATTTGCTTGCTTGAAATAGCTGATGGATTTATGAATGCATTTCATGCTATTTCGTCAAAGACTGTAAATCATCAATGATCATATTTTAGCAGTTGTGGAGATGCTTTGCATCAGGTTATATACTTAATGAATATGCATTATTAAGGCATATTAAGGCTGTGGTTATTTTGCTGTACATTTATGAAAGGATTTGATATTAAGGAAGCAATTGCAGACAAACATTCTTTAAAATGGACTAATCATCTGTCAAAGCAGATAAAAGGTTAACACCCATCTGGCCCCATTAGATAATGTCAAATAAAAACATCCAAGCTATTTCTGTTTGTTTTCAAACAGAAGGATAAATTCTTGCCTATGGGTACAATGAATTAGAATGGGAATTGTAATAGTCATGTCTGCCATTCTGTCTGTGTGTGAATGCTAATGGACTTCCTCTTTTTGTCTCTTCTTTTGCAGCCAAAAAAGAAGTCATGACGTCACTGGTCAACCCTGCTTACAACAGCACGGTGGGGTCCCCAACAGACCAAGTCAACGCAAACACGACAACGGCGGGACTCTCCGTGGAGGAACGCGACCCATTACAAAATGAGATTAACAAAATGATGAAGGAGAGCTTGATGGACTCAGACTTCAGCCAGACGGACAATAAGAATGAGGGGGTGTCCATCCAAAGTGCCGTTCTTGGGGGGTCGGCGGGGAAGAGCCGCTCCAAGTATGCTTCAACGGACTACTCTTCCATGGGAATAGGCAATCCATTAGAAAACCTGCCCGGGGCATACTCCGATGATGACTATGATGATGATGAGGACGATGTTTATGTGGAAGAGGAGGAGGAGGATAGGAGATTGACAGTAGCAGATGATAACATCCTTCGGGAGAGGAACAAGGTTAAAGCAGAAGCCATGTTTGCCGGCATTGATTTCATCGATGATGGGGAGGATGAGGATGATAGTGAGGACGAGGAGGAGGAGGAGGATGATGACGAGGATCAAGCAGAAGTTGTGATCATTGAGGAAGTCGATAGCGCAGATGAGAAAGCACCAAAGAGAGTGAAAACAGATGATAGCTGTTCACCAAAGGACCCTGATGCAGATCTTATGTCACCAGATGAAGTGATTGCCACAAAGCTAGGTGGCATTTTAAGTTATTATGCCAACTTAGAAGCATTGACGAAGCAACGTTCTGAACAGATTGAGGATGATACCACATCGTTACGAGGCAGTGTCAGTGATTCGTCAGATATAGAGGGAGAGAGGCACGAAGGCCTTTATGAAATGCCTCAGCAACCGACCCCTTTCGATTCAGGACCTTCTACTATGGATGATGAGAGCACAGATGATTGTGAATCCACATATGATATGCTTTACAAGAGCTTTGGGCTCAGGACACAAGAAGAAACCTTTAAGACGGATCTACTGTCCCCATCGCAAGGTCAACATGACCATGGATACGCCAGCGAGACATCCGCTGATGAGAGAGTATCTCCAATCAAGCGACCCGGAATGCTGGTCAGAGATGGATTCAAGCCCCCGCTCAGTGCTCTTACCGAAGACCTCCCCCTCAAGATTCTGTCCCCAACAACGGAAGCTGAGTCGGGCATCGAGGTCACTCCGGAACCCAAGTCCAGCAAACCTCTGTTGGATAAGGAACTTTCGGAAGCGCAGAAAAATGCGCTGACGAAGCCGACGACACTTCCACCAGGCTGGCGTGAGGTAGCCGATGCCCATGGAACATACTATTGGCATGTACCCACAGGAACTACGCAGTGGAGTCCACCCTCACCCACAGACAGCCAAGGATCTGCAAGCCCACCCAAGAAACCTGCTCGGGTATGTACAGTGCATGTATATTGGTTTCCATGTTAGTCATTGTCTAATCTTACTATTGTGCCTCGACATAATCCACAGTATACCTGCATCACAGAAACATCCATTGGTCACTCTAGGATTTCAAGTGTTCTGCCGACTAAAAGTCAGAAGTTTTTCATGAAACGGGTCACAGCTTCACGGTCATGTTTTCTTTGCCATTTATCTTGCATTCTTATTCCATATGTCTTTTCATCTCTAGTTTGGTCTATATTTTCCTTAAACAGTGATGACAATCTGTTTTTTATGAATGTAATAAGTTCTGCTCTTTATTAGTACACAGAAGATCTATTTTCTTCTCAATTCTTTATGAGAATATTGTGGCCTACTTCTTTTCTTGGAATCTGTTTGATTTGATCTGATAAATTCATACTCTCAAAGATGTATCAATATTTACCTACTCATCTCCATGTCTCATATTCCTCAATATTCTCATATTCATGGTGTCGTTGGTGTAAACACCGGTCAACCCTCACACAATACAGTGACTGTAAAAAATTGTTTTTTGTATGAGCCATCATAGAGCACGTTTGTTGAAATCTATCTGGATGAAGGAATCAGAAGCCCAACATCTTGGAGCGCCCAAATCCCAAAGTGTATTTATTCTGTATTGGGCCCACTTTCCTGCTTGTCAATTTCCCCTGCTTTCCCCCCAAATGAGGTATCTCTCCCAAGATGTCAACACGCTGCAATCAGATACTATGTATTCTAAGAGATTGATGAAGGAGCGGAAAGAAGACGGTCCAGAAACGAGGCGGTCGTCATTCAATACCGTTTGTTCTTTCCTCGATCGTGAGTCTGGGATTTTTAATGATGGAAATATGTCATTTTTTATGAGTTGTTTTTGTAGATTCTTCGATAGTAGTTGGAGCATCCGAAATCATTCCGAGGAATTTGTCAGTTGGGGAGGGGGGGGGGAGGTGTCTGCATGATGAAATAAGCCTTTGTCATTAAGTTTGAGTTCTTTTTCAATATTTTAGTTAGTAGTTGATAAGTTTTTAAATCTGAAGTGAGTTTGCGGTAATTCTACAAGGATGATAAGTATTTTAGAAAGCAAGAGCATTATCAAACAAAAATAATGATATAGATGCTCGGATATTACTGACCTATATGTAAGAATTGTAATATTTATTACATGTAGAGTAGGAAACCTGATCATTTTTTTCGTTTGTAAAAATGGTCTGAATATGTAGCCTAATTTCTCTGACTGCGACTTGCGCACAAAGGGCCCTCTCGTTTTCCTGCTATTGAAACGAGTCAGTCTTGATTCAAGACCCACTCGTTGATCAAAGTTCAATCGGCCTGTGCCTGCAGACTATATATAAAGCGTGTTTACTAGTAGTAATCCATACACCACTTAGGAATGCTTGCAAGATAGTAAAGGTCTGGGCATGGGAGACTAGGCAAGGCCACTGGTGTGAGGTAGAGAAGAACTGGAGAGGAAATGAGATGACAATAAATCAATTTCATTCTCCGACCTTGTCAAGGACACTTCCTATTTCACTGCCAAGGTAGCTGGTTAGTCTATTTTACATACCCTTCTCTATTCATTTGACCTTTTCCTTTGTCATTCTTTTGCCGTAAAGCCTGCCTTTAGCTTTGGTGAATCTCACAAAATGCATTGTTATTCAAATTCATTACCAGATTACATGAATGTATATGATAACAGTTACGATGTGGTGAATATGGAATGAAAATGTGTGAGGAAAGAACGTGTGATTTTACATGAAAATCTATGTGATCGGCTGCCTTTATCTCTTTTTTGAATAACTACAGAGAATGAACTCACTATTCAATTGAACCTAATTTGGTGGTTCATAATTGCTATCCAAATCCTGAATGTTAAATCTACCTCAGCTTGGCTCAAATTCCTACTCAAGTATTTCATATCTTCTTTATAGAGATGCTTTCATCTTTTCTTTCCGGCCTTGGCAGGTTTCGAACATTCCTTTTTTTTCTTTTTGAAAAAAAGTGCACACACCTTGACGCATATCGGAGAGTGATGTATATTTTCCATTGACTGAGTCGAATCGATTCCGCTTTTGTCTAGTCGAGCTTTAGGATGGGGGGAATTGAAGTATTCACCAGCCATGTCTGAATTCTCTTCTTGCAGCTGCTCACTCCACCGAGCTGCTCTTTAGGTCTCGTCTACATCAGTCTGTACTTTGATTTTATCTAGATATTCTAGGGCCTGTTTCACACAGGCGATTCTTGTTTCTTTGCCATCGTGGAAACTGACATAATGTAGAAACCTCGATTTTGATTGGCTGCTCGGCCTTGTTGCCACGGTAGTTGCCATGATGGCAAAGTCGCAGTTGTAACTCTTTATGAAAGGTCTCCAAATCTGGCGAGCTATCACATTTACTTTTGTGCATTTCTTTTAAACCTATTTTAATGCTGAGCCCTGTTACCATGACAGTTTCACTCTAAATTTCAAGGGATTTAGAATAAATCCAGATCGACTGTGAATAGTGATGAGCCGAATATCAGATTTAGATTTAAATCTTGCTGATTTAAAGATGCAGTTAAAAGATTTGAATTGAAATCTTTTGAGATTTAACAGTCAATTCTTAAAACTAAAATTAAATCCAATTTTCGGCTTTTCACTGTTGACAGCCGATCTGGATTTTTCAAGAAATAGATTTCTGCCAGGTTCCCATAATACCTTTAGTTTACCTAGATTGAATGCAGCACAATGTGGATCAATTCTAGCTGAAAGAAATTACACTATGGCATGAAATCAAACCCAAAACTTTATGTCCCAAAATCTGAAGACTTACCCACTGGCCCACAATACTCCACACTTGGGTTATTGCATTAGAAATGTTTATGATGTGAGCAAAATCAATGTCCATGTCGACAATTAAATGAAATTGAATTGGAATGAATTGAATTTTTGGAATCTTTATTTCAATCTCAAGATGCGCTAACCCTGCTTAGATTCTTGTGATTGAGCAAGCATGGGCTGATGGGAAACATCCCTCTTTTTCCTCCAAAAGCCTCTCAGGTTTAATGTTAAAACGTGTTCCAAGTCCAGACACCATTATGGGAATTTGTTCCAACATTACAAAAAAGGGAAGGTGGGGGTAATGTAGTCTGATAATGGGATTTGGATTTAGCCCAAATTTCTCAAAACTTAATTTCACTTTAAGTTCAGTAATTATCTAATATCTCCCTTTTTCCAGAACCATGAATGAAACATAATCATATGGCAAATTCTACCTCTTTTTGACATTGTACTTCTGCTTTATAAATGAATGAAAGTTCCTTTTGATTTTAAATGTTCACTCTTAATAGAATCTAATTTTTTTCTCAAAATTTACATGAAGAATAAAAACAATTCTGTATATTTCCTCCTAAAATATTTTCTAAAATCTAAATCCATAATTCATTGTTTGAAATAGACATGAAATGAAATACGCGAAAATTTGCTTTACCCAATTGATCATGGGCCCGGCAGCTGCTGTGCAGCGCGAGATCGCCGAGGCTCTATCCCTTTAATTGTTGAACACCAAACAGGGTAGCAGCAACTTCCGTCTTGTAACGTCTTTTGGTCTGACGCGGCCGGGGTTTGAACCCCCGATCTCCTGGTTGTGAGACGGATACTCTACCAACTGAGCCAATACAATATTTAAAATAGATGATTAAAATTTCTTCAATTTCATATTCCATTGTTCTATATAGCAAACTCTATTAGGACTGATTTAACATCTACAGTAGATAAATTTGCACTTATGGGGAGTTAGAAGAAAATATTTGAAAGCAGTTTCATATTTCTGTTGCTAATTTACAATTAATTTATCAATTATAATGTTATCAAAATTGATCTTTTTTTACATCTAATTGCATGAAGCAGCCCATCAATCTTCCTAATTGCAATGAATGACCTGACTTATGATTGATTTTGGAACCTAACATTGACTTGCAATTGATTGCAGGTTTCTTGCAACTCCCCATCACTCAGCACCAATTGCACAGCAGAACATGGCAATATGGGGAGGGGGGTAATTGTGCTTCAAATGCTACCACCTACATGAATACCATTGGTTTTCAAAAACACCCCCCATGAAATTTTTTTCAGACATAAAATTATATCCTTTTCATGTACCTTCATTATCTTTATATGCATATTTTACACCGTATACACGTGCATATCCTATGAAATATAAATGCTATTGATTTTTTATGTGATCGCTAAGAAAGCATGAATGCTTGTAAGCAAGCAACCAGAAGACCGACGGCTTAAGGTCCTCTCCGAGGGACCTGGTAATGGGAATCAAACCAAGAACCAAGTCCTAGCTTAGGAATATTCCCCTTATCTAGGACTTTTAGATCTCATGAAAATTCAGACCATTGTGGGAAAAAGACATCTGATTGCAAGTGACTATATATACTAGAAATTGAGCACGTCCAGCTCATTTATAAAAATTCGATAAAAAAGACAATAAAAAAAACAATATAGTGCTGGAAATATCTTTCAAAGCAAATGTTAAGTAAGAACTTATAAATTTTGAAAGGTTAAAATTTTGGTATGTTTCTTGTGGACATACCCTGTAGTCCAAATTTTCATTTGTGCTGATTTAGTTCTTAGCTTAGGAAATGGTCTTGAGTCATGTGCACACTATTGTGTATAAAAGTTGTTCTTAAATTTTTGTGTAAATCTTAGGACACAAAATATGCTCCTGTGACATTTGCTTTAGTCTTGATATCTCAGTAGGCGTAGGGTTAGAGTTAGGAATGCAAATAGAGATTTTGGTCCAGAAAAATGTAACGATAAGCATTCGGGATTTGTTAGCTTTGCAGGTTTGATTTGTGTTTGGCTTTAATTACAGAATTTCTATTGGAGCATCTGTCGCTGGAACAAATGTCATGGAACCTTTAAGATAAAACCCACTCCGCATTTATGAAAGCGGAGTAGCAGTTCCTACTGATGATGAGAGGAAAATCAATTACATCTCTCCATAGTCATTATTAACACCTCCATTCCTCAAACCACTTCCCTTAATCATATCTCCATTTATAACAACCCCCACATAAAATCAGTTAAGTTGTCTCTGAACCTGTTCAGACGAGAGAAAGACGTCTCCGGAACTTGTACATAGTCATACATTTGCATGTATTGGGTCATTCAGACGGCGTGATTACATTGGATTAAGCAGCAAAGAAATGCTGTGTCTTAATAGCGTTCATTGACAGCTGTCTGTTCACATTATAGGGTGTCAATGCTATTCATGTGAGCTCATTTTTGGGGAAAATATGCCATGCTTATTTCTATTTCAAAATATGACCATATCAGTAATGATAAGAAACTTTGTTTGAAATGGTGAATAAATTTTATTTTGTGACATCAGTTTACTGCATTATGTAGAAAGTACATAAAGATCTTAAGATACTAAAGAACTAAGATTCTATTCCATCAAAAGTTAAGAACACTTTGATACACTTAAGTTACAACCCACCTTAAAAAAACATAAGTATTTTGAATGAGTGAGCATTACAATTGCCATCAACTTTATTTCTTTTTCTTAACTTATCCTATGAAAGAGCCTATAGGAAGCATATGGCAGTACATTGTAATATACACTATCATTATTTTTGGTATTATTATTTTCATTAATATTACATTTGAAAAACAAAGAAATAACCACTATTGAGCAATTGACACAATTATTGTTATTAGTCTAAATGAGGATTATAGTTGCCTGTTGACCTTTGTGATTTCTTATTCTGCATATGACTTTCTTTGAGTCTTATCGCCCTCGCCTGCACAACCTCCCCGGATGTGTCTCGCCTCCGATGTTAATATTTCAAATTTCACTTTGGAAGTATGTGCTTTACAGACATGGAGTCTTGTCTGTAATAACTCTGTATTGTTCTTTAATAATCTCTGGGAAGGTGTCACTCTTTGCAGATGTTTGAGATAAAAGACAGTGGAATTTAGGAGCCAAGACATTCTGATGAAGATTATAATGTGTACAATGTGATTCCTCTATCATAAATCCATGTCAGAATCAAAAGGACTTTATCTTTGGTACTTGGGCGTGATTTCACTGCTGTGTAGAACAGTCCAAGACATCACTTTTTTCTTTTTTACTGTATATCACCAGAAAAATCATTTGCATCAAGACCGAATGGCTTTGTTTAGAACCTGTTTCTGTACTGAATTGAAAGATGCATTTAAAATAGAATATATGATGAGTGATAATGGTAGAATTGTTGTCTTTGAACGTGAAAGAGGATTCTATTTTTCATATATAATGCAAATATTTGATCATTCAAATTCAGTTTCTCATCACATCTGATACCCATGCTGTGGTGTTTTCACTCAGTATGCATTTTAGATCGAGTGCCTCATAGAGGATTTGGTGTTTCCGGTATTATTCACGATCTGACATTGCCATTACTCAACGTCAGATAATGTGTACATTAAAGAATGATGAAAGATCTTATAACATAGTAATTTGAGAGAGAGAGGGAGAGAGAAGATGGGGGGGGGGGGGTGTTAAGAAAAGGGTAGGGAAAGAGATTTTTTGTAACAAGAATTAGAGAGAGAGAGAGAGATATATATATATATATAAAGAAGGGGGGGAGGGCTGTGGGGATAATGTAAATGTTAAATTGTATTAATATCATGGAGTCCTCTTATGATGTTTTGGATGACAGGTGAATGTATGAAACATATGGCTTTTACAATCAAATGGATGGGGAAATATAATGCAAAACAGGAGCTGGTTCAGTATGATGAAAAGCAACATAAAATCTGTAGTAATACAGATTTACGGCAGTGTTGTGATATCCGAGAGCTCTTGGAATTAGACAGAGAGAGAGAGATGGGATGGGGGAAGGAGGGAGGAGAGAAAAGAAAAGGGAGGGGAGATGGCAGAGAGAAAGACAGATACAGACATATACACTCAGATCGAGAGAGGACACATATTGTAGGCCTCATATTTTTTTCTTTGTACAAGATTTGACATCAAATTTTGACTGAAATGGGGTCAATATGAAATGTGAGATATAGCGTTCCGACTGGGCCAGCAAACAATTGCAAATATTGTTTGAAACCGGATAGTTTAGCATTGTGATGCGAGATATTTACACCGCTATGGTGAGAAGCAGAATACAAACACGAAAAGAAAAAAAAAGACATGCAACATGATAGAACAAAGAAGATTTAGCTGGAAAGTTTAAGAAAGGCAAGACACACGAATGGAGCACCTCATCTTCCGCGAAGTATTTGGATGAAAAATGTTCAATATTCATGACATTAGTCACTATAGGATGTGATGCTCATGCCTGTAATTGCATCTTTCTTGCCTTTGGCCACTTAAGCGTTGAACGTGCTCTGTATACATCAACCCTCTTCAATATCTCATCTGTCTAATACTCCAACCCTCATGTCTTTCTATAATTCCAGCAGTTTTTTCTACCATTTTATTATTTCTTTTCTATCATTGAAAAAATAGGAACAAAAAACCAACAATTCACAATACTTGGCAAATTTACTCTCGTGTTGATATTTTGGTCATTTCCTCAGGATATTATAATGGGTAGCCCATTTTTTTTTAAGTTCTGCAGAAAAAATGATAGTTTTAAGAATTTTGAAACCCAAGGGTAGCCTATAAGATCATACTTTGAATATTCAAGTTTGAGACCCTTTCACTAACATATAAGAGAGGGGTATGTTTTGGTCTTATAATAATTCTTTCCTTTCATACTCCATCCTTCTTTGTTTCTTCCTTTTTGTATATACTCTGTATTATTATTTTTGTTTGCTTGCCAATTGTTTCAGCTCATTTTCAAGGAATCTCCCTCTTCTTTTTCTCTCACTCTTTTCCTCCCTGTATCAACACATGTGAGGTATCTATGACACAATCATACCATCTCCATAACAAAGGCTCAACTGGGATTTAGCCGAAGAAAAAGGAGACACAAAGAGGCTATAATCAGACAATTACTGATAAAGAGCGACAGCTTTTCATGGAAATAACCCAAAGCTAGATTGACAGGCTTTAGTGCATGGAGCGGAATTGTTGCCTATTATTGGGTGCGATCATGTTCAGGGAGCTCTTTTTCGGGGTGCCCCCAAAGCACAACAGGGTTCATATTACCCCCATCAGTGGGGAGTTCGCTAATTCCACCTTGCTACCCAAAGCGGGTAGTGATTGCCTCTTTCCCAGCTCAGACAAAGGTTGTTTTGGTGTGAAATTTGAAACGATCAAAGCATGTAGGAAAAAACAGAAAACTTGACAAGATACTGTAGTGGATGATGATCCTTATGTGTCAATTTTTAAACATATTTTATCCAGCATCTTTGTTTTTTATGAAGTGACCGTAGATAGTAATGAGGAAAAGAACATACTTTGCAGCTGTTTGCACCTTGTAAAATAATCTTCAGTGTATTTCTATGAAGTGAATGAAAAAGATCATCAAGGGAAAGAACATTCTATACCCGCAATCCATGTTTCCTGGAGGTTCCACAGGGTTCACTGATTCCTCCTACATTATTCATGTGTTCCCATTAACCAAGGAGGAAAAAAATGTTGGACATGTATTCAAGTATAAGGTAACAACTACAAACAATTGATGTATGGCATATACCATGCATCACAAAAACATCTTTATGCACCTCATATGGGCATTTTTACAGTAAGTGATGTTACACGGCACAATTTTACACACTTTTCATTGTGTCTATGATTATCTCTAAAACAACAAATGATAGGAGTTTGCTTAAAAGCAAACTCCAATGCTTTTAAGCTTTTAAGCAAACTCCCATCATTTGTTTTTTTTTCGAGATAATCATACACACAATGAAATGTGTGTAAATTTGTGCGGAGTAACGTCAGTTACCATGAAAATGCCCATGTAAGTAATTTATTTCACAATTATACATTATTATCCATTTTCCCCTTTTATTCAAAATCACAAAGGGCAGGGCAGATCTGGCAGAAGAAACCAAATTCATGATGGAAGTTTCATCTTAAAGTGCAAAATCATCCTCTTTCAAATATTGGTGTATATTTTGATTTGGTTGCAGAGTAAATCTGTAGAGGGCTAAATTGTTATTATGGGGGAATGTTGTTGAGTCTTTCCTTTTTCCTGAGGAAATGAGAATGTATGCTCTTTTTTTTTATTTCAATACCTAATAAAGCGGAAATGAGCATGCAGAATCCAATGGATGCATGCATTTCACCTTGGTTTCACAGAAAGAACCTCACTCATGCCTGCTGCATCACGTAGAGGAAGCGTGTGCAGTTCCGAATATCTCTTCAGCAAAGAAGGGCCTCCTGTTTAATTAATGCAATTGCGTGATTCATGTGGGTGGCTTATTTGCCTGCACTCATGTACCAATGATTGGATTGAACATTCGGTGGTAACATGAATGACTTGAGAGTGAAATCTAACCCCCCCCCCCCTTCCCCCTCCAATGAAATATTAAAGTTCTCAATTCATCATGGTTCTTTTGTTTTAGTGAGTCAGGTACATGATGAGTCGTTATAAATGGTCCATGAAAGCTGAATTTATGGGCGAAATCAATTATGATCTGTCTGCTCGTGGAGGGTGATGTTGATTTGGAGGGTGGAGATGAAGTTGATGATGATGAGGAGGAGGAGGAGGATGATGATAATGAGGATGTTGATGATGATGCTGCTGCTGATGGTGATGATGATGTTGATGATGATGATGATGTGATGATGTGATGATGATAATGATGATGATGCTGTTGATGATGATGATAATGGTGATGATGATGAAGTTAGTGATGATAGCAATGATGATGATGAGGATATGATGATCAGGATGTGATGATGATGATGAAGATAGTGGTGATAGCAATGATGTTGATGATGTTGTTGATGTAGATTGATGATTATGACAATGATGATGATGATGAATTTGATGATGATGTTGATGATGATTATTATGTTGATTATGATGAATCTTATTAGTTACCTATCATATCAGTTTTTAATCTTTATTGGATATTTCAGAGCTGACCTATGTGTTCCAATTCTTTATTACTCCCATATTGCGTGATACTGTTAAAAACCAACTCCACTTGATCTTCATACCATAAAACATATATCATCAATCAATATTTCATATCTGCCACAAACAAAATAGTAATCACATTAAAATATTGGTATTAGGATCAAACTCCTTTCCCCCATTTTCCCCTCTATAAAATAATGCAGCCATGCATTATCTACTTGCTGAAAGAGCATTGATCAATCCATCTATTATTCCTGTGACTCACTCTGTCGCCATCAAACATGGGGCCTACAAAGGGGTTTAAATTGATCGAATGCGAATCTTCAATTGTAGTTGGGGTGAATTCCACATATGATGGTGTGAAATAAGTTTCCTTGATTCTGCCGCTCCATTTTTAAGAATATTTTTTCATCAATCTTGATCCCCTGTGACAGATGACCTTAAACATTCAAACAGAGTTTGCTGCATGGCATGCATTAAATTGTGTCTATTTCAAACTACTCCTCCTGTTTACGTGATAGTAATCTTAGACATTTAGATTGCGTTAATTGCAATAAATCACAAGTTCCCAGTGTTAGTACCAAGCAAATTTTATTAAAGTAAAATAAAATAAGATGAAGACTTTACAATAACCCTAACTTAACACAAAATTATATCATTTTCAAATATTTTCTCTGATTTTTCACTATTAAAAATACTTCCTGTGGCTGTAACATGATCAAAGCTCAGGTTGGTAGGCCTATATTCTAAAATTCCAATCTGTGTTATTTCTCTTATTTTCAGAAATCAAAATGAGCTATTTTAACATCTAACAGTGTTAACTTATCATTTTTTTATTGTGCAATGCTACTAGTTCCCAAGATGGAATATGCCTCCCTCAGACATGCCAACTGTTCCCTTATTAGTGTATTTGTTCCTCTTTTTGTTATGAACACACCAATACTTTTTTGTTTGATTTGTTACTTTTTTAAAAAAAATTGCCAATCATGGAGTATGTATTATACACAGTGTGTGACACTAGCACTGGTCCGACGGTCCCACACCGGTACAAATCATGGTCGGGCCAGTAACTTGTTGCATGAAAAGAACAAGTAAATTATTACCTATGAGCACATGTTTAAAAGGGTGAATTATCAAGTTTTCAAGTAGAGTCATATCACATGTCTTTTCAGCGATCTCACTACAACAGGCTGGCGATTCTTACATTGAGACGTATTTTGAAAAGTACGCTTTTATGTCAAAAAAAATACTCTTTTTTTCCTTCTGAGAATACTTTTTTTGTTGTAGAAGGTTGGCAAGTCTACCCCCTTCCCCAATTCACCCTGATGCATCTCCTTTCCCTCTCATATGCTTTCAAATCTTAAGACTCCCCCATCCTTTCCATGTCAAATTTTCAAGACCCCCCTTCCTCTTCCCATCCTACCATACCTTCTCTTTCCCCTTTCATATGCCTTCTATTCTTAAGACTCGTGAAACAATCAAGTTCCTTCGAGGTAACGTTCAATTTCAAATGGCTACCTGTATGCGGCGGCAAACATCAAAGCCCTTTAAGAGTAATCGTACACCTGAAGAAATTTCTCATTACACTACCGAGACTGAATAGGAAACAAATTGAGTGAAATGTACCTAAAAAAGGAGGGATGTAAATTGAAATCCAGGGCTGTTTAAAAAAGTAAGGAGGAGAAGAAGGTATACCTGCATGGGTAGACAGTGTCTAGAGAAAGGCATGTTTCATGAACAGAGGAAGGTGGGCGTGATGAATCTAAAAGGAAAGAAAAAGTGATGCAAATATTTTTTATTCTTTTTCATCAATTTTTAATATACAAATGCATATGTTATATTTTGTTGCAGCTTCTCCCATTCTATTTATCTGTGATATCCAGACTGTGATTTAGCAATATTTATGTCTGTAGCAGTGTTCCAGCTTTGTATGTTTTTCTGGTTAGATGAGGCATCTTGCTATATGAATACGTGTCTTCACTGATTAATAACAATGTCAGATGAGACATTATTCGTGAGAGCAACTTAAGTGTCTAATAACATTGTCAGATGCACCATTTATCTATATTATTTTATAAGAACAACTTCAGTTGTTGATATCATTGCCAGAAAATGCATTTCTGTGTTTTCATAAGATATACTTATGTTGAGTGGTTGATATCATTGTCAGAAAAGACATTCCATTTTTTCATTAAAGGAACTAAAGTTAAACAGTTGATATCATTTTCAGACAATGCATTTCAGTGTATACATTACATTGAAGCATCTTTAGCAAATTAAGCGATTGATAAAATTGACAGATGAGGCATATCAGTGTATTCATAAGAGCAACTAAAGTGGTAGATAACATTGTCAGATAAGGAATTCTCTGTATTTATAAGAGCAACCTAAGTGGTTGATAACATTGTCGATGAACAATTTCAGTGTATTCATAAGAGCAAGTTAAGTGGTTGATAACATTGTCAGATAAGGAATTCTCTGTATTTATAAGAGCAACCTAAGTGGTTGATAACATTGTCGAATGAACAATTTCAGTGTATTCATAAGAGCAAGTTAAGTGGTTGATAACATTGTCAGATAAGGCATTTTCTGTATTTATAAGAGCAACCTAAGTGGTTGATAACATTGTCAAATGAACAATTTCAGTGTATTCATAAGAGCAACTTAAGTGGTTGATAACATTGTCAGATTAGGCATTTGCCGTATTCATAAGAGCAACCTAAGTGGTTGATATCATTGTCAAATGAACGATTTCAGTGTATTCATAAGAGCAACTTAGGTGGTTGATAACATTGTCAGATTAGGCATTTGCCGTATTCATAAGAGCAACCTATTAGTGGTTAATACCATTGTCAAATGAACAATTTCAGTGTATTTATAAGAGCAACTTAAGAGGTTGATAACATTGTCAGATTAGGCATTTGCCGTATTCATAAGAGCAGCCTAAGTGGTTGATAACATTGTCTAACAAGGCATTTTGAGGGTTTCAAGCAAAAAAAGAGATAGTTCAATGACTTTGTAAGAGATAGCTCTGTGAAGTGAATCACCGGCAAAGAGAATGCCCCAAATGAGAATCGATGAGAGGGCTTGCATCCTGTCATGAAGATGATCACTTTTATTCTTGAAAACTGAACAAAACGGGAAAAAAAGGAGTAATCATTGGAAGAACATAGTGTCATGTTAAATCTCTGTCTGTCTGTCTGTCTCCCTCTCTGTGCCCACTGACTCACACCTCTTTATAAATCTGGATTACAAGCACCCCCCCAAAAAATTGACAGTCTCTTATGTCTCTCTCTTACTCAGTACTCTCATTTCTTTTTCTGCAGTCTATTTTTCTTTATTTCTTCCTAACCTTTACATCGTATTTTGTGTGACCTGGGGCCCGTTACACAAAGCTTAGCAATGATCGGAGAACATTTTTCTACAATTGATTGCATTGGGTACAATTAATTGTAAAAATCAAGCGTATGATCAATCGCTTACCTTTGTGATACGGGACCCTTGTCTTTGTTCTCCATTCTTTTATCTAATTCTCTTGCTCTCTCTTCTGTCTCTTTAATTCTCTTTCTTTTCTTGTCCCTCTCTGTCTCTCCATTCCTCTTTTTCCCTGTCTTTTATACCATGGTCACATTTGCTACGGCCGCCGTAGATTCTAAAATTTCTACGGCGAGTAGCAATTCTACGGTCGCCTCAGAATTTCCACGGCCACTTACTCTAGCGGTCACATATGTTACGGTCGCCGCACGGCGTATTTTTTAATTTATGGAGAAAAGAAATCTGCGGCTGACGTATGTCCTTGAAATCATGACGTACGGTCGCCCTAGGGCGACCCTGCGCTGGCCGTAGGTTTTTGACAAATACTACGGCAGACGCAAGGTGGCCGCAAGGCGCCCTCACGGCGGCCGCAGGGGGACTATACAGTGAGAAATAACATCATGATATTTTACATTAGACATTTCATTTCAGAAAGTTTTCAAAGTGTCGTACCATGCCCATGCGCGTATTCTGGGCGGGTGGGAGGGGGTGGGTTTTCGGGGCCCCCGGGTAGGCGAAAAGGGGCGCCAAAAAGAGGGAGGAAAGAAAGGGAAAGAAAAGGGAGATAAAAAGGAGGTGGAAAGAAGAGAAAGAGAAAAGGGAGAAAAGAAAGAGAGAAGGAAACAAGAAGAAGGGAAAAGGAGAGAAGAGAAAAGGGGAAAGGGGGAGGAGTAATAAAAGTGCTGGGGCGCCAAATTGATGTTCGACTTAGGAAGGGGGGTCGCCAAATTAATGTTTGATACTGATCTGAATATTATACGATCAGTAATGTTCGACCTAGGAAAAAGGGGGGGGGGCAAATTCGACCTTTGTGGTGATTCGCGCTTCGCGCTCGCATCGAATGATTAGTTAGATGACATCCTGTTAATGATTACCTCAATTGCGTAGAATGTCTAGTTTTGGAACGGAATATAATCGAATAATTTTTAAGTGCCCATCCTGATCATGATTACCAATAATGCTTAGAATTTCCAAACTTTGGGTCATTTTGGAATATAGACAATCATCAGCTCGCCCTGACAGATAGATAGATACCCACCCTGCTCATGCTTACAAAACTTCTCAGAATATTCTATTTTCAGGTCTATACACAAGCTATCAAAAATCGCGTTCGCATTATTTATTTGGACTTATGAAATAAATCTCCCTTAACCATGTTAACTTGTTTGTATGAATAAAGTTAAGATGTTAATAAACACGTTAGTCTTAAGTAAGAACTACACCCTAGGAAACAACAAAAATCAGCATTTAACTCCCCATGATAGTAATAATAATGATAATGATAATAACATCATATTTTACCCAAGTTAGCCGCTAGTGAAAGGGCAATATCTGTGCTTCCTGGTCACATTTGTTTTTTTTTAAGTCGTATTACAGTATATCATATTCATGGATAGTTTGCTTTTTATGAAGTCATAATCAAAAAAGTTATCTGCAGTTGTCCTTTTTCATGTGATTATGAAATAAGATAATTCAACATGCATTTAAGGCACCTTTTTGCCTGACGAGGAGGGGTCACCATTTTTTTCCGAAAAGTACACATGCATATGGGCCAAAATTATAGGGCGGGCCCCCGAGGTGCAAAATTCTGAATACGCGCCTGGTGGCTTCCGAGCAGATAACACAATAGGAGAAGGGGAAAGGAGGGAAGAAAAACACGAGGGCAGCCGCACGGCCACCGTACGCTCAACGTACGGCCGCCGTAGACCGTTCTACGCCATGCCTACGGCTAGTCTAATTTCTACGGCGAGCGTAGAAAAGAAAAAATGTTATAACTCCGAGTTAAAATTCTACGGCCACCCCTACGGCCTGTAAAAAGTAGGAATCCGCCGTACGTCGACCCTGCGGCCACCGCAGATTTTTTGCGGCCGCCGCAGAAATCTCTCGAATTCATGTATCTACGGCCGCCGTACGGCTGCCGTAGAGCATATGTGACCAAGGTATTACATCCTATTTCCTCCCTTATTTCTCCTCTCTTTCTCCTGTCTTGTCTTGTCTTCTCTGCTCTTTCCTATGCTTCTGTGTCTCACCTCTCTCCATCTGTTGATTCATATTCTAAACCTTATACACCATCTCTTTGTCTCCCTGTTCTCTTTAAGTTTTTTTTTTGTCTTATCTTTTTGTCAGTCTTGGATTTTCATTTTGTTCACAATCAAATTACCTCATTAGCTTTTATACGCCCCCACTGGTTTCTTCAGGTTTTGTCTTCTTATCTACAGATGTACGCCTTTCTGCCTATCTTTTGTTGGTTTCTGCATGCCTGTTACTTTCTCTCTGTCTCTTGCTCCCTCTCTCACTCTCTCTTTCTCTCCTTCTCTCCACTTTATTTTCTTTCTAAACTGTCTTTTTTTTCTCACCCCTCTTTTCCTTAGAATGTAAGAGATCCATTGATGATTCATATCCAAGGAGTTCACATCTCACTCAGATAGTTTCACACTATGCAATTACATCATGCAGTGGTTTTCCCAAGGAGTATCGGGATATCTAATCCCCGTCTTCATTCACTTTTCCCATGATGCCATCCTCTTCCTGATTTCATCTTAAATTCCTCTTACATTGGTTTATCAATCTATTTGTCCTTTGTCCATTACACTGCATATGTTTTGAATTGAGATATGCTATGATGAATAAGAAATCGACACACGTCATATCTAGCCTAATACCTATCTAACATGACGTTTCTTTTTTGCCCAACTCTCCTCTTGTATCCCTTATCTTCAGCCAATCACTACTACCTTTTTAAAAATTTATCTTTATATGAGTGATTTTCATAATGTTATTGGTTATTCATCACCTCTACTATTTCTTTCATTCAGAGATGACTGGGCTTCCACTTTGTCTCCCTCTATTGTTGATCCTGACACAATCACCCCCTCTCTCCATTCCTCCCTCACTCTGTCCCTTTCTCATTTCATCTGTCTCCATGTCATTCACTCACACCACTACTTCTTGCTGTTTTCTTCTCTCTTCTTCCTCTCTGTCTTTCTAAACCCCTTATCCTCCCTCTTTCTTTCTTTCTTTCTTTCTTTTGTCTGTTCTTTCTTCTCTCTTCACTATGTCAACCGCTCCCACTCCACTATCCCTAATTCTCTTAACCATCATTATTTCCACTTCCTAACTCCCCTCTCTTGTCTCCTGGTAACGTTGGCTTTTGATCTTGATGCCGTCAAGGTGTGCATCTCAATCTGATGATTCATCCCCTGGTGATGAGGCCAATAACGGGGGCAGCTTAACCTGGCTTTTTTTTATCCATCCATCCATCTTGCCCAGCGGTCAGGTTGCGCTGGCAAAGTACACCAGCCCGCATCCCCTGCCCAGGGGCCCCCCAAATGGTATTTCTCTAATCCGCTTCCACGGCCATCAACACCTTGCCTCCCCGACCCGCTTTTGTGACCCACCAGTATCCTGCGTAGAACCCTGTATCATCTTGGTTACCCAAACTCTTTTCAAGAATCGATGCAGATTATACGAGATGAATTGAATCATTCAAATCAGTTAGGGATATATTTGTACAGGAAACACAAAAGCCACCTGTAATGTATGATAAGGTTTGCCCACTTTGGTTGAAGGGGGACAACATAGCAAATGGGAGAGTCAATGTCTTCGTGCAATATGAACATTAGAAAAAAGAATCAATTTCTATTTCAATAAATTGCATGATAAATCTGATGGATCACCGCAAACTCGCATCATTCAGGTGCATAATGATATCTTTATATTTTATTTAAGATGCAAATGATGTCCAAATCTAAATATGCCATAGGGGCATTATTTTAGTTTTTGTATTGATTTAATTTATGTTCTGTTTTTTAATGAATGCTTACTTCGAGCCAAAGTTTAGATAAACAATTTACATACATACAATGTTTCCTTCAAAGGGATTTTGCACTTTGAATATTCTTTTGTTTATGCTTAGTTCCTACAGTGTGTTTTGTATTGTTATTATCAATGTAGCATTACATTCTGTCAATTTATTTCTTGTTATGCATGGTGAAAAATACAATAAACAAATAAACAAAGAAACAAACTTTTATTGGGTGGGCTTGATTTTGTTTAATAAAAACATGGTTTAATCAGGATACACCATTCTTACAGTGATCGATCCCACATTGGGTTAGATTAAAATCAATTTGGTATCAAGTGTCTGAATCCAGACGGTTTCTTTCTGCCCCCTCCCTCCCATGACCGACCTCAGCTCCAAAATCAAATATGATATATCGTGTTGCTCCACTTCCTGCAGCCCTGGTTCTTGTCATATCTAAAGATTGCGATTGTTTCTTTCACGGAAAAAATTAGGGACAAGAAACCCTTCCGTCGGGTCCGCCACCACCTGCAGTAGTCCGTTCTTGAATTTCCTTTCTGCGGAAGATGATGATGGCCTCCGGCATCTTAGCGCTTGTTGACTAATATTCCCCTTTAATCTTTGTTCTCTCTCTCTCTCAGACTTGGAATTTATTTGTTGTTCAGGTTTGTATTAAAACAAAGATAAAGCAGTGGGTTGGTAATTGACTAATAATCGCCTCTAAACCTAAGAATTGCTTTCTTGTTTAGCCGTGAATTCTTGAATCTTTGTTCTTGCTGTCAGGCTTTTAATCTATTTTTAGTTCAGTCTTGTTTTAAGACAACAAAGACTTGAACTTGAGAGAACATTCCTTAAGCAGTTGGTGGGTTATTGACAGACAATCGCCTGTATACTGTATTTTTTCTCAGAATTTGAATCATGAATTTGAATTGTTGTTTCAGCCTTATAAAGTTGAAGCAAGGGACAAAAGAAAGATGCATATACTTCATTGCGTATCCCTTTAATCCTTGTCTGTTCAAAAAAGATATGTGTTATAGCTCTCTTGATGTATGAATGTGTATTACTTGTCCATCTATGCTGATTCTGTATGAATTTCTTTGATAAAGGATTTGCATGCTTTTAAAAGCTTTCTTTTAAGAGCTATCATCCGAAACATAACCCAGGAGATTGTTTAAGGACTATTTTACTTACAGGGTGTAATTAAAAACCTTTTGATTTATTCCAATTTCATTTTCAAATTTAGTAACAATATTACTGAACAATAACCACATAGGATATATATAAGTAACATAGCATCACTGAATAGTGTATTTTATAACCATGTTATTGAATGATTCTTCTTGGTAGGATATAACATAGCGTCACTGACTAGAGAGTTAATTGATTTCCGACCTCCTCTTCGTAAACAAGTCCTGCCCTCTCATTGGACAACATCAGTTCACGTCCTGCTGCACTTGTGGATTGTGACGTATGAGGATGCATGCGTGATGTCTTCGGAACGGCTCTTGCTCGTACCCCGCACTTTCCCCCACGGTGTGCTAAATGTCAAGATGGGTGATTCATCACTGGTGTGAATACTGCTTGGTACCGATTCACACTCACACACATACACACACAAACGTACTGGTTTATTCAGAGTGGGTACATGCAGACTTGGAGAGAGGGAGAGAGAGGGGGAGATGGGCACAGGTGTCAATCGGGGGGGGGGGACAAATCCATTTGCCCATTACAATTTTGACACCTTGATAAATTTACGATATGGAATGCAAATATATATTCAAAAGCAGTGGAAAGCAATACAAAAATATTAAACTTGGCATAAGAATACTATTGAACATACAAAATTGTTAATTTTTCATCCTGTTAAATTCTATCTTATAATTTTGGACATTTTTTTTACCCCCCCATAGGAAAATGTATCTTCACCCCAGAAGAGGGGAGTGAGGCAAGAGTGAAAGAGTCTGGGAGATGGAGAAAGAGAGAGAGAGAGAAGGAGGGAAGAGAGGAAGGGGGGATAAAAGGGAGGAGGAGATGTGAACATGTAGACAAACAATGGCACATAATTTTGAAGGCAAAAATAAAGAAAATATCCATCTTTATTTAATGCTTCTATCCCAGACATTAACATGTCCACCAGCACTGAATAGAAATGGCTAACTGTATGATAGGTGGCAACGGAATCGCTTCATGACAGCTCTTAGAAAGGGCATAGCGATATGAGCGAAATAAAAGATTTCATATTAGTTTTGTTAGTCTGCGAGGTTCTCCCCACTACCTTTCCTTCTTTTCCTCTCTCTTTTTCTTCCCCATCCCCTTTCTTAAAGGTATCGTTTAACTTTGTGAGCAGCCGATTTAAAAAATTCTCAAACCAAGATGAAACATGGGTACAAGTGCATGTATTAGAACTAATAAACCCTGAGAATGAAAAGCTAAAACTACAAGGCAAACCCCGATTTTGTAAATAGGCGTCTTATAGATGCCTAAATAGTACACATAAGTGTACGGAAAGAAATTAAGATGGTGTTTCCGGTCACTTTATATTTCAATTTTTGAAGCACTAAATAATTATTTTCGAACGCAATTTTTTCTGGGCATCATTTTTGTAGCATATCGCAGACATAGGTGACAAGTGTGACCTTCTGGCTCAGATTTTTTAAAGTCAAACCAATGTTAACCAATCACTTTAATATATTCAACCATTAGTATTCTTTTTGATACCTAAAAACATTTTCGTCCATCTCGCATTAATTTCTCATCTAAGTTCTAAAATGGGTACTAAAGATTTCTCAGTTATCTCTGAATTCCAAGGATTTAAGATAAATCCAGTAGGGACCAGCAGAATAATAGATTTTAGATTGAAACCTTTTGGATTTAAATATTAAAGTAGGGGATTGGCATTTAAATCTTTTGAGATTTAAAAGTTAATCTTTATGATTAAGAATAAATCTGATAATCATCTTGCAGTTTTCACAGCTGCCCCTGATTTATTTCAAATCCTTGAAATTTAGAGTGCTGTCTCTGCCTGGGAGTTCTCACCCCCCCTCCCCCGGGTCCCCACTCCCACCCCCTCTATCACTTCTCCTAAAAGTGTTCATACTATCTGTTTTCTATTCATCTCCATCTCACACTAATCCTCTCTTTTAATGTCTGAAATGGGGTTTTGAAAATGCTTTATTACAACTGTCTCTTCTCTGTGAGTCTTACCCTCCCCCCCCTCCAGATCCCCTTCCCAACCCCTAGGGCTCATTCCCCCTCTCCCGCCCCTCCCAAAGTTTTGATACCCTCCATTTTCTACCTTTCTCCATCTCTTCTTAATCCTCTCATGTGCGTTCTAAAATGGGATACTATCATACTAAAGGGGGCTTTCATAATCCGATATGCAAGTGGATTTTCAACCGTTGCAGCTATGTGCAAACTACATGTGTATCATGTAACCAAATAGTCATATAAACAGTCACATGACTAGTTATGAAATGGCCTTTAGGAATCCAATGAACCCTCTTTATGGTTCTTTCGCTTCCATTATCCTGTGCATATAAAGCTTTTATCCTGCGCTAATTTTGTGGCAGCATTTCATCGGCATCATATATTTACACAATCACCTGGAAGTTTTCATAGAAGATTTAATAACTTAATGCCATCTATCTCAGCACTTCAGATTAGATTGAGAAGATGTTGTGATATATGATTATCCAGACCTGTATTTGTATTCCGTGTGTTATAACTGACAAATAAAATCATAAATACTCTAGGTTAGAGTAGATGGATAAGTGGGACCTTACCTTTTGGATAATGTTGTATGTGAGGCAGAAGGGTGCTTTATTTTTGGAGTTGTAGATTTTTGTATTTTGATCCATATTCCCAGCAGTAAAGGAGCATTATACATTAATGTTTCAAGAGTGAACTGACCAATATTGTGTGGGGTCTGTTTCTGTTTCTGTTTGTGGTAACTCCCGTAGGAACTCGGCAGGACAGCATTTTGCTGGTAAACGCCAAGCTGGTATATAACCAATTACCTTGGAAACATTTTACGTCTAGGTTAATCAGTCATAGTGGCTGACGTAATAGACGACAGATATCACTCTTGGGCCTTTTTATCAAAGTGGAGACAATGGCAGAGTTGGGATTCGAACTCACAACCTTGCGATTATGAGTCCAATGCTCTAACCACTGGACCACACACGACCCGTCTGTATGTTAACTGTATGTTAACAACTGTATTAACAACTGTATGTTACAAATGGCTAGTCATAAAATGTATCTTTTTCAGATCAATAAAGACAGAGGATAAGAATTCATAATACAGAAAATAAATTGGCCAATAATATAATTCGTGTAGAGAAACTAAAATCTTTGGAGAGGAAAGCTACTTGTTTTGCTACGTGGTAGATATGGAAAGGTACAACTCCATATTTTGATATGTGCACAGTGTATTTTCGTTGCAATCCGGAGTAGATGTGGACGTACATGAGTTATGATACTCTGGCAAGGGGGTTCCTTTCCAGGGAATGGGTTTGACGTTGTGTGAATCACAATTACAAGTGTGAAAATTTATGTGCAAGAGAGGCATGAGCAGATGGGTGTGAGGATGTTGTTTTAGTGCAAGAAGGGTGTTAGCATCATCAGTACATAAAGTTTTGGCTTATCAGTATATATAAATTTGACTATTACCAAATGTGAGTCTTGTATTCCTGAGATGCTGTGTAGACTAAATTTTTTTTTAATGTTTGGCTTTTCTGTATTGAGGTGTGTGGTGTGTGTATTTGACTTTTGTGATTAGTTTTAATCTCATGTATCTTTCATTCTTCTTTATTCCCTCGCAGTAAAAACACGACCATACCCCATTTCATGTCTTATTTCTGTATTCATATATTTTTTCTACCATACCTGTCATTTCTTCCCCCTCTCCTCTCTTAACCATTTCATTTTCATTTAACTAATTCTGTATTTAACATTTTCCCAATATCGAACGCAATATCTTTCAGACAAATCTAACACTTCCACATCTCGATAAGATTGCAATTGCAATTTTCATTCATAAGGATAATAATGTGATGATTTACTGTGATTAAAATAAAAAATTTTTCCCCCCTCTCCTGCTCACTCTTCTCTTCATTCTCCATCTTTTCCTTTCTCTTCTTTTCAACTTTTGTTATTCACTTCCGCCTGTGGGGGCATTTGTGGGTGTGTGGGTGCGTCTTCATTGAATTTTCTCAGAGCTTGTTAATAAACCTTCGCATTTGCCTATCTATTTGCTTACCACCTTTTCTTTCAAATTCCTAACTCTGATGAATTCTGCCATGCAAATCAATATCTCTAATAACCGGAGCATGTATGTAATCATAAAAAATGAGAATTATTCCATGACATGCTAACTTTTACCATTTGAAATATGTTTTAATGGTAACAAAACAAAGTACATGTATATTGAAGAAAGTGATAATAATTGATGTGATACTTCATTAACATACCCATGTTTCTGATAGACTTAATTGAAATGATCATCAAAGTTTTTTTTTACCAAAATCAGTTGAATAATACCTACATTTATATTTTATAAGCTGGTAATGGATACCCAATACATTGTCATCATCTCCCTTCCTCCCCCGCTTGCCGCAGAGCTACAATTACAAAATGATCGGTCGGCCGTCTCGAGATGTTTTTTTGCTCAAAATAAGAAAAGCCGACACATGATGCTTCCCGGAATTTCCATTCCCTTTTATCAGCCTTGTCTGCTGCTATCGACTTATGAATATTCTATGAGTTGGTGCGTGTTGGTATCGTGTGGTCCAAACAATGGCCATCTTCCTGCCACAGCAGCTTATTCAATGTGGATTTATTGAGGGAGGTTGGACGGGCTGCAGGGCGCGGGTTATCTTTAGCTGAGGTTTGGAGTTTGAAAGCAGGTGTTTATTTCTGCTACAGATTCATCTAAATCTCACTTAACGTACTTTTAAAAAAAATATTAATTGCATTTTGTATGATAAAACCATAAAGTGATATTGAAACAATCTCACCCTTCCCTTTTACCCTTTTCTCTTCCTTTTGATCCATATCAGCTTCCCCCCTTTTTGTATTTTGTTTGGAAAATATAGAATTTGTGTATTCATATAGCACCGTGATTTATAATACTCGATACTGACAATCGATTGTACATCAAATTATAATGATGGCATGGATGATGATGAAGATGGTGATCTACTGATGATATTGATCATGAAATTTAAGCTGCTGACAACAGTGTAGGTAATGATGAGGATGATGATGATGATGATGATGATGATGATGATGATGATGAGGATGATGATGATGATGATGATGATGATGATAGATTCCTTTTGAAAATACCCTACTCTAAAACATATGCAACTTTTGGAGATTGCATAAATTTAAGTATGCAGATCCTAAACTATGGAACCAACTTACCTTTACAATTAGAATGGCCCAAACTGTACCTATATACTTTCAAAAATTGAAGACTCATCTGTGTAGGGAAGCGTCCAAATAGTGTTCGTAAGAATAGGGGTAACCAAAGTGCAGTACATGGAATATATCTGTATGGTGGCTATGCAATACAAGTTATAATTTGATTTGTTTGATGATGTTGAGAATGAAGATGGCTGGTGTTAATGATGATTCTGTACAGATGAAGGCGGGTGATGTTGACGGTGATGATGGCGATGTTGGCGATGATGATGGTGATGATCAGGAGGCGGAAAAGTAGGAGGAGGAGGAGAAGGAGGATTATTCTAGCGATGATGATGATGAGGATTATTGATGCTTGTAATGCTACTTTTGATGGTGATGGGATTGATGGTAATGATGGTGATGGTGATGATGATGACGAGGAGGATGAATAAGATTATAGCTGGTAATGATCATAATGAAAAGACAACTTTTGTCAAGGTTTGCTATCGAAGAAACTGCAGTCACCCTGTCTTTCTCTCCATCCTCCCCCTCTCTCTGAATTCCATGGGTATATGTACCTAATGCTTTCCACTCTGAAAGAACATTTCCGGTATGCAAGCAGACGACTGGCCTTGCATACTGGACCTGCATTCATGTTATTTCACGAGAGAACCTCAATGACAGATTCGATAACATACACAGAGTTGTGCGACCTTTACATCGAATCAACGCTGGATGAGTGTTGTCATCAATCCCACAATGCAGTGCAGATGGATCGCGTGTTTGGTTTTTCCGTGATCAATGTTTTTGCAGAAGTGTTATTCAACTCTATGTATGATACTGTCTTTATTTCACTATGTATGAGCTTTGAGGAAATTTTAGTCCTCGCATAATTGAAGAAAGGAGATTATTTGAAGATATATATAGTGAATTGCAGCTTTTGAAGAATTGTTTGCTAGAGGGAACAAATATATCCAGCCAACACTAGTGTCATTATACTTCATGTACTCATTCATTTTGAAATTAATTATTTTCAGCTACCCTACACCAAACAAAGTTTTAAGGGGATATATCAGAATCAGCATATGGTGGGGCAGTTGGTTGGTTGGTCTCTCTGTTGCAAATCTTGCGTATCAAACTACTTGCTGTGGTAACAACGTTATATGACAAAAATAAGATAAAATCCACTTCATCACTTTTCAACAAATTTTCCATGAAATTCATCTCACATTGGTCTTGAAGTAAAGATGTGCAAGATAAATTTTGTGCATGTGTTGCCATGGTAATGGAATATTACAATGAGGATTAGATTAAAATCTTGCGGTTTGAACTTTGGCTCTCATATTGGTCTTGGGGTAAAGATGGGTATTGGGCAATACCTTTTTTCTGTACTAAATATGTTGGAAAGTGCATTACCATGGTAACGCCATAGGGCGGTGGTATTAATCACCTTCAGTGATATAGTCTTTAGCTAGTTTTCATTCTTTCATTTTGGCCTCGCTGAAACCATGTCAGAGCTGTTAGATAATATGTCAATTCACCTTTTTTTTGTAAAGACATCTTTAAGAAATAATCACTCGGTGCAATTTGAATTTGGTTGGAAGGCTTTTGAGCTATTGAATTTAGGCTCTTAGAATAGAAATCTATGTTCCTTTTTGAAACATCCATCGACCTAATTACCTGGGAATTGGAGCATGCATGAATTGACTATTTAAAGTGGTGATGATGCCATTTGGAGATTGATTCTAATGGTTACTTCTTCAAGAATCTGTGTGAAACTACATTGGTTAGTGGAATAACTGTTAGAGCCTGTAATAAAAAACCCTCTTTAAAATCATATTTTAGACCTTGTGTTGTGATAAAGAATATACAAGGATCTTGACAGATACAGTGTGTAGCCCTTGTTACAAAAATGCTGAATTTTATCACTATTCTATAGAGCTTTAGATTCATCATCTCATCAGCATATTACATATTTTGTTTGTTTTAAGAATTTACCTGATTACAAACTTGCGATATCTATGTGAGAAATGAGGCATAGGTAATTTGCATGCTGATTGCATGTTTCCTTTGATGACTTTGGCCTCTTCTAGCAATGGGATTCCTCAAAGCCCTACTTTGGGGATCAGCTAGTGTCTCTATAAACATTCCAACGTGCATTAATTAGGCCATCTGCACATGAGAATAGAAGAGGTGTTTGTATGTTATCCTGTGGGTCACCCTCAATGAATCTAGGCATGATTATGTCTTGGGGAACTGGGTTTTCTCCCCAGAACATTGTCAATGAAATTATGTTGCAAGGGAGATGGCAATGCCTTAACAGCTTCTCTGTGCTGGATACCACAATTGTTTTTATTTTTGTTAAACATGGAATATTAATGTATTTTTATAGATTACCAAAATGCAAGCATTTTCAGGTTATACCGAAGCAGCTACAATACAGTGTATGCAAGAGAAGTGAGCACTATTGTAATTTTTTTGGCTATCCTCAAACCCCTTAATGAGGGTGACAAGCATATCACCTTGAAAATTTTCAGTATTAAACAAATTAGGAATTTTCGCACGTTAGATAGATTAGGAGTTATTTATTTTAATTATCGTTTCATGGATTAGTCATACTGCCTGTCGTTACCTGATGCATATAAACGTTGCGATCGTGTCTGTGGGGGTAGCTACCTGTTGATATTCTTCCATCAAGGCCTGTTGTTTATATCCAATATAAACAGAGGCCGGATCACTCGTATTTAGTAATTACTGAGTACTTTTTTTTTCAATGCCATTTTGCGATGATGTTCCCTCATGAGTCATCATCCGTTTATTGTTGTAATGTTAATGGGTTGCCGAAAGGTGAGAAAGTGCAAAACGCAAAGACCATGGAATGGAAGGCACTTTGGCGCTTCAGGCAATGAAAGTAGGCAAAAGGGAGGTCGGAGAATGATTGTTTACTTGATGTCTCGTCTGTTGTCATGACGATGCTAGAAATAATACATTCACAGCAGAGGTTTATTAATTTGTATCAGGGAAAGAAAATGGTATTTTTGTGCTTTTGGGCATTTTACTTCCTTTTTTTTGGAGGGGGGCAAGTACTTTTTCTTAAACGATATTTTTGATTGAACAGAAAAGGACATTGTCAGTGCTTTTAAAAAATTGTCTATGGGAAGTGTCATTTCCATTTTTTGTGACATATTTTTGTTTAATAAGTTATCTTTTGGGGGTGATTTGCACATTTATTTATTTATGATTATTTGTTATTCATTTATTATGTATTATTATTATTTTTTTCTTTTTTTTGGGGGGGGGAGGTTGTTTTTGGGCATGAATTGTCTGTCAAAACAGTTTAAAGAGTTCTTATACTAGACTAAACAAGATCTGTAAGGATGGCGGACTGAATTAGTTCCAAACTTGTTCTGTCAACATGAATTTGTGCTGTATAGAATAGCATGATCATGCAGCTTAGTAATCATTTCAAGATAAGTAGTCTAGATGATTCCTTGATGCTTTTGTTTCTATAATAATAATAATAATAGGCATTTATATAGCAACATCTGTCTAGAAATGTTTTATTCCGAGGCGCATTTTTCATAATTATTATTACCCAGCTTTAGCTAGAGCTGCCTTTCAGTGCTCGTACATTCAAGGAATTAATCCTGCTGGGTACCCATTCACCTCACCTGGGTTGAGTGCAGCACAATGTGGATAAATTTCTTACTGAAGGAAATTACGCCATGGCTGGGATTCGAACCCACAACCCTTTCAAAGTCAGAAGACTTATCTACTGGGCCAGAACTTTCTACGTTTAGACATCCTTGGCTTAATAACACAAAGATTAGTGATTAATTGCTAATAAAAATGGACTGACCAATCGATATCAATGTTTCATGCGCATTTGCTTTTAAATACTGACCAAGAACCAATCAGAAGTGTTCTTTCATATTTGCTATTCATTGCTAATCTTTGTGTTAAGGGGACCAGGGTCCCGTAACAAGGGTTAGTAATTAATTATTTTAAAGATTGATTGTACATTGTATTCGATGCAATCAATCGTAGAAAAGTGTTCTACGATCATTGCTAAGCTTTGTGTTACGTGCCCCTGGTAATATATTTTCAGGGAATCATGTTCAGTCTCTGCTAATTGTGTCTTCTTCTGTTAACCCATGGATCCTAAAACTAAGATCCATGGTTAAACTACAGTATACTATATCCGAAGAAAATGCAACCAGATACATCGTCCCTGCTCTCCAATGTTGATTTTAATAATGTCAAGTTTAGTACTCTCCCGGGGCGTATGCTTTCTAAGAACATAAATGGGTTTAACCTAAATTCAGTTGGTCCTGCGGTGGCGCTTTCCTCTTTTCTCCTGACCCACTGTGCCTTAGGTAAGAGGCGATGAAAGTAGGGGTTGTCGTGTAAGATGAGAGGAGCAAGATGCAGAGCTAAGAGGAACCTCAACCCCCCCCCCCCCCTAGCCTCTGAACATGATACTCTATTTTGATTTTAATTAATAACTGCGCTGTTGAGTTCCATTCATGTCAGTAAAGAGGAGAAATAAGTTTTGTCCAAAAAGAGTGAAACTCTCCCCTTGTGGGGCACATTGAAGGAAATGAATAGTTGAGCAAGATTACATGATACAGTTATTTGTTGATCCCATGTATAATTTCATGGATGTCTGTAGTTTGTGACCGGATAGAATTGCTGTGCCAGCTTTTTTCCCTTGCGTACATTAGTGACAGCCTGTACTTTACTTTTGCTGGAGCCCGTTTCATGAAGAGTTACAAAATACAATAGTCGTTACTTTGCCATGACGGCAACTACCATAGTAACAGGGCTTCAGCAGCCAATTAAAATCAAGGATTCCTTGGAAGTTACAATATTGACAAAATTATGATAGTTTTAATTCTCTATGAAACCGGCAATTATCTCTAATAATAACTTCCATGCATACTGTGACGTATTACTTTGCTTATATTGATGTTGTAAATTACATTTTGAAATGTTCTCTAATGCAGCCGATGACATTCATGTGTTCAGTTCAATTAAAAAAACAAAAACAAAACTAAAATTAGTAATCATCAGTTTTTAAAACAAATATTTAAGTTTGTTTTGAGAGAGAAAGAGCGAGAGGGGGTGTCAGCATAAAGCAAGATGGATGGGGGTGTCAACAATATCTGAATTCAACATAAAACCAGTGATATGTAATGTGCATGTATGTGTGCAGACATTCCCTGTGCACACTCAGTAATGGTATCAAACAGGATTTCAGTAAGTACTGTAATTCAGATTTGCCTTCAATTTAATGGCATCATTTATGGCTGTTACTGTGTTGACTGTTACTAACTTTGTGATTGGTGAAGATATTAAGGAATATAAAAGATGAATCCCCGTAGGGTAACTCTTTTCCAGTCTTTTACACTGTATCTGTATCTTTACCCTCATTTCTATGCAAATATTCATGGAATCCTTTTCTAGGTCAAATCTTCCTGATGTGCAGTGCTGTTTACGGCTAAAGCATCTTCATCACAATTTGAATTGTAGATTTCATCAACGATAACTCTTTCTTATCCTGAGCTCAATGTAAAAAACTGATAGATTAGGAGATTTTATGTTTCTCTTGTTATCTTCATGAATATACAGTACATTATATCTTTAATGTAAAAAGTGTACCGTATTCTATTTGCCAAAGTTACCCAGTTAAAAATGATTTGAGTGACTGTAACTGTATTCTAATTGTTGTTCCTGTTGTTTCTTTCATCAATGATGAAATAATAATTCAGAAACTGACGGCTCGGTGGTGGTACCTGGATCATGAATAGAATGTTGTGGGTTTGCATCCCTAATGAACAATTACAAACTGTTTGTCATCGTAGAATAGAGAAGAATGATTAGAGCACACAGTGAGATGAGCTCCTGTCTGATGTGTCTATCTTTATAGATTCAGGAAGAGTTATTACATGTTTTATCATTGGTGATGAAATTATATCACTTTTATTATCATTATTGTAAGTATCATTTCCTTTAATATTTCAATACATTGAAACCTGTCTAGAGTGAGCACCCAAGGGAAACACACAATATGGCCTTGATAGGCAGGTGACTGCTATATAGACCGGTTCATTTACACATAATCTGCCTCCATGGGAATCGGTTTTAGTGGTCACTATAGGCAGGTGACTGCTATATAGACCGGTTCTTCTACACATAATCTGCCTCCATGGGAATCGGTTTTAGTGGTCACTATAGGCAGGTGGCCACTATAGACAGGTGGTCACTAACACAGGTTTGACTGTATATGTTAATTGCAAGTTATAGGTTCGGCATACAAGATAAAAGTTGTACATATGCAATATCCTGTGTGGAAATAAAAACTTGTTTGAAAATAGAAAGTAGAATAATCATCTTCTTTGTGGACTAAACTCATAGGTTCTCTTCTTCTCTTCTCTACTAAATGATGGTAGTACTTTGGAATATTGTGAGTGAGTCTGGTTGGCCTGCTGACAGAGTGCATTGTGTGAGGTAGCGAGAGTATCTCGGGCAATGGGCTGTGGAAGCACGGTCGGTCGGCACACTCTTCATCACAGCTGGTCGCTCAGCAAGCGATTGTGCACAATTATGTCTGCTGCCCTCATGCTCTAATTTTGAGACAGTGTTGGGTCAAGCAATAGTGTGGGCTAACATTACCAGAGGTTTCTGGAGAGAAAAAGAATGTTCCCCCTTTTCCTATTCACCTTTTTTTTCAATCACTATTTTATCTTGTTTGCTTTAGTTGTATTCATCCTCTCCATGTCTGCTTGATGTCTGACATTAATACATCTGTACTTTGGCTTCTATTTCTGCATGAGCAATGTAGTTTCTCACAGGTCTTAAAAAGGGAGACTCTTCTAGTTTACAGGCAGAGATTGTGATTCAACTATGCAAATAGTATTTTCTTTCTCATGGTTGAATTGTTTTGACCTATTATGAAGAGAAAAATTATTTATTTTGAATAGCTTGCATTCATAGCTGCTTGTACTACTGTATTTGCACTAGTGATGTACCTGTAGATGATGGACACAATAGAGACCACTAGTGATGTACACTTGGATTATTGTGGGAAATGGCATTAAAATAATCTTCATCACTATTATTATATTTCTTGTCAATATCATTATTTACATTTAATCTTATTGTCAAGATATCTCTATTTTTCTCACAATAAACAATTTTTTTTATAAGCAAACGATCTTTATAAGCATAAGACAATGTCTATGATACTGCAGTGTGGAATCGATGTGTGTCAGGTGTCACTGACATTTTATCAGAATTTTTCAGGATTACTACTAAATGCCACCGCATACCTTACGACTGTTCGCAATCCGATCTTGGAACTAATCACATTTTGCTCATTTTCTGAAAATGTGAATGGAACATATCATTTTTTTTAGGTTAAAATTAATTGAAAGAATACTAATATAACCATTTTGAAAGATTGCAAGCCTTTATTTTGGAGTAAAGGCCAAATTGGTTTCAAATCGTAGCAAATCGCACGACTGCTATGACGTCATTACAACTAGATATTAAATTCCCTTTTTTTCTAAGAAGGATGATAGCACAGTCACAGATTTGAACATAGGCATTCGTACAATGATTTAGAACATTACACAGTAAGGTATTCCAAGTCTCAATATTAGCATCAAATTCTACTACATTTTATTCTGAAATCGGGTCGCAGACCAATCATATGGAGTGCGGTCGCCTTGAGTCATTTAAACAGTTCAATAATGTATGAAAGAGAATTGTGGTTGTGTAGTATTTAAAGTTTAGTCATTATGATTCTGATTGTTAATTTTGTCCTGTTTTGTTGGTCTTTCCAGGAGCAGAAACAAGGTCATTCATCTGGAGGAACCAAGGACCAAGAACAGGACCCCAACCTCAAAGAGTTCCAGAAGTCCACACTGCGTTATGCAAACCTGAAACTAGGACCAAGCACTTCTAAACAGAGCCAGGAACCAAAGCTCCTCTCAGAACAAAATGTAAGTAGATCGAATGTATATCATGGTGTTTTTATATCTACAGTATTTGTAGTAGTGGTAGTAGTAGTAGTGGGAGTAGGAGGAGGAGTAGTAGTAGTTTTAGTAGTAGAAGTAGTAAGTAGTAAGTAGTAGCAGCAACAGAAGTATCAATAGTAGTAGTAGTAGTAGTAGTAGTAGTAGTAGTAGTAGTAGAAGTAGTAGTAGTAGTAGTAGTAGTAGTAGAAGTAGTAGTAGTAGTAGTAGTAGTAGTAGTAGTAGTAGTAGAAGTAGTAGTAGTAGTAGTAGTAGTAGTAGTAGTAGTAGTAGTAGTAGTAGTACATGTAGTAGTAGGAGTAGTAATAGGAGTAGTACTTACATGTAGTAGTATATAGTAGTTGTAGTAGTATTAGCAGTGGTAATAAATACTAATATTAACAGTAGAATTTACAGACTTGACTTTTATAGCATTTCAATTGTGTAGGGAAAAATACTAAAAAATACTTGTTGTCTTGATTCTTTTTCATTCCTCATTAAAACAATTTAGCAATTTTATTGTTCCAGTAACAGCTTCATCAATCACTTTGCAAGTTGAAGCCGTAGAACAATTTACAATGTACACTGCCCAACACTTCCAAACATAACGTATCAGTCTACCAAAATTGCTACGGTATATTGATCATCTCTTTCTCCGTCTCTCTCTCTCTCTTTTCTTCTGCACGGACAGGTACGGGGTATCCGGTTCCACGTGCGCTCCCTTGGCTGGGTGGAGATGGAGGATGCGGACCTGTCGCCGGGCAAGAGCAGTCTGGCGGTCAATAACTGCATACGGCAGCTATCCTATCGCAAGAACGACATCCGCGACACGGCCGGGATCTGGGGAGAGGTGAGAACGCGTTCTGGGTCCGGTTTCATAAAACTTGTTACAGTGACAGATAGTAGACGAGTTGGCAATTGAACAATTTGGCTTTGGACCAAATGAAAAATGGTTTATTTTCAATTGGTCTACCATCAGTTTGTCCTCTATCCACATGGTCTGACTGCAATTTAGTCCACACACCAATTTATCTACATTTGCCACTCTCGACCCAGGTGTAGTAAATGGGTACCCGGTAGGAAGAAATTCCTTGGAATGCTCGATGCGCCCGATCAGGGTAGCCGTGCTAAAGCCGAGGTAATAGTATGCAGCGCTTAGAAACATTTGTATTAAGCGCTATATAAATGTTGCATTCTATTGCATATTATTATTCGTGTAATTGGACCAAGTGTTAATTTGGCGAAATGAGTGATAATAAAATGGATATTACACCAAGTGGTTATGAGACGAACTGGTGATCAGAAGAAGTGATGATTGGACCAAATGGTTGTTAGATAAAATGTTGATGGATGGAATGGCATTAGACTAAATGATGGTAGAACATGTGGTGAGTGGACGAGTTGGCAATTTATCATGAAAATAAGCCAAGAACTGCAATGAAACAATGCAGAGCATCCTCATAATTGGATTCCTGCTAAATGACATAAATTTACTACATTTGATAAAACAAAATATATTCAGTGATTTAAAAAAAAAATTCTTATGGGGGAGGGGGGCTCAAGACCTTTGGAGCACTTCATACAATCGTGACTAAAATTTGCACAATGGTAGAGATAGAATTACTTGATCTGTACGGTTGCATGTAGGTAAACTTCACCATATGAATTAATTATACTAATTTATTCATTAAATAATACTTTCTGCTCTGATGCACTAAATAAAGCTCCTATATTGCAAATTTTGGGTGTGAATATTCTTTATAGCATTTCTAATAATTGAAAAATGCTGAGGGGGTCAATTATTCTCCCTCCCACTAGAATATTAGGGTCAACATTGACATCAACTGTTTCCTATAAAAGTGGTTTAAGTTCATTTTACCACGTTAATGCAGCAGAAAGCTACACTGCCGAGGATCTTACTCGACTTATTGCAACGGAACCAGAATCGACAGAAAATGTTGTTTATTCTGGAAACCACTTGTATGACTGACACTGCGAATTAGGCTACCTCGGCATCTTGGATGAGTCTTGAATGAAAGTGGCGGCCATCTTGAATTAGGTGATGGGGAAAGGGGTGACCTATAGCCTCAAGGAAGGGGTATCACAAGACAAGATTTGATTAGGTTTGATCGCTGTTCCTTGAAAATGGGTCAGATGGGAATCACCAATATTGTGATATATTTCCAATGAATCAGGCAAAAACCCTGTTATTTGTTAAAGGGGAATGAAACCATTAGAACAAGTAGGCTTGTGTCGAAACAGAAAAATCAAAGAATAAGAACAAGGAAAGTTTGAGAAAAATGGACAAATAATGAGAAAGTTACGAGCATTTGAATATTGCAATCACTAATGCTATTGAGATCCTCCCATTGGCAATGCGACAAGGATGTGTGATGTCACATGTGAACAACTTTCCCTTTGATGGACTATAAAATACCCTCCAAATGTCTCTTTTTGCTTTTTCTTGTGGTGATACACACTCTTTACCCATGATGTATTCTTTAAACATCTGTATTACATGCCCACCTATAGAAAGAACACATGATCTACTGGAAGGTATGATAAAAGAGGCAATTTAAGTGAAGTATATACTAAAGTAATGGGGAGAGTTGTTCACAAGTGACATCACACATCTTTGTTGCATTGCCAATTTGAGGATCTCCATAGCATTAGTGATTGCAATATTCAAAAGCTCATAACTTTCTCATTATTTGTCCAATTTTTCTCAAACTTTCGTTGATCTGTTTCTTTGAATTTTCTGTTTTCACACAAGCTATCTTGTTCCAAAGGTTTTCTTCTCCTTTAACTTGTCGCCAAAGTCATTGGCACGTGTTTAAGGAGGATTCACAGCGACAACAAGTTGATTGCATTCAAATCAGAAATATGAGAGAAACAAAAGTTTAGCAAAATTACAGTAATCAATGTCAGAGTTATGGATTTTTAAAGTTGTAGTTTAGTGATAAAAGGCAGAAGTGTTGAAATTGTTAGAAATGTAATATTATTGGGATGTGGTTGACGAAGGGGATTTAAATTTCTAGTACCGGTAATACAAAGCCAAGATAAAGATATATATATATTCTATCCCTACGATGTTCATATCTAGCTTAGATTTCATTTCATTAAAAAAAACAACACAAAAATGAATTAAAAGTGAGGCACTATGCACACTTCCATTTGAATGGCCTGCTATTTATTTCTTTCATTAAAAGAATAAGCATTGTCCTTAGCTATTTCTAGATGTTTAACTTTGATAAAATATTTTGCCGATGTTGTTATTCACAGGAATGAACATAATTGGTGTGCCTGACAGTTTTCGAAATTCAGAATTCTTAACAAATTATTATTATATTTTTACCATCTCCTTTTTTATCATTCAGTTATCCATTGCTCATCCCCTCATTTGCTGAATCCATTCATAAATAAATCTCTTTGTATCTCTCTTCATAAAAAAAAATTTAACGTATCTTAAAGATAAATAACAGTTGTGGTAACAATCTCAAAGTGAGTTCAAACAGAATCCAATGATATTACCACCAAAGTGTTTGTATGTATGGATATAAAATATGTGCCAAATAGCTCTGGAAGAAAATGCCTAATTGCTTTGAAATGAGAAAAATAATCACGGAATTACATCAAATGTTGGGTATTTTTCAAAGCAAAATTAATACACTGTCCAAAATATGTTAAAATTCTGTGTTAGTGATCATCAGAATGATAGATTTCCAGCTAAGGTTTCATGATTTTACAAAGATAAGTTTACATTAATGTACCAGATTTAGATGTATGATAATATTTTGACAATTAATCTTGATTTAAAAGACTTGTTTTCCTTTTTTTTTCCTTTCATATACAATAATCATTTGCTGCAATTACTGTCTTTTACCTGAATATAGGAACCACACAAACTCTAACAAAAACTGACCATCATTTACTCCTTCATTCATTCATTCCTTCATTCATTCATTCATTCATTCATTCATACATTTGGCTGTCCGTCTGTTAGTTTGTTTGTTCGTTCGTTTGTTTGTTCATTCTAACATTGTTAAAAAAATGACACCTCATAAATCCCCAATTCAAGAAAAATATATGTCAGAAATGCATAATCATTATATATGGCTGGAAAGAGTATCTTCTCCCAAATAATTCAATACCATGTTCATGGGGTATGGGTTAATGCTTGGATGATCAGGAGGTATTGTTGTAGTGATGTAAATATTGATTTGTGTCAAAGTAAGGCATTTATGCAGTGAATGAACCCGAGATGCCAATAATGTCATTATCCTCCATGAGATAGTGAACATATTGCAAATCCCTTTTTTAATGAAATTAACTTCAGAATTTATACTAAAAAGTGTTTATTAGACAATTATAATGTAATTACTGAAAATGTGTTTTGAAATGGATTTGAATGCAACCCTTGAAGGATTATGACATCGTTGACATTTGAATTCATACATTGCAGTCATGCCTTACTTTGGTGCAAATTAAAATTTATATCACTGCAAAGAATACCTCCTGATCAAGCCATAACACATGGTAATTATTTGGGAAAACATACTCTTTCAGTCCATATAAATATGTATGTGTTTATGACATATTTTTTCTTAAATTGGAGATTTGTCAGGTGTCAAGTTTTTTTGACTAACATGGTACATATTCCTCTCCTCATATTGTAGCAGAATATACACAAACATGGTGACTCCATTGGTTCTTGGGACCTATATTTCATAAAAACTCCACCATCATTCTCTCTTTTTTATTATCTTTCACTCTTTCAGTATTTCATTCCATCATTGCTAATTCCTTATCCTCTACCCTTCCCCTAGTGTAAAGACATGTACATGCTTTTAGAAGATGTGTACCTGAAACTCATGGACCCTAACGACCCACCTTCATTCTTTCTTCTCTAACATCATTCATTCATTTCATCATTGCTAATCCCATCCGCTTACTTCTCTCTCCTAGAGTAAAAACGTGTACGTGGTCTTAGAAAACATTGAGTACCTGAAACTCACAGACCCTTAACAACCTCTTCATTCATTCTTCTCTACATCATTCATTCTTTCATTCCATCACAAACCACCTAATTCCATCCACAAACCACCTCTTCTCTTTCCCCCTAGGGTTAGAAAACGAGAACCCTAAAACTCATGGACCCTAACGACTCCATCGTCATTCTTCTCTCAAATAATTCATTCGTTCATTTGTTCATTCCATCATTGCTAATTCCATCTACAAACCACCTCTTCTCTTTCCCCCCAGGGTAAAGACATGTACATGGTCTTAGAGGACGAGTACCTGAAACTCACGGACCCTAACGACTCCACCATCCTCAACTCCCAGCACGTGTGCAGCATCCGAGTCTGGGGTGTCGGACGCGATAACGGAAGGTGAGAAAAGTTTATTTGACATTTCACTGTTTCCCACCCCAACTCCCAAGCCTTCCCTATTTGAGATTCAGACGTGAGTGTAGGCATGCACTTTGGTTGAATTGACATTTATCCGTTTCTTGGTTATCTTGGTTTTGGTTGTCTGAAGGTTGTTAAATTTCTTCAGGGAGTCTTTCCATAAAGCTTGATCTTCATAAAGCTTGATCTACATTAAAGTGATTGGTTAACATTGGTTTGAATTTTAAAAAATCTGAGCTAGAAGGTCACACTTGTCACCTGTGTCTGTGATATGTTACAAAAATTAAGCCCAGAAAAAATTGCGTCTGAAAATAATTATTTAGTGCTTCAAAAATTGAAATATAAAGTGACCGGAAACACCATCTTAATTTCATCCCATACACTTATGTGTACTTTTTAGGCGTCTATAAGACACCTATTTACAAAATCGGGGTTTGCCTTGTAGTTTTAGCTTTTCATTCTCAATAATGGTTGTTTTCAGGGTTTATTAGTTCTAATACATGCACTTGTACACATGTTTCATCTTGGTTTGAGAATTTTTTAAATCAGTTGCTCACAAAGTTAAACAATCCCTTTAAGCTTGATTTTCATAAAGTTACAAATGACTTTTAGGAAATGGTGTGGTAAGAGGGATAATAATAATGTCATATCATTATGATTTTTAATGCAGGACCCTGTCCACGGAGGACTATTCTATTGTTACAATAGATAATCCTCTGTGGCCAGGTCTGTGTTTAAATGGGACAATCTGATTCTTACAGCTTTTTTATGCATCCTCAGAATTGTCATAGATAAATTGGTGCAAGCGGTAGTATGAATTAGTATGAAGTAGTATTAACTTACCTACCGTTGGATGAAAGAAAATGCATGCAAAGTGAATTGGGATATTTTTTTAACCAATGGTTGTTTGCTTCATATTTTAAACAATTTTCAGGTTGATTAAAGAAAATTCTGAGAGTAGGTGTATGTCTTTTTGTCACATACGGATTGGGTAATTTTGAATAAAGTTAGACTTTGTTAAGACGTCAATGGCCATGTCCCAAGCTGGTTGTAAAATTGTGCATGAGATTTTATGTCACTGTAATGTGCAAGGCCACAACGTGAGACTACAAATTTTCTTTTCTTTTTTAATAATAATTATGATTTATGTAACACCTTTTGTCAGAGGATATATATCGCAACTATCATTTCCCAGCTTAATTGGAGCTATCACTTCATCAGCAGCATTCAGTGTGTTCAAGAAATTGATCCTATTTACTATACTTTTACCTCTTCTGGATATCTTTTGCTGGAGTGCAGAAATTGGCCCTTTTTTTTCATTCCACACTCATGTTGTTTATATTGCAAATTCAATGTTTTTAAAATTCTTCATCAGTCAGTGACGATGCAATGTAGAAATAATCTCAATTTAATTTCCATTTCGTGAAGACTGCGCTGTTTCACTTTCACGGCAGTATATGGCTGGCTTGTAAAAGAATTATAGGGAGAAAGATGAACAAATCCTGTGAGGAATTGCCTCCGATCATCTGCTGATGCATTGTGGGTAGCGAGGAAAGCCATAAGTAGACGGAGCCGGTTTCATCTATTTATAATAAGCTCCAGACAGTGTGATATTTGAATCCAGAGCAATTGACCCCAGTAAGGCTCAATCACGTACAAGGCCAAACACATCCCCATTCGCAGAGGGCAAAATTAGATAAATTGGACGGGTTTCCTGCGACCTTTGGCGCTAGTTATGTAAGATCTGATTTTTCATTTACAAAAATGGTTGTATTGATGGTGGAAAATATTCAGGTGATGTGTGGATTTTGGGGTTATTCCCGGCACCTTTCTTTGTTTGACAGATATGATAATCTTTTCATTCCTCTTTTTTTTGTATGCCGTAGAGTTGCCATTTTGATAGCAGAGGTTTACTGTAAATTCACTTGGTCTATATAAGCAGTTGGTCTTCTTGTCAGGCAGTCTTATGTCATATATCTTGTCCTTAAATCATTGTCCTTAATCTTGTCCTTAAATCATTTCCTTTCACAGGGCCTTCCTTTTGGAACAATTTAGACACCCATATAATTCAGGCGCCCTCTTTATATTCTTTTAAATGTAGGCTGAAAACATTTCTTTTACAATCGTACGCTAGTGGATAAGCGCCGTGCTTGAGTGACTATCATGTAGAACTCTTTATAATGTATTGATAATTTTTTTCATTTGATTTATCTCGCTTCATTGCGTTAGGAGTTTTTAATCCTTGATTATTTTCTTTTTGGAACCTAAATGTCTACAAGCTTTGCTTTTTTAAAAGGTTCCTCATATTTCACGTAATTGTATTTCCTTCTAAAACACTACAACTATGTATTGTTTGTCATCATGTTCCCATAACTATATTCAGGATGTATGTTTTTGTGGAATGTGAAACAATAAAAAAAAATATGGGCTAAACTAATAAAGACCCCCCAAAATATTTATGAAGAATATTTTGAAAGAGTGTCATTAAAAATGGCCCCCTGCCAAGGATGGCCTCCTGCCAAGGATGGCCTCCTGCCAAGGATGGCCTTTCCAATGAATGCTCTCACAATCAATAACTGGGAATGTAAGTGCAATTTTTAGTCATGCTTTTTCCTTGTGAAACTCCGCTGGGATATTGGCCTAATTAAATACCAAGTATGCAATTCCAGTAATTTATTAACCAAGACTGAGCCTGAAAACGTCACAACTTGCTCATATTCTGATTTTTCGGTTCAGAGGCATGTAACAGGAAGCACAGCAATTGATCATGTGGCTAATTTTTACGATTGATTATACACAATTATCAGTGCGATTAATCATAGAAACCAGCCCCCATGATCGATTGCTATTTCTTGTGCTACAGGGGACTGGAGGGACTTAGGGTCGTCTCAAGGTCACAAAATGATATTTGAATTCAAGTACCCATTATCGCTCCCCCAAGAAATTGATTCTCTTGTGAGCAAAAACCCTTGGACAGGAAAATAAATTCAAGTGATTTCGCACAACATCCCAAGAAGGAACTCATAGGAGATGGCATGACAAGATCGCCAGACAGAATAATATGAAAAGCGTTGATGACAGACAATGACTTGATGGAATAGAAAGACCCGGGAGCATTTCATAAAGCAAACAATCAGTGGTTTTCACTGACTATTGTTATAAGCTACTGAAATCCTTTCATCTGATTGGCTCAGAGCAAATTTGTCAGGGAAAATCACTTGACCAAACTTTTCTTGAAACACTCCCTGAGGGAGCATTTCACCAGACGAAAATAATGAATTTGCACTGACCATTGTAACAAGCTACTGAAATCCTTGCAGCTGAATGGCTCAGAGCAGATTTGTGAGTGAAACTTGCCAAGGAGATGCTTTATGAAATACTTCTGGATGGTGTGGGATGGAAATCTCGCTTGGAAATGTCACGCTGTAAGACTAGACATCCAGGTAGAAATCTCCAGGGGGAAGTGGGTTCTGCATCATAAAAAGGATTAACCGACATCTTGGATGGGGTCGGTGGAACACAGGTAAAGGAAAGGTAGGCCGGATTCCGCCCTGCGACTGGGGCCCTCATCTAAACTTGAGACGATCGGCGATAATGAAGCTCTTGTCTCGCCTTGCAATGTCGTACCTGTCCTCTTGGGTAATCGGAGCCTTGCGCAGGTAGATGGAAATGAGGGAAAGTAGAACTGTTATTGAGCAAGGTGGCTTATTTACCTTTATTTGGGACTATAAGCGGCTTGTTTGTCTGGGCCCTTGATGGACGTTTAAAGATATATCTTTGGGCTAGGTGTGTGGGTGATGTGATTACAGGGGCTATTATTGCATCAAAGATTCTTTCCAAAACAGAAATGTTCAAAGTGGGGTAAACCCATTTTATTTGACTGGATAAGCCACTGTTCATGTCCCAATTCTTATTAAATGATAATTATCATCTAATTCTATCACTCACCTAAAGGGTGTGGATGAATAAGGTTAATGGATTTGGGAGTCTATAATGATTTTAAATTGCTTCTGATAATCTTGTTTTTCTTGACTCCTTTGTCCGGCCGAGCTTTGAAGTAGCTGCGTCCAGGTAATCTTGCCGAAAGGCCGAAGGTACACAGACAGGTATTCTTAAGTGGAACACACCTCCACAGGGGGTAATGTTCTCTTTATCTCGGACAAGTGCTTAGGCTTAAGAGGGAAGAGAGGGATGCAGAAGAAGGCCTATTTATTTCAATCAGATTTTGCTTCCATGATCGACAAAAGAAGGCATTAACTTGACGTTGACTTAGCTCCCTTTTGGTTCCAGACAGGATGATGCAACAACATACTTGCAATCAATTGTTGCAAGTGATAGATCAGTTTTAGCTATCAACTTTTTATATTTTTGTGATAGTTGCATAAAGACAAGGATACTCTTATATTATATTCATAGAATGTGTGGATATACCAAGTAAAATCCAAAATGTTTATGATATGATCTGTCCATATTAAAGACTATGTTTTATGAAAAGCATATGTTTCAATGAATGAAAAAATGATATACAGCTAGAGCAGGTGGGAGGGAAAATTAATATTATACAGTGACATTTCAGAATCAAATCACTGCACTGAAAATGTAGGATTAGAAACTATTTGCAGCACACATAATCTCTGATTTCATCTGAATTCACATTATTCTTGACAATCAGTATTTTCTGTGTTGCTTTAGAAGAGAGACAAGACAAATTTCTGAGAATCTTTTCCTACTGAGCAATGATCTATTTTGGATTTTTTGATTAGTAGAAGGCCTTTCTCACAGAATACATAAAGGATTGTCAGCTAGAACTCAGAAGTACAAAAACTTGAAGGAAGTAATTAAGGATAAACATAAATTTTGGGCCACGTATCATGAGGTGGATAGCAGATATGAAAGAACAATTTCGATTGGTTCTTCCTCTGTGTTTGAATGGATCACGTATGCAACGATGACCTTGATTGGCCATTGCTACTTAACTATTGATTGCAGACTTTTGTGAATTGTGGAAGAAACCATCTCAAGGTGATTAGGAGCTCCCTTTGAAATTTCGGAATCACCAAAATGATAAGATAGTAACTGTGTTTCAATGTTGATATTCACCTTGCACCGCACACAGGAAATCATGCGTGGGACTGCACACAAATGTTCTGAAAATTTCACCGTTTTATTCAAATTTCATGGAATCTGAAGGGCAAGCTTTTGCATAGGACCTTTACACTATGCTGTACATGTACTTCTTTAACAACGTGAAAGGAAGTTGAAAACTTGAAATGGCTGTCTTGACATTTCCCACAACTGACGTTATTGATCCCTTTGAATATTAAAATGTAACTGTTATTGATCATTTCATCATGTTTAGCATGGATGATAAAGAAAGCTTTTGATTATTTCAAGCAAAACAGCATTTTCAAGCCTGATCATGAGCATTTTATTCATGACTTGAAAAGAATCGTTTGGAATGGTGAAAAGAGAAAGCATGGAGTTCTTTTGAAAGACATATATGCATTTTCAAGGACATGATCGCCGTCTTTTAATCCCTTTCTCCCATCATCGTATTAAGCAAGAACAGGTATGTGTTACTCTGACTGATCACCAAATAGCTCTTGTGTCACTCGTTTCTCTCACGTTGCATTTTCCTGACAAGGTAGCGTTGTCGCCCGTCGGTAAGCCCCTCCTTCACCTCCAGGGTAATGTTTTGCGTGTCGTTCACCTTACGTCACAAACAGCAGGTGCCCAAGCAAACAAGTCTTCTTCTTATCTGTCTCAACACCTCGTGCCGGGGATTTGTAGCTTGGTAGATTTCTGCCAATTTGGGGCTTTTATTCAACGATACTCACTGCATCTTAAGTGGCTTTCATAACTACCACATTATTATGAGGCTTTACAGATCCCATGTTCCTGGGGGGTTGTTCCCAGAATAAAGCTTTAATGGAGTCCTGTGAGTTTATCCTTCACCTGATGCTCTAATGATAAAAGGGATTCAATTTCATTTGGGGAAAGAAAAGGGAAGTGCTTCTTTTCATCAGGAAAAGGTAAAGACTGCAGCCGTTTATCCATGGCTTTGTAGGGAAAAGTAACCTAACATTTTATTGAGAAATCATTGTTTATAGTACTTGAAAAATTGTAAGAGTATGACTCCCATCCCATTCAGTGTGTTTTTAGTCACTTCATTTTCAATTAGTCAATTAGTGTTAGTTTGGTCTCGTTTCTTTCCTTGCGAATTTGTCTTTAGCATGTTATGAAACTGAGAAATATTGTTCTGCTGTAACAAAGTTTGATTTTACTATGTGCAAGCTTATGTGCATTAACATGAAAACAAAATACAAGCAAACCTACAAGAAAATCCTTGATTCCTTCCTGATCAATTTGACATTTTTTGGCAATAAAGTGAAAGAACGCCCTCTAAAGTTAAATGAAAGGCAGTTGGCATCCTTGATGACTCAATGCATTTGACCAATTAAAGCTGACCCACCAGGAAAGGTAATAGGGTTCCCTCAAGCTTCCTATTTGATGTGGATGGCCACTGATTGCCACCTTCTCTTCCTATAATTAGATAAGATTTTGAAAGTTTTTATTCGATACTGAAACTTGACCCTCTAAAGGGAGACACGGAAGGGGAGGGGAAAACTCCTGGACATGGCGAAGAGGGGATAAACTGGTAAAATTAACAGCTGGAAAAAGTAAGGGGAATGACATAAACCCATAATCTCACCATCTTGCTGCGGAATCTCTTGAATCTACTCAGGGGCCAGGGAGGGGCGGCTCTCTCCTTTAGTTTTCCCCCAGAGCAACCTGAGAGAGTTGTTTTTTGGCGAGGGGCGAGTGAGCGCAGAGTAAAGGTAAGACAAGAGATTGAAGGAAGGTGGAAGGAGAAGAAAAAACTGACAGACATATTGGTTGACAGGAGGAGACATTGGCGGCAGGTAAAACAAGAAGCGCTAAAAGCCCTTTTGCAGCGGTCATGAATAATCATAAGATTCGATGAGGTGTTTTTGTGCTTCTTGAGACGATGTCGCAAGATAGAAGACAGATGAGGAAAAGGTGTTGCGGGGGTGCAGGTAACGGAAAAGGGGTACACTAATGTTTGTCACGAGTTTCATGAGAAATTTGTCTAGTACCATATGTTTTGTTTATAGTCATGCATACCCGTAAAGGCAAATGTATGTATTCTGCTACTCATGAAGGAAAGAAATTCCATAGTTTTTATAAAAAGCAAACAACCAGCGGAAAATGTCAGGGGAAACTACAACAAAATCAATTCTTAAAAGGATTTGATTTGAACTAAAAACAACTTGTGCATGGTATCTTCTTATTAGCTCTGAACTAAAAATGAAAATCAGACATCTAAATAATGATTATTGATAATCTGTGCTTGTCTTTTTCTTTTCTTTTTCATTATTTTCATCTCCATCTTTACCTCTCCCCTCTACCATCTTTAAACCCAATGATATATAAAGAGCTTGATAGTCTGGAAAGGCACTTTCTTTATTAAACCGTAGCTTTCTGAAATTGCTTGTTACCTGCTAAAAGCCTTTATGAATTACAGGATTCGGTAGTGAATGGGTTTAGTTTAAGTGTGTATATAACATGATCATTCCTGTACTCTCAGCCTCTGAAAACTATTATTGCCCCAATTCACAATACCCCTTTTTTCATATCATCCCCCAGTGATATATCAGGGATCAGCTAGATTTTATTATTAGTTCAGGGGGACTTCTCAGGCAGACTGTATCCTCTACTATCAAGGAATAGATATACATAAATTATATTGCTATTTGGAAGAGGCATAATCCATTATAACTGACAAGCCAGTGCCTGGCCAGGAGGTTCAGAAAAGGGCACGAAAAATGGCAAATTGCTTTGATGAATGGTCTTCCTCGAGAATGAATGTATAATGATATCTTGTCTTCCCGCTTTCCTTTTAGAGAAATATATTCATCTTATCAACTCCCCCACACTGAATACATATCTTGGCTTCTTGTTTTCCTTCTGGAGAAATATATTCATCTTTAACAACCCCTCCCCCTTGTACAATGAATATATGATATATAATTGGCTTCTTGCTTTTGTTATAGAGAAATGTTCATGTGTAACAAGTGCCCACCTGTACAATTAATACATATTATCTTGGTTTCCTATTTTCCTTTAAGTGAAGAACAGTTTATCCATGTATGTAATAAGCCCCTCCACCCTGTACAATACATAGATAATATATCAGCTTCTTGCCTTTGTTTTAGAGGAATGTTCATGGGAAACAAATGCCCCCCCCCCCCTGTACAATGAACATGTAATATACTGGCAAAAGAATTTTAATTAATTTTCCTTTTGGAAAATTTAGCAAGCCTCCCCCATAACAATGAATACATTGTATATTGACTTCTTTCTTTGCTTGTACAGAAATATATTCATCTTTAACATGTGCCAACCCCCTTCCCTGTACAACAAATATTTGATACATTGGAAATTTGGTTACTTTTTAGAGAAATTTGTATAACAAGTGCCCCCCTCCCGTGCAATGAATATTCAATAGATTGGCTTGTAGCTGTCATTTTAGAGAAATGTTTTCATCTTAACAAGCTCCCCCCCCCCACAGCCGTACACCCGTACAATAAAGTCATAATATATGGACTGCTTACTTTCCTTGTATAGAAACATGATCATCTTTAACAAGGGATTGGTTAAACAAATTTATGAGAGTGTTTAGTGATGATGTTTAAATTGGATCTCCCAGACACTGTAGGTTACCTCTGAAATGTTTGTCAGGTGGACAGTTGTCTGTTACAGTTATACACAGTAACACACTGTTTAAAAGTACAATGTTGTTTACTACATGAACCTTAGGATATACTAAATTGAACTTTTGTTTTTTAAGATTTTCAACAATTATTTAAACTGTTTCAACCAACTTACTGTACGGGTCAATTAGTAAACGACGTTGTGTAAAAAATTTAAACAGCATTTTGACTGTGTAATGTATGTATTATATCTCCTGCAGCTCCAGGTAAGAGGCTCCTATATTCAGAAATAGATGGAGACATTGTGCTGCAATGCCTACTTGTCAAATTACGCATGTATCAGTCAATCTTGACTGGCAAAATTATTGATTTTTATCAAGCAATTTATCTAGGTTATGTCCTGCTTCAGTAGGTCCCAGACTGGAGAGTTCCTTGGGCAAAGAAACAGAATCAAAACAAAACCTCCCCCCTCCACCCCCTTCCATTATTTCTCCACTCTTTGGAGAAAATTCGCACCTTAGCTTGCTCCGATTGAATAAATTAACCTTTACGTCTGCACACCTTGATGTTGTGCACACCTAGCGAGTGTTTCATGGAGCATCTTCTCAGTCGTTTTCACCGACTGATTTGCTCTTGCCCAATCAGATGCGAGAATTACAGTAGCTAATAACAATTGTCACTGACTGTTGTTTCATGAAATGCTCCCCTAGAGATGCCTTTCAGTGGTAATGTTGTCATGATTTTTTTTCAAAGAACTGGATTGGTAAGTGTTTGAAGGTATTCATGTGGGGAGCATTACGTGAAACATGGGTTTTCACGGACTAAATCATGGACGGAAATCCTTGTATCTGATTGGCTCAGGATGAATTAGTCGGTGAAAATCACAGAATTTTTGCTTGATGAAACACTCCCTGGGAGGGTAGTATTGCCACAGGAAATGGGTGAACCCTGACATACAGTAGACTAAGAAGCACAGGTTGGATGCATTGATGATTTCAAAGCTCTTGGTGATAAGGGAGAAATCTAGTCTGCTGGGCAAACCCTTCACTCGAGTTAAGGGTCTGAATGTGCAGCCTACTCATGCCTCATGTACTGAAGGCTCTCTCGCTCTTGTATTGGAACAGCAAGTTTTGTATGTGCTAGTCTTTGCGTAGAGGCACACTTGTTGATCAAAGTTCCAACCAGGGTCTGTGCCTGCAGACTAGGAGAAATCAGTGTCCCAATAGCCATATGCTGTAAAACAAATCATGGGTTCTTGATTCTAACTCATGAAAATTAACCATCCCTGTCTTGTGACCTGTACCACAAATTTTCATCTTTTTAGAGAGTATATTAAACAGGATTAAGAAGAAGTCAGTCTTTTCCATTGCTACCAATCAAATTTTAAAGCATCCAACTCACCCCTCAGTCTACTTTCTTGCAAGGTGATTTCTTGAGATATGTTTGAACTTCCGATCAGGACCGGATGACCATCTCTTGTAGGCTGCCGTACAAAATTTGAAATTACAAGGGGGGAGGGGGGACAAATCCCTCATCCAGATTGTTTGTTTCCCATGCCAACCTCAGACCCCCCCCCAAAAAATGTTTCCAATCCAACCACTAAAAGGGACACCTATTTTGTCTTTGGTTTCAAGATTTCTAGTTTGTTGATGTCACACCTCGCCCCCCCCCCCCCCCGTCATACATATAGTTGCGATTGATACAATTAACCTTATCTGTATGGAAATCCATCAATGTCATAATTTTGGGGCCTAAAAAAAATTGCACAAAGTTCTTCGCAAACAAAAAACAAAGAAAAGCACACTGAATTCTCAAGAAAACTATGAAGGTATGAATCTGAAAAAACATGCATTTCAGAAGTTGACGTTGCTGGCTTTCCAAAGTTGTGGTTGATCGGATCTATTGCAACTCTTTGTAAGACCAGGCTCAGTTGTGGCAGCCCCTTATCTGTTCCCCCGTCACATTTAAAGCATGCCCAGTTAGTTATATTTGGATTAAATGTTGCTTTGTGATTTCAGACAACACATATCCTGGCTGAACTGTGTATTCCATCAATATTCTTTGAATAATGGATGAATTTGTGGCTTGAGAGGCCGGTGTAGGTTAAAAGCTACTAAGGTGGTCATTGACTTGTGATTGTGAGATAAGAAGAGAGAGGGATTGAGAAACAGGATTTTTGGCGCAATTTTCGAGGACCGACTATACACATTTTTGGTTCGGTGTTTGCTGAAATCGCACATTTGAGTGCTGCTAAAGGGTGGAATGTTCTATAGACATGAAGGGGCATGCTGTTGTCTTACTATTAAACATTATGTTCAGATATACATAAAATGATGACCAAATGAAGAAGATATGCATTATTCATTTTGTAATGTAAAAATGCTCTTCAGAAGCAAAAGTGTTAAGCATTTACCTCCATTTTATCCTCCCTATCTGTTTCCATTATTTCCCTTCCCTCTCGTTCATGATTCCTTAAGGGCATTGAGATTCAGATTAGAGGCATCTCAAATTTTTCCATTTTCTAAAAACCAGATTTTTTTTTTTCTAAATGGCACATTCTGTTAAAAAAAACTATACTCCTCGAACGCATGCTAAAGATCTATAGCTTCTAGTTAGATTTTCTGGTAATGTGCAATTGTCCTTTAGTGGATTTTGCTTGGTTTACACATGCTTTTTTATTCTCAAAGTTTGTAATTCCATTTTTGTACAAAACCGTTATGTTTTTGTGTAAAAACCAGTCGTCAGGAATTCTGAGATTTAGAAAAAAAATCTGTATAGATATGGAAAACTGGGGACTTTGAGTATTCTTATCTTCTAAAGTTCTCTCTCTCTCTCTCACTCACTCACTCACTTACTCGACCTCTTCTTCTTTTTTCATTCATTATGACATTAAGGCATAGAAGCATGACTGAAACATTCCAGCAGTAAAGATACATTTTATCCATTTAATAAGATTTTCAAAATGAAACATTTCCTCCAGCTGAGCCTGTATTCATATCTTAAAAAGATTACGCTTCTTAAATCCAGGAATATAGTGTCTTTAATCTTGTAATTGCATTATACCTGGCAGATCTGAAACTTATCCTGTCTCATGTTAAAGGCTTCAAGCATGAATGCTCGATATCTCCTCGCTTTAGAGCTGAAAGATTGTCACGCAATGAAATGGGGTTGAAGTTGGCACTGCGCTCCCTCTTAAGAGTAGATTTCTGGTAGGCTGGGATAACACGACCCCAGACATGAATGTAACATTGCCTCTAGCCCATTGGGGAAATTGATTTTCATTTTCACGTAACATATCTGATGGGTGCGGGCGCGGTTATAGGGCTATCATCACATTAGATTTGTACCTGTGAGATACCATTGAAGAGGGTAATGTTCCCCGTAGCCATTGGATATAAGTTGATTAAACCCTGTAGCATTGATACTTCGCTCCTTTATTTTTTCATTCAACCTACACCATCAATGTATTTCTGCGACTTACTTGCATTTAACATAATATAGAAGAATTCTTCACTGTATTTCATGTACCTAATATCCCCCTCCCTCATATCAGTGATAGCAACAGATTTTGAAAATAGAAATTATAATTTTTCTCCATAAGACACAAACAAAATTCGAGAAAGAAATTGGAATACAAAGCAAACCCTAATCCAGTCTTCAGTATCGTACACAACTAGCTCTCATTCATCAAGATGTCAGGTCGCGGAAAAGGAGGAAAGGGTCTTGGAAAGGGTGGTGCCAAGCGTCATCGCAAGGTTCTACGAGACAACATCCAAGATATCACGAAGCTTTGTGATACCTTGGAAGTCTGCAAAGAAGACTAAGACTACTGAGAAGAAAGTCCCTGCCAAGGGACTTTCTTCTTTAGTGTCTTTTTCTTTTCTTTCTTCCATATTACATATGGACAATAAGTGTGAGAGATGAACTGGACTTTGGAACATTCATACATAGTTTTTTGTATACATCCTTACATTAACCAAGAATTACAATCAGAATATAATAATAATATGCAACATTTATATAGCGCTTAATACAAAATGTTTCTAAGCGCTGCATACTATTACCCCGGCTTTAGCACGGCTACCCTGATCGGGCGCATCGAGCATTCAAGGAATTTCTTCCTACCGGGTACCCATTTACTACACCTGGGTCGAGAGTGGCAAATGTAGATATTGATTTGTGAGGATGAAATAAAGAAAGAGAGCCAAATAGAGGGTTATACAAGACATCAGGTAACTTTAAATTACTAGTCATTTTTGAGGACATATTCATTAATAGTGGGTGAGCATTATTCTCATATCATCACTTCGTCTCATGAATCACAAACTGATCGGTAAACAGTCCTTAGCGCAGATGTCCTGTTAATATCATGATTATTCATAGGTGATTATACCCCCTACGGATTGTTGCGATGATGTAAATAATGCAGCAATGAACTTAAGATCACCCTTAGGTTCTGTGGCAGGATATTAGTATCATAAAAGAAAATGACAGATTTCATATCCTGCATATTGAAAAGATTTGAATTATTCAGGTATATCCACCTGTGAATGAAAATTGAATTGAAATGACAGCATTTTCTATTTTCTGCAGTCACTTTTTTGATTTGATTTATATTACAACTTGCAGCCATCTTGTAAGTTTTGTTTCTTATACATCATCAAGAGACCTTTGATGCCCCCACAAAAAAGAGAAGTTTTTACAGTTAATCTCTGTTTTCTAATGGTTTAACTTCATGAATATTCATAGAAAAATTATTATACCCCTGGGAATACACCTCATTCTGCTAAGATGTTGGTGACCTCTGCAGCAACTGGTAGTTGGAGCTTATACAGTGCATCCCACAAAAAACGAAACTGAGATTTATCGATGATTTACCATAACTTAATCACAAATACAATGGAGACAAATGACCTATCAATTCAAAGCTTAGAATCTCCTCTTTCATCTGAAATTACTCAGAATATTTCTCATTCACACATGAGTGAGCAAAAACAATTTGAAAAGGGAATACCAAAAAGTCATTTGGCAGGCCTTATCTGGGTTTTTAAAAGAAAACCACATTTTTAAAAAGTTCAATATCTGCTCTTTAATTTGATACCTCAATTACAGAAAATGGTCAAGAAATAACAAAGTTCTAGTTATTTGAAATAAAGCTTGAATTTCAATAATTTCATAAAATGAAGAGGTTTTACAGGCTAGCGTTCAAACTCACTCGACACTCTGTTTTGTTGACGATCAGCCATGCATCAAGTCTTTTGTTACCGTGCGATAGCTTCTGTGGGAAACCGGTGAAAACACGTTTATTTAATGAAATTATGGAAATACAAGCATTGTTTCGAGGGATCATAACTTTTTTTAATTCTTAACCATTTTCTGTGATTATGGTACCAAACAAAAGAGCAGAAATTGAGCCTTTTAGTCATGTGATTTTCTTTTTGAAATTCAGATACCCCCCACCAAATGAGTTTTTGGCATCCTTTCTTAGGATTGTTCTTGCTCACTCATGCGTGAATGAGGAATAATCTAATTAATATCAGATGTAAGAGGAGATTCTAAGCTTTACACTGGTAGGTCATTTGTCTATTGTATTAATGAGAAAGTTATGATAAATCATCGCTAAATCTCAGTTTCGTTTTTTCTGGGACGCACTGTACAGCAAATAACAGATTATCTTGGGTGAGGTCTTTCAAAGAAAAGGGCGTGTATGATCACTTTTAATATAGTTTGAAGGATTATTCTGAATATTAATGTTAATCTTTTACACTTATCTCTTGATGGGAATTAAGGATTTCAAGTCAGGTGTAATTTATGATAGATATTGTATTATGAAAGAGAAATCAAAAAAAGAAAAATTATTTCTTTATCAAAGCAACGTATATTTTGGGGAGGGGGGGGGGTGTAGTCTGCATACACAGGCCCTGCTTGTAACTTTGATCAAGAAGTTGGTCTTTATACAAGACTAGCACAAATACATCTTACACAGAGAGGGACGTTGTATACACATGTCAAAGGTAGGAAATATGGGCTGCATTTCAGATCACTTTCCTCATGTAAGGAGGGGGGGGGTCATAATATTTATTGATTATATCATCAAATATATACTAACTTATGGGTTAACTAGAGTTGATGAGCTGGAGAGAATTAGCCTTCCCTCTCAATCTCAGAGATGATGAAAGGAAAGTGGACAAGAACAAAAGGGTGCTTTACTTAGATCTGTATTTTAATGAAAGTGTTTGAGAAATGAAAAGTGAGAAGAGAGCAGTGGCTATTTAAATCTGAGAAGAATGTATTAAAAAGATAGGATAAAGGGGGAAAGAGGGTGTGAAAGAGAGGGTGAAAGATAAAGAAAAAGAAGTAGGAGAGATATGCTGGAATGTTAGTTTAGAATTGTCTACTTCTTTATAGTATCCATGGAATTTTTCTTAAGGTTAAAAAGCAACACTGAGATTAACAAAAGAGGGAGAGTGTGAGAGAGAAAGAGAGGTGGGAAGGGGTGGGGAATAAGACAAGGACAGAGAGGGTAGCAAATTAAGAAAGATTTGTAAAAAGGGAGAAATATACACAACTTAAAACAGATATAATAACAGTTAAGACGGTACTCATTTGAATGTGTGAAGAGCAGAAAAGAGATGGAAAGAGGAAAGGAGATAGAGAAATCACTGAACTGGAAATGTAGCAATATATAAATATCTTAGGTATACATTCTCAGATGTATAAATAACAGTTCTGATGGCAGTTATTGAAATGTCTACAGAAGAGAGAGAGAGAGAGAGAGAGTGGGGGTGTGTGTAAGATGGAGATAGGAAAAGAAAGGAAATTGGAGAGATAATATACAAAAATCTGAAGTACAGAATTCTCAGTTTTTGATGCAGTTGCCATGGCAGACATGAACGTGTGAATATCAACAGTGAGAAAATGAGAGAGGGGGGGGGGGGGGGAGGAAGGAGAGACAGGAAAGAGAGAGGAAGAAAGGACTGCATGAATCCAAGGTGTACATTTCTCAGCTTTTTTAATACAGTTGCCACTGCAGTTATATGAATTTCGCCACCTTGCATTGACGTAGATGTCTTCCCATCATTATTACTGCTGATGACAGAGGCCCACCACAAGGACGAAGCCTGGAAATAAAAAGGCCGTGCTCGGTTCCAGCACACCGTGATATCCCTCTTAGACATAATACACCCAGGCAGAAAACAGTAGTCAATAAATTTTGGCCTTTGCTGGCTATTTTTTTCCACTCGCATGCATTCTGTGTCGGAGCTTGCTGAGCATACCGTCTCCTTTTTGTTGAGGTGGTGGTGGTGTATGAGCACAGCGTAGGGGAGATAATGAGAGGGTGTTATTGAAATTGTGGTGCTGGTAGAATTCCTAATATGCGGCAGTGAGACAGAGGGCACCCTGAATTAGAGGCACCCGACACCAGAGGTAACTTGTGTTTGTTATCTGTCTCTCATGTTTTGTCCGTGTCGTGTATGTGTGTCGTTGTTTGGGAGTACAGTGCTAGTGCAATGTCGTTCTGTGCTGCGGTGATGGCTTGTATGGTGTGCAGTGGTGATCGGAACACTAAAATGGCTTCTGAATGCGCCGTTGTGATGGTGTGTCGTCATCGTATCTTGGTCATTTATTCAGTCTGTTGATTCTTGAGTATGAGAATACCAATCATGTTTTCAAAAAACGATGCAGAAGAGGCCGGGGGGGGGGGGGTAGAAAGAGAGAAAAACACACAGACAGACATAGACGGAGAGAGAGGGGAGAGGTAAAGGAAATTAAAATGGGTTTATACAAGAGCATGTACAGTTTTCAATTTTCTGTAAGGTCAGATGGGGTAACGGGTAGTTGAAGTAGAAGTCTGAAGGGGTCAGCACAAAGAGAGAGTTGGATGGGGGGGGGGGGAGGAGGTAAAAGAAAAGAGAAGTGGCAAAGTAGAAGAGAAAGAGGGAGGTATCTTGTGTTTATTTGAATGAGTCCACATAATGGAGGTTGAGATACATGCAAGAGGTTGATATTGGCAGAGAGTGGCAGAGAGAGGAAGCAAGAGGGTGTGAGGGGGGGGGGGGGAGAAAAAGCATATGCTGAGGAGATCAATAAATAGCACTTCTAAAAACACATCTTCCATCAATTCCCATTACGTATTTGTGGTCTCTAGATTAAACTCTTTTAATGTACTACTCAAATTGAGACTCGTATCCGTTAACTGCATGCATTAATAACACCCAAACCCTGGGAAGAGAATTGATGATTATATTGGCCTTGGTGGAGTGAAGTAGTCCATTAATTTGCCACCGTAACCCACGGTTACCCCTCGTCTCTTTTTGCCATAGAGAGATATTAAGCATCCTTTGTGTGTAGTTATTAACATATACCCACAGTAGACTGCTGCGATGCGAAGATATATATATATAGCAGTAGCGAGCTGAGGCCCAGCTTAGGTAGGTCTGTATATATACAACTTGAAAACATCGCTAAAAGTTGGTTTATGACGTGCGTTCCAGACTCCCTGTTTGGCCGCCATTATTGTTTGGGTGCCGTGCCTTCTCCGAGCTTTAGATTTGGCGTAAGATGTTTCCCTTTTATCTCGTATTATCACAAGTGATGTGTATAAGTAAATGTAAATACCACTGGTGCATGCATTGAGTGTTGATGATATCTCATTATATAACCAGCTACCTTTAGAGTGCAATCTTCAGTGGAATAGAATGATCGTACTTTGAATAACTGGCTTGTGCTTAATACAGGTTTATATGACGTAACAAACCAGTAACATCGTTTTGCTTTCAGAGAGCAATTTTGAGCTCTGTTCCTTTCTTGGTCTTTTGCACGTCATTGTGAAAAATGGACAGATATACAGAGATATATTTGTCATAGTTCATGATATATGTAGACTGTGAGATGTGGCGATATTACATTTCATATGTTGGATACAGATAGATAGAAAACAGAGACACAAAGATATATATATATATGTATATATATGTGTGTGTGAATATATATATATATATATATATACATATTCACTCTGCAAATTGATCATTTTTTTTGTATATAAATCATGAATGATTATTGGTTTTCTTTTGATTATTTCAACTAACAATGATAATATTTAGATATAATTCATGTGTGTAGTATTCAGTGTGATAAATAGAAATATAGATGAAATGTGAGCGACAATTTATTTTAATCATTACAGCCAACTGAGATCATATTTTGCTGAAATTTAGATGTTACATGTTCAGTATGACAAATTGAATGACCTTGACATTCTACTTAAGCTACAGAATTCTATTTTTGCTTAAAACAAGAAGGGTTTTATAATAATTTCAATTGTATTTTGTCCTTATTCAGATTATTGATAATGTGCATTAAGATGTAATTGTGGCATATTATCACTTGAATTAGGTTATTCTGCCCGAGACTTATTGCTAAGATTGCCGTCAACTAAAGTCAAATCTTCAAGTCAATTTCATCTTATGATGGAAATTCTACAACCTATCTTATAAATATGAATTCATGACAAACATGGAATTCAAATCATACATTGTAAAAACTGTGGTGTTAAAACTGACACCAATTGGTGTTAATAGAGGACCACACCCTGAGGTGTTAAAATTACACCCTAGAGATTAAACAAAATACTAACAAATGTAAATGTAACAACAAAAGGTGATATGATAACACCTATAGGTGTTAAACTAACACCAGTGTAGAATAACTGGTGTGGTCCTCTATATACACCGGTTAACACCACAGTTTTTGCTGTGTATGATTTTCTTTCTTTGATCTATTCATTTGATATAAAAATTCATGTGCTGCATGCATAGTTTTATCTTCACATAACACGCTTTTAAATGCAAGTTCATTCTGCTAGAGCATGTAGACATTTTCTCGCATTTGAGAAATTAGGATTTCTTTAGCCCTTAAACATTTGTAGTATGGTCATGTACAGGTACTATTAATCTGGGTATTTATATTTAAAAAAGATTTTACAATTTTCTATAAATTGATAATAGGTATGATCTACAAATAATGACCTACTCAAATGCTTTTGACTAAATGTTTTTGGTCTTTGATGGATCATATTAATTATAGACTAATGTGTTCTGACATACTAGTATTAGCCATAATAATAATGCAAGTATTTCTTGATATGTTGCAAACTTTCTAATAGCATTATGAAACTAATATTATGATTCATTTTATTTCCTTTTATTTCCATTTTATCATGTCCCACAGAGAAAGGTAATGATGTTTATTTTTTTATTTGTAATTTGTGAATACTTGTGACCATCCTTGAATTATTTGCCACATTTGTTACTTTGCTCTTTATTGTTCTGTTTTCCTGTATTCTGTGTGTTGATTTATTCAAATAATATTTTATTTGGATGTTTAGGTATTCATTATTATCATCGCTTATTTTTGTTTATTTTTGTTTGTTTCTAAGAAGTAGGATACTTGTCAATTTGTGTATGTATTATTTTAGACGTTTCAGTTTTTTATATTAAGTCATAAATATTTTCTTTGCAATGATTGTTTTGTATTGAGTGCTTTATTTTCATCTACTTAAACAATATCTTTATTTATTTTTGTGATTTATTATAATTATTATCTACATTAGTACTTGATTGTTTTTACTCTCCGCCTCTGTATTTGTCTTTATGACTTCTGCATGCCCATGTGGATTATCAATTTCTTATTTTCTTTGACACATGAATACATCCCGCATGTTTTATTGTCCAAATACAACCCTGCTATTGAATTTGTATGTTGGTGTACACTTAATTGGTGGTATTGTTTTGATTTAAACAATAAAAATAGTTTTTCGTATCCATGTGCCATATATTACAATTGTGGCCTTTTATGAAAATCCCCCTTGATTGGAATTCATTCAATAAATCTGTTATCACTCCAGAAACTATTCAAATTTGATTAAATAATCATCAGAGAGGTAAATTTAGATTCTATTAAAATTTAGTTTTGTGTGAAAATGTATGTTTTTAAAATAATTAAAGAATCTATTCATCTTGACAGTATCTAGTAATTTGTGTAAAATACAAATTCTCTTTAGTACTCCTCTGACAATCTGTCTCTTTAAATTTTAGTAGATTTATGTAGAAAAATGGTAAAATGAAATAATGAATCCAGTTTTAAAATGTGTGTTGCTGCTTGGCATGATTGATACTTAAATCGCATTTTTAGGAAAAATTTCCACTTTCTACACCCAATATCACTTATAATTCAAATGATGGCATGATGATGATGCACTCCATCGGTCCTCTCCATCTGATAAGAAGCACCTGGATGGGTATAATATCTCAATATTCATTCCCGTAATTGGGGTACCCAGGAAATGCCAGAGATATGGTCACCGGTCTTGTGATATGACTCCAAGGCCTGGGAGTGTGTGTCATGAAAGCAACTTGTCAGTGATTTTCATTGACAAATTTGCTGTCAGCCAATCAGATGCGAGGATTCTGTAGCTTATAGCACTTGTCATTGAAAGCCACTGACTGTGAAACACTCCCCCATTTTTTCTCCTTGAGAGCGTATCATGAAGCATTTGTCTGATTTTTTCACTGACAACATGCGATGAGCCAATCAGATGCAAGGATTTCTGTAGCTTATAACAATAGAGAGTGATTTTTCACTTACTATTTGTTTCATGAAATTCTCCCTGATTCAGCCATTGCATCATTAGGCCTGGAGTGCACATGCCCAGAACAGTCATATCTTTTAACCTATGTGGGACCTACTCTCTATGTTAGTCTATATGGAAATGTGTGTCTAAAAATCAAATTGAGTGCAATGGGGATTGGAAATATCTTAACTACATTTTCTTTTCTTTTTTATTTTAGAGTTTGGGCAAGGTTTTGGGAAAAATTGTGACAAAATCCTGGTCAAAATTCAGGTCATTCATCAGTATATGTATAGAGTGGGCATGTATTATAAAATAAGATTGTGTGATCAAACTGTTGTATTGTGGGAAAGGAAACAATTAAAGTATTTGAGTAGTTTATGCCATCATGTCAAAGTGGCTGTGTCATTACATGTGTATAGTTTACTTCAATAATACAAGTTGGGTTGGGCCATGCCTTTATCAACATGATAAATCTTCTATCTCCTCTCTTATGACAGAGATTTTTGAGGATTCAACAAGTCAACATTTTTAAGTTGCTTTTTTTATAGTGTTAGTTGATGCCACACCATTCTGATTTAAAGTTATTCAGATCCTGACTCAATTAGATTTGACTCCCGGATGGCACAATTCCTAGTCAAATTCATTCAGAATCTGATTCAGTATGACTAGGAATAAAATTGACTCCCAGCTGCCACCATTCCGAGTTAAATTTGACTCAACGGAAATAAAACAGTGTGTGCGATCTACCTTAGATGTGTAGTAAGTGGGCTGCATTGCGTGGTATCGAAATTTAACTTATTTCTGAGGAGTCAAAGGGTCAATGCTTTAGTCAAAGTGACTTGTTTTTTAGTTACTTTGTGTCAGAATGAGCTAGTTTTTTTGTTGCTTCCAAACCATTCTGAGTCAAATTAAGAGTTTGTATGTGTGCGATCTACCTTAGATGTGTAGTGAGCAGGTTGCTATTGTGTTGTATCGATTTTTCAACACTTCTGTCAAACTCTACTGGTAAGGTAATTAAAGTTTAATTGCCTTCATACATGTATGTACATCAAAACCCATGCTACGCAATCTAGCACCCAGAGAAAATATATATTGTGAGCAAAATGTCTGCTAACAAGGCGGTGTTGATACGTGCATCAATAAACAGAAGCATATGGATTCGGAGGTATGAAAAACCTGCCAACTCATTCTCAATTATTGTGTATGCAATCAGTAAATTGGTAATTGGCACTCACCTAAAAGCATTCAGTCAAGATCAAAATGTCTGGGCAATGGTGCGTTGCTTGGCAACAGATTATCTGGGAAGGCTTATTACAAGCTTGTCTGGGGGAGAGAAAAATTTGCTGAGTGCCATGAATGTTCGTTTTAGAGGTTTGAGAGGAAAACAAATTGTTCTTCTGTTTAATTTGATGTGATACCTGGGTCTGATAACATAAAGCCTAGCAATCGATTTTAGGGCTGATTTTTACGATTGATTATACACGATAATCAATGCAATTAATCATAAAAAGCAGCTCCATGATCAATCGCTTAGCTTTGTGTTATTTGGGTCTCGTCTTATTCATTGAAAGAGATGATCCTTGATTGGAAAAAAATTCAAGCACTTGGAAGTTCTTCAGAAGTTTGTTCCTTCCCTGAGAATGCTACTTTTAATTCCTCAATACAGATTAGTAACACGTTAGGGTATGTAGACAAACATTCTTCCTCCCTGATAATTTAATTTGCCTGAATAATCAATACAATGATGTTTAAACAAAGCGTAAGAAAAAAATGTGGATGATATCTTCTATCTGAAGGCAGTCTTCTTGGACAAGTTTTACTTGCATTCATGCAGGTCTGGAGCATTCAAGCTCAAATGCTCGGCATACTTAATTGAGTTCGGCATCCTACCAAGTAACCATTTAGCACCTGGGTGGAGAGTGGCAGAAGTAGATTAATGGCTCGCCAAGGGATGGAAGTGCCATGATGAGGTCCAAACACATTACCCTCTGATAACAACGCAGGTGACAGAACCACCACACCAGGACGCATAAAATATTTGAAGCTTGGCTTTATATTGGCTTTATTTCTGAATATTCAGGATTTTAGAGTATGAAGGAGAAGAATCGCATCTTGGGAGATTATTTATGGAGATAATGCCCTATGGAATAAGTTTCCAAACTACAAGTTGCAAAACCGACCGAATGAATATCGCATTGGATATAAGTCACACCAGGGGATATGATGATGCACACAAAAAATTTGAAGCCATACCTCCCTCAAAATTCAGGTCAGGCACGCAGTGAGTAAGAGTTCATAAAAGCTGTGAAGATTGAGATGCTAATAGAAGAAAAGATGACTTTATTTTATAAAAGAAGTGAAGAAAAGGAAAACTGGATGTCAACCACAGAGTAAGAACTGAAATTGTACACCACTTGTTTGGGTATGCGCTGCCTTAACCGAAGTGTTGCCACTTTTGCATAGATATTTAATGCATGATGACACGTCATGTCCATGGTGGCGCCAGACTGTCTGGGCACTTGTTTACCTACCTTTTTTCACTCATCCGCGCTCGGCCATCCAATGCAATCCTCGCACGTGGACGGCAGGCACTCTTCAAAAACTTCCTTGTCTGCTCAATCATCGTGAAGATGAAAGTTGTCAGGTTGTTTGTGGATGACATTTGTATCTTCTAGGTATAACTCGGACTAAGAGGAGAGATGTGAAGGCCTTTATAGAGTTAAAGAGCATCCAACGCTGTAACTTTTCTGAATGCTATGCTCTGTTTATACCCTCGAGCTCTCACGCTGCCATCAGCAAAGAAACTTGTGATTTAGAGCCTCTTTTCCATTTTAAGACCCCATTTGGCTGAATTCCTGGGGTGGGGGTCGAGGAGAGGAAGCTTCTATGAAGCTTAGAAGAAATGATTATGCCTGAAAGGTCTCTGGCTGTGTCATCAATCACACCATTTCTATGAAGATGACAACGGGAGTGGGTCTGTATTGGTGGTTAACGAGGTAGGGAGACTTCCGACGCCAAATTGAATGAGTGGGACTGGGGTATTATGATCACAACTATCATTTGATGGGGAAATGGCGGTGGGCATAATTCAGTGACATTTGAATCGAATCTGTACTTTCTCTCAAGTTATAGATCCTGTTTATGTACTTTTCATGTCCCCTTGTAATGCTGACAGTGAAAAAACACTATCAGAACACTCAAAGAAATTTGGTTTACAAAAATTACACTGTGCCAGAATATTGGGGACATATCTATTTCCCACAAATCACTTCAAAAACCTATTACCAACTAACTATCTATGTTATTACACCTGGTATCACATTTGAGCAAATGTTGATGCGCAGATCCTGAAGGACCAGTATTCGAATACTGATTTTGTGGTGATCGGCACGGGGCAATTTATAAAGAATGTCTGGAGAATATGATGGTAATTATAAATCAAAATTCAAGAACACTTCCAGCAAATTCTCTCCAGGAATATATGTTATTTGAAACTTGGAGAGAGTGTTGAACTCGGCTGTGTCTTCTATTTCCTATCCTCTCAGTATTTAATCTGTGTTCTTATTCCATCTTCTCTTTCTGTCTCCCCTTCTCTCCCTCTCTCTCTTTATCTTTATCACAAGCAGTGCTTTTTTTCTTCGCAGTTCATCTCATTCCCTTCTCCATGCATCATTTCTGGCCTTTATTTCACAACAATTTCATGCTCTCTTCCTCCTAAGATCTTTTCTATTTTCCATTTTTCTCCCAGGTTACTCTATTTTTTCATCTGTATTGTCTGCTCTTCCTGTTGGTCACCTTTGATATAGTTTTACTCACAGATGGAGTAACTATTTCCCTCACATCAATTTCCCTCTTCATTTTGACTGCCTTTTTTTCTCTTTCTATCTATCTCTATTTCTCTCCTTCCCTTCTCTTTCTCTGTCTTCTCTCTTGTTCCCTTCTCTCCTTCCCTCTTTCTTTTTCTCGCTCTATCTTCCTTGTTTCTTTTTATTTTCACTTGTTCATGCCATTTGGAGCGAGGATATCATCTTATCCTTTCTTTTGTACCCTCTCCCCCTGTTGTAGGCTCATGCTCTTTAATTCTTTTCATGGGTTAGGTCTCCCATTTTCACTCTCTCTCTCTCTCTCTTTCTCTTCACTGTAACAGTATATTACGAGAACATGCCGAATCCCTCTCTATTCCTCTACGGATAGAGAGAAAACTCTAGGGAGAAAGGCAATTCCATGCAAAATTCCCTGCATTTCAGCGCTCCACTCCAAATCCCGGCAGATCGCCCATCACCGAAGACTGCCAGCGCACCCATACCCCGGATGGTCCCCGATACAGCGGGCCGGCTGACAGGAAACCAATGGGGTTATGGGAGGCATGTAAACATGGAAATATCAAAATACACTTGTTGTAGGCAGTTTGTTACCCCATTAGGTGTTCATCACTTAACCGCAATCGGCCCCGTCCGATGACCTCATGAATAGATCGTCAGACATCGCGGCGCCAGAATGTGATTAACACTTCGTGAGAACTACCACATTTTGCTCATTTCTCACTAAATTCCTTCCCTCTTGAATCTAGTGATACTCGACACTCCTGCCTCTTTCCCTCTCCCTCTACGTTTCTTCTTACAAATCCATTCATTGCTTTTAAATTCTTTATGACGGGCTGGTGCGTGGTGGTATGACCCACTTGAGATGCGATGACTTTGGAACACGTCCCAGAACCCTCCACTCCAACTCTTCATTCCCCTTTCTTTATTTCACAACACCTTTCAACGTCTTCTGTCTCTACAACATTGTTCCCTGAGCTGGTATCTCGTATAGGAGCCAGTCCCAAGTGATAAAAAAGTGCATTAGATTTTAGAGATCTTTTCCCCTGATAGATGTTAGAATATCAAATGCTCCAGTGATGCTCACCCTGAACAAATACATGTATAAAGACTTCAGCGGCAAGAATAGGGTTGCCGACTTGAAGAGCCGCCCCTGGGACTGGGTTATTGGTATGCAAGAAGTTTCACCAATTTGTCAGAGAATAAAATGCATGCGGTTTCTGTTTAATTTTCTGTAGAGGAAAGTCTGTGAGATTTGTATGGAAGCAAGCTGCCATGTGAGTGGCATTAGCCTTTCAGTGCAGTCATTTTTCAGAAGGTGAAAGAACAAAGCGGTAGACCGATGGTTGGTCTGGACATTGTAACTCCTGTCTCACAAGACTACAGTCTGCATGCATGATAATGATATTCAATCTTTCAGTGTTTGGATTTGCATCATTTATTTAGTTGATGCACTTGTTTTCTTGACTGGAACCTCACGCTAGGTAATTGATTTGTGATTCAGATTCTTCTTTTGAATAATTCAATATTTAGTTGAATTTTTTTATTATAATCTTCTTGGCATATCAAGTTATTCATATAAATATTTTGAAATGCATACATTTTCTATCCCCTACACCTTTTTTATGACTAAACCTTTTTGTCTCATAGTTCATGGTCATGAACTTGACTTGTCATCTTTTGTATTTCTCTGCACATAATATGTATTCTTTTCAGGGTTAATCTGTTCTGTAAACTCCGTTGATTTCATGATGCAAATGTAAAATTGTATAATTTAGCCACTTATATGCTGCAGAGTGCAGTCTTGATATGAAAAAATCTTTTGAATTCTAGTATTTCTTTGTTTTAATTCATTCTCACTTTTTGTTTTGCATGCAAGTTTTATAAAATAAATTTCATGTTTTTATCTTTAAATCTATTTCACTTTGTGTAATGTATCCCTTATTTTCAGTCTACAAGTGTGTTTTGTTGTTGATGATGATGATGTTATTCTGTTGTTTGAATTTGAATTTATTAACAAACTTCATTCATATGGCATGAATGTTTTGTTTTGAAATATATACAATGATAACATAAACAAAAACATTCATAACTGTATGTCGTATAAATCAGTAATACATCAATACATAGATTTCCAATTATCATAAAGATATACATCTATACAAAGAGAAATGACGAAATTGAAATTAAACGTAAAGAAGGTATAGCATAATGCAATATACATAAGTTATCTAATTATCGATTACAAATCAGAAAGTAAATAAATGTATAATGTTAGAGATATATCTTTGGTAATGGTGGCTTTGGTTTAAAAATTTAAAAAGAAAAATGTGCTTGATATTAAAACTCACCACTCCTATTTATAATCGCTTTGAAGAACTTACAAAAATTATCAATTATGTTTTCATTATCAAGTTTCATTATGAATATAAATTTGTCTTCATCGCTAAGGTTCTTAAACTGTTTATACATTTCAGCTATTTTGTCAAAAAACACCACCCTGTCAGTTGTGTGTACATTACATGTACATTTGTTTGCTTTCCCTGTTAAACTTGCACTTTATCATGATGAAGGCTCCTCACTTTTTTTACATTTTGTAGTGTACCTTAGTGTACATTTTGTAGTGTACCTTATCAGTGCTTAAATACTTTAATTTGATCATTGATGCACTGTGTTTAGGAATACATTTGTTATTTATATTATGATATTTGTTTTAAAGTGGAATCAATAAATGAAATGAAAAGTTTCATTTATGCTATCACACATCCATCTCACTTATGCATAATAGATTGAGGCTTGTATCACAAAGAGTTGCAATAGATTGCAATCCTGAAAATCAAACTCAAATCCATTTTCAGCCAATCAGAAGGACAGCATTTGGACTGGTTCAATTGTAAAGCTACATGTAAATGTATGACATTGAGTACATTCATCAAGTGTGTTGGTTACATGTATTCAGGTTGTGCATAAAAAAGGTTTATCCCAAAATGGCATTTTAAACTGTAAAACCGTTGTTTAGAATTCAATCACATTATTTGAAACAACTATTTTCTTGACTCTTAAACAATTATTTCATGTTCTTGAAACAAATGGTTTAAAAAGAATATATAACTATTGTTAAAAAAGTGTAAACAGTAGTTGTTAGAGCAATGGGCTTAAATAACATGCTTAAACTTTTAATAGCATTTATGCTGTATAATTTGTATTGGGGATAGATGTAATGGCGCAGTCACAGTTCTTTAATACTATGGTGAACAGCGAGTCAAAAACAGCTGTTTCTATTATTTTTGTACCAGCTTCCTGTATTTGGTTCATATAGAAATCTTGAAAACTGACTCCCATGTGGACACCATAGGGGAAAAAGGACTGCAGCTTAAGCAACATTAGGAGACATGTCTTCTGTCTTGCAGCACCAACAATGGTTCATGCAAAAAAACCTTTGGATTTCATTTCCCTGTTCTCAATATTTTACAGATTTTTCCCCTTCTTTTTCCTTTTTCCCAGGGACTTTGCCTATGTAGCCAGGGACAAAGTCACCAAGCGCTACAAGTGCCACGTGTTTCGATGCGATATCCCGGCTAAGGCCATCGCCAACGCGCTGCACGAAATCTGCGCCAAGGTGATGAGCGAGCGCCAAAAGGGCAACACAATCTCCATGGTAACTCAAGGTCAGATGATCAGACAACAACAGCAACAACAACTGATGCAAATGAAGAGTATTTCGCTAGACAGTAGCAAGGATGCCACCCACACACCATGTAAGTATTTGACCTTTAAGGTCAAAGTTCAAGGCTTATTCTCAACATTTTCCAAATACACATAGGTATTGTATTTAAGAGAATATCATTTAGCCTAAATATTAGGGTTAATGGATACCAAACCTTCCAAACAAGGACTCTTTTTATTACTGCTTCTAGTGCTATTACTGCTTCTCCTACTGCCGTTGCTTCTTCTACTACTTGTATATCTATTGATGCTCTTGTTAATCTTCTTTTTTCTCCTCCTCCTTCTCCTTCACCATTGTCTTCTTCATCTTTATCATCCTTCTTTTTCTTACCCTTCCTTTTCTTCTTACAAAAAAAATCAAGCTAGAAAAGAAGATTAAATTCATGAGATGGAAAGATTTTGAAAAAAAATTGCTATGATTTTAGAAATGTTATTCTTAATCTTTACATCGAGCCCCAGTGTCTGTTGATGTGCAAATATTGTTTGTCAACAAAATGAATTAGGTTTTATTCAAGGGTACACCAATCTTGGAAGTATTCTTGCTCCAAATCATGGGAATAAAACAAAATCTCTCAATGACATCATTCTTAGTACCTTCCTGCTTCATGTTACATGTTATTTTTCCTATAATGAAACTGGATGTCAAGTGGCATGTTTTGAAGATGGCAACTTCTTTCTTGTAGATGGTTACTCCTCAGTTCCTTTCCTTTTGACCCGTCTTAAATGAAACTAGGGAGGTCCTTCGGGAATCCAACGAAGTAGAAAAGTATGAGTGGTTTTGAATCTATGGTTACAGTTTTTACTCCTGTGTGTGAGCAGTGAAACCAGATGCGGGATATTTAGAGCGCCATTTACACTAGTCGAATAAAGACGAGGTATCGCCAAGGTGACATGTGTTTAGGGTGTAGTTGAAGCATTAATTTTGTATTGTGTTATTTCCTGTAGACTTTGACAAGGAATGTTGAAATAGGGAAAGGAATGGGAACATATAGCAGTACACTTCAATTAATGCTGTATACCCAAAAAGAAATTGTTAAAGGTCTGATGATTATAATTAGAAGATGAAGGTGAATATATTCTAGTTGCTTTCGTTCAGACCATGATCATTTACATTGATATTAATGAAGTTTAAGCAACATCTTCTTTATGTCCAAAAGAGCCAAACATTTATTTAGTTAGTTCTATGGGTCATTCGCGATTGTAATGCGTTATGACATTCACAATTCCATGTGGACTCAAATCAAATGTATGAATTGAAATAGATACTTTTATACTAGAAAATGCTCATGAACATTTATTTTTAGAATAATTCATTTCTGAGAGGATGGGCGGAGAATTCATTATAGTGTGGGGGGGGGGTTAGAGTTACATGATGATAGATCACCCCCATACCATAGTTTCACTGGCCTATTAAGCGTTGCCAATGCCTGAGAGCGATATATGAACGTATGATGTTGCGAGTGTGAATGCATTTCTCTTTACACGGGACAGAGCAAAGACATAAGAAAAACATCCAAAACCATGACTGGAAGAGAAATAGCACAGATCTTTTTGAGAGTAGATTAATTCATCATGATTGATACACTGAACCAGATCCATATATAACTCTGATATTCTACCCCGTGTGATATTTCCGTAAGGAGACCTTCTACCCGGGTAGGGTATCTTTGAAGAGCATTCCTACTGTCGAAAACAGTTCAATCAAGTTGAGTTATTCCCATGATTTTATTCCAACAAATCAGAATTGCTATAGATTTCCCATATACCCAATACTATGTTAGATGAAATATGGAACACTATGCTCTCATATGAGAAGAAAGTATCAATGTTCCATGGAGACTCTACTCCATTTATTCTTTCTCTATTGCATTTGAGTGTCTTTCTTTCTTTCTTTTTCTTTCTTTCTTTCTTTCTTTCTTTCTTTCTTTCTTTCTTTCTTTCTTTCTTTCTTTCTCCCTCCCTCCCTCCCTCCCTCTCTCCTCCATTCCTTCCTTCTTTTTCTTTATCATTTATTGTTTTGTCATTCTTTTTTGTCATTCTTATTTTGTCCTTCATCGCCATCATCTCATTCTGTTTGTCTCACTCTTTCTACTCTTCTTCATTTCCTCTCCCCCTTTCCCTTTCTCTATCTTTTCTTTCTCTCCCCTACTTCTCTATTACTCTTTCTCTCTGTCTTGCCCATTTTCCTTTTCTTTCCCTTGCTCTCTTTCATTCTTACTGTTGCTCGTGCTCTCTGTTTTCTATCTGTCTCTCTGTTTTGCTCCCTTTTTTTTAATTCCCATACTTCCTTTCTCTTATCTGTCAAATGTATCTTATATAACCTCGGACATTCTTGTATATCTCATATCTCTCGAGTTTATATATTCATTATTTTATGAGCCATGATATTGTTGTTTCATGTTTGTTAATATTTTTATAAGTGCATGTACTCTTTACCTGACCCTCGCTCTTTTATTTAATCTCCATTTGCCTGACCTAGCAGCAGGTGTGGACTTCCCTACGCCCAAGATGGAGCCCATTACTGTCTTCCGTGCAAACTATGTGGGAAGTACATCTGCACTCAAGCAATCAGGTCAGTTAAACCTATTAAACTTTTAACCTAGGGCCCGTCTTACAAGTTGTGATTGATCCAATCAACCGCAGCTATGGAAAGCCAGCAGAGTCAACATATAAAATGCATGTTTGTTCACAGAAAAATTTAGATATGAATGTATATATCTATAAATTCACTGATTTCTCGACGATTCGGTGTGTTCTCCTTTGTTTACCATGGACATTTGGCAAATATCCTGTAGAAAAAATTATGAAACTGATGAATTTCCATAGTTACGATTGATTGGATCAATTGTAACTCTTTGTAAGACGGGCCCTGACCTAGCAGCAGTTGCGGACTTCCCTACACCCTAAACCTATTGAACTTGATGACTACTGAATTCTATATCAGTCTTTATACTGAAACCATCCTAAGCATCGGATTAAACCCAGATTTTGACATTTACAGATATTTAATAGCCCCTTTATAGATCCTGTCATCCTTAAATTGTCATCCTTAACTTGATCTCATATTCTTCAAATTGGCAACAAATACACAACTTTTGTAATCAATTTCAAGAGTTGTGATTGATCGTGAAACCTAAAACAGAGTATGAGTTTTGTGCTGTACCCCCCCCCTCCCGAATCTTGACAGTTTTGCTGATTAGGGACGGAGCTTGTAAGTTTTGAGATCTTAGGAGCATTTCATGAAAGGTCTTGTCGAATGTTTAATTTGACAAAGTATGATTCATCTGACTGTTATAGTACTACCATAGGAACTGTACCTTTCAGCTCATCAAAATCAAGAATGTTGTTTGATCTGACAATTTGTTCGACAAATATGTTTATGAAATGCTATTTTGATAAATCGCTAGACAATAAAAGCTGATTGCCATTTTCTTTCAGGCATGGATGTGCTGAATGATGCCATTGATAAGGTGGTTGGAATGGTCAGTGAAGACCAGTGGACACCGGTCAGGATTGAAGTAGCTGTTTCAACGGTCACTGTCACAAGTGTGAAGGTAGGCCAAACATCCTCTTGGAGGAGTAGATCGTGTACAAGAACTACATGTAGTAATGTTGGTGATCATTGTAGTAGTAGAAGCAGTAGTAGTAGAACTAGTAGTAGTGGTAGTAGTAGTAGTAGTAGTAGTAGTAGTAGTAGTAGTAGTAGTAGTAGTAGTAGTAGTAGTAGTAGTAGTAGTAGTAGTAGTAGTAGTAGTAGTAGTAGTAGTAGTAGTAGTAGTAGTAGTAGTAGTAGTTAGTAGTAGTTAGTAGTAGTTAGTAGTTGTAGTAGTAGTAGTAGTAGTAGTAGTAGTAGTAGAAGTAGTAGTAGTAGTAGTAGTAGTAGTAGTAGTAGTAGTAGTAGTAGTAGTATTGGTAGTAGTAGTAGTAGTAGTAGTAGTAGTAGCAGTAGTAGTGGTTGTGGTGGTGTGTCATTTAGAAACCTCAGATTATCTATGTTTTTCTCTTTATTTTCAATATTTAGACCAAAGAAACAGTTGCCGAGAACAGGATACGGTTCATGTCATTCCTAGGCATCGGTAAAGACAGCAGGTAAGCAAGTGTGAACATGCCTTATTTTCTGAATGCCAAGGATGTATTTTCTTATGCAAAATACAAAACAGGTTCCCACTGGGAGATATTTGTTTGAAAATTTCCTGAATGCTAAACTATACATTGTATGGAGGAATATTTAGAAATTGATGTCTGATAAATAGAGGTATTGCAGAGAATGTTTGAGCATTTTTTTTTTTCAAATGAATTAAAAAGAGACACCATTTGAAACTCTGCTGTAAAGAAGATAAGTATGAAAATATAGTGCATTGATATTACAACTAGTGCATAGTTCCCGCTTAATACTGCATCCTCTGGAGTATGATCGTTTCGATAAGCAATTCTCGATCGCTTTGCAAATTGGCAATAAAGAAGCAATTTAGGAGGGCATTAGGAAAGCAGAGAAGTAAATTTGGGTGCATCACATTTGAGTTTAGCATAGCGTGTGTGTCTCAGGGCCCGGTTTCATTCAACCTGCTATTGATTACATAGTTGCAATCAGCCAATCACATTGAACGATTTCTGAACCTAATAATGGTAGCTTGCAAATTGCGATTGATAAAGATAGTTATGAACCGTTTCCCTGTTTTACTTTTTACTCCTTGTAGTACAGTGGTTAGGGTCCTGTCTTTCTTTACAGTTGTTTTCACTATCAAAACTTGTGATAACGTGGAGAAGGTCTACGGTTCACCATGTGTAATATGAAGAAGGGAAGGAAATACAGGCAGAAAAATTGAAATGGAAAGACGAGAAAGGATGAAAAGAGGAAATTAGAAGTATTCTTTTCTTGAAAGTGAGTGCAGTCCTGAAAAGGACTGTAAACCAGATGAGAATATCTGAATATGGCTTTAGTAGCGATGGTTTGAGTAGTAGCAGGATGGAGTGAAGAGGGGTTACTCAACGTTTCGGGCAGGTTGACCGTCCTTCTTCAGGAGTGAAGGATGCTAAATGAGCGTGGGGGACTTATTATACATGGTGAACCGTAAACCTTCTCCTCGTTATACATGTAGACTCCACCATGCAAACCTACAAAGTGATACCATTCATTTGAAAAAACATCCATCAGCCAATCAAATAGAAGTATTCCTGAGGGTCATAAGAGTAACCTGTTACTTGCAATTGATGAAAAAAATAATGAAATATTCATTCGATTTCTACTCCCTGTAGTTGTATTGTAAAGGGCCCTGTTTTCATTACCAAGAACAAACAGTGACTTGCAATTGATGAAGACAATTATGAAACATATCCATTTGATTTCTACTCCCTGTAGTTGTATTATAAAGGCCCTGTTTTCATTAAAACTCTTAACAAGAACAAACAGTGACTTGCAATTGATGAAGAAAATTATGAAACATATCCATTTGATTTCTACTCTGTGTAGTTGTATGGTAAAGGCCCTGTTTTCATTAAAACTATTACCAAGAACAAGGGATAATAATTCAAGAACAAATTTGCTTGTTGCCATTGGATGCACATTTTATGAAACCAGGTCCTGCAAAGGAACTACATGTACTCCCTGAACACATGAAATAGATTTAAGTACTACTACATATGACACGATACTTAAGGTACTGCATAGTTCTCTAATCTTCAATTCATGTTCTTTAATTCACTACACCTGAAATGTAAAATATACAACAAAAAAAATGTTGAAATGAAATTATAAAAAAAAGTGAAAAGTTATTCAGAAATTAAGAATATATAAAATGTGTGGCAAAATTAGTAACATATATATATGAATGATTGCAAAAAAAATGATATATAAAATAGAAAGTGTATACATATGAGAAAAGATAATAATAAAAAGACAGTATTTATTTGTGAATAGGTAATATTAAAAAAGACAGGTTCGTCTTGTAAATAGGAAATAATTTTACATGTAAAAAAGTACAGCATATTTCCGCGAATAGAAAATTCATGCTGATACAATGGTGTGTTTCTTAACGGAAACTGCATTTTATCAAGGTTAGATTTGAAAACCTTTAAAAAACGAAGAGGGTTGTATCGATGAAACACTTTTTTTGAAAACAAATCATTCACCCAACAGGTGGTCATGATGAATAGAACGCATTATCCATCTCCATTTCTATGGCGTTATGATCCTGTATCAATCCCAGCCTTGATATCGCACGGCAGCGGCGGTGGCGGCAGGGGAGCAATGAAAGATGAATAAGAAGATGTGACAGATTTAGGGCATCATGCACCAATGTGGAGCTCGAATGACTCATGCAGTGGAGCACAGCCTCGTGGATTTTCTCCGTAGCCCAAATTTCTTGTGTTATTAAAGACGGAGACCATCTCTCATTGAATGGCGATGATAGAGTGGATGGATCTATGGGGAGCATTTCACAAAGGATATTATAAGCTACTGATATCCTTGCCTCTCATTAGCTGAGAGCAACTTTGTCAGGGAAAATTACAGACGTGATGCTTCGTGAAACCCTCCCCTCATGGTTTAGGTAGAAAGGCTTTGCTTCTTCCATGAAGCAAGTAGGGATTTTCACAAACAACGGTCATGAGCTACTAAAATCCTTGCTTCTTATTGGCTGTTAGCAATTTTGTCAGGTAAAATCACAGACAAAATGCTTTGTGAAACTGTTTTCTCATGTCTTAGGTAGAAGGGGGCCTCTTTCGTCTTCTCTCTATCTAATATCAAACAATGATCAATATGCATAGAAAGTTTTATGATTATGATGATAATCTGCTTTAATATGGTGCTATATACATCGGAACGACGTCTCTTAGCGTTTTAAAGATATATTATTACTGTGTTCATCGGATCTTGGCATGCCCGCATACAATGTATACACTTCCTCCACTCCCTAGTGAACATTACAACAAGAGTTCCAAGACTCAATTGCTAGGCATACTACATATAGGCTTTCACATCCTACCGGGGTACCCATTTAACACCTGGGTGGGGAGTGGCAAATTGTGGATTGATGCCTTGACAAAGGATGCTAGGCCATGGTGGGATTCGAACACACGACCCTCTGATTACAAGGCAAGAGTCAGAACTGCGCCTACACCATGACGCTTCCACAAGAGATGAGATGTATATGAAATGTTCAGACTTGGGACACAGGGTTTACTGTTTACACGTGAAGTTTTCTGTGTTCAATCTGAAAACATTACTGGCAGCAAGATCTAACACTTGACTTTGACTACACATACATGTAAAAGCAAATTTTGCAAATTTGGGGTTCAACATACAGCACCTGTGCCTATTTCTCTTGAGACCTTCGAAATATGTTTTTAAACATGTTTTGCGTAATGGTCTTCCTTTATGGAAGGCAACCTATGCAGAGTCTACCCTAAACCTTTCTAGTTACCGTTTCTTTACAGTTGACTTGCATGGATTTTACTCTATAAGTTTTTTTATACGCCCGTCCGAGACGGAAGGAATTATGGTATCACGCTCGGTGTCCGTCCGTCTGTCTGTCCGTCCGTTAACTTTCCTTGTAAACGCGATAACTTGAGTTTAACTTAACCTAGGCTCATATAATTTGGTGTGTATGATACTAGCATGGATCCCAGGAAGACTTTTGATTTTGAGGTCAAAAGGTCAAAGGTCAAGTTCACAGTGACATGTTTTCCTCTTACCCTTCTGAAGTCCTTGTTAACGCGATATCTGCAGTTGATCTTAACCTAGGCTCATATAATTTAGTGTGTATGATACTAGCAAAGATCTCAGCAATTCTATTGATTTTTTATTCACTACCTTTTCATCATTCAGACACTTTGCATACATCATGTGTATTGGGAAGAACAAGTTCCAGTGTCATGTCTTCACCTGTGAGCATTCCGCTGGGGGTCTGGCTAAGGCAGTTGAAGCAGCATGCAAGGTATGTACAATTCCTCTGGTACTTGTAGGTGGCAAATGGCTGCCACCTTTCAGAACAATGAATTGTATGAATCCTTGGTTGTATTGTCTTCTTCAAAATTGGCAACAATGTTACTTCTCTTTCATTTAAATTGGAAACATTTCTTTTTTTTGGGGGGGGGGGATGGAAATTGAAAAAAATATTCATATGATATTGACTGGCCTTAAGGGGGACAAAAAATGTTTTGCCTACAACAGAATCATATTTTTTTGTTCATTCCCAAATTGAAAATGATATTAAATATAACATTTGAGGGGGGCATCAAAATATTGACTGGCCTTGAGGGGGACATCAAATGTATTGCCTACAAGAGAATCATATTTTTTGTTAATTCCCAAATTGAAAATGATATTCACCCTCTAAATGTTTTGAACATTTAATTTGTTCAACAGAGGTCCAATTTCATATTTTCAATCATATTTAGATTCCTGAATTTTGTAGTTTGTTGATATTAGACAGGAATGATCTCCATTGAATTTCTAGACAAAAACATTGAGCAATTGCACATTTCTTTTATTCCTTTATAGCGTTTCATGTGCACAGTTATCGTGTTATTTTCTTTGCAAATTCATCCAAGTTTCATTTCTGTTGAAGACAAAGCAAACAGTTAATAAACATTCAAAAAGCAAAATCATCTTTAGAAATTTAACACAGTAATGCTATTTGTCAAGTGATTAAGGATCAGCATTTAAATGATATTGAAGAGCTTAATACTTGGTGAATTGTCCCTTTACACAGTAATGTTGACTTAAAAATGAATTATTGCTACGATTTGGAGGAAAGTCGTGAAAACCATGAGAATAGAATTTGATGTAAACCTTCCCTAAAGTAGCTTAGAAATAATGAAATTCAAGGCATTGTAGACAAGGAAGTTTAAAATCTTTTTGTAATTGTCTTTAATCGCACAAAATAATAAGGATTTTAAAGGATGTGTTTATGAAAGTCTCTTTTGTTGAAATTGAGAAATATGTGTAAACTAAAAGTACAATCAGAAGTCATTTTGAGGTCTTTAAATGTCTTTACTTGCAGATGATAAGAAAGTTTTTCAAAGATGTATTTAAGAAAAACTCTTTTAGTTGTCAAGGAGAAGAATGTGTGAACTAAAACTAATTTCTGGAGACTTTTTGGGGACTCCATATGTCTTACATCGCACATAGTAATAAGGTTTTTTTTAAAAGTCTTTTCAAAATAGTTTTATTTGTCAAAGAAAAATATGTGTAAAAGTAAAACTAAAGTTAGAAGTCTTTTCTAGGTCTTTGAATGTCTTTAATTGCATGTGATAATAAGGGTTTTAAAAATAGCTCTATTTAAAAGTTTTACTTGTCAAAGAAAACTATGTGTATATTTTTAGGTCTATCTTTAATTGCAGATGATAATAGGGTTTGTGAAGATACTTTTATTTAAAACTTTTTAATTGTCAAAGAAAAAATGTGTAAACTAAACTGAATTTAGTCGCGTTTTAAGGGATTTAGATGTCCATAATTGCACCCGATAAAAAGTTTGTCTTTTTGAAAGACTGTAGTTGCCGATTAAAAGGCCTCATTGCTCATTGTAGATTATTGCTACCTTTTTTTGCTATAAATTTTTGAAGCTATCTGTATGTCTATCTGTCTGGTCTCTGCTATATATCCCGCAGTCATACCACCAATCAATCGGACGCCCACGAACCGAAACAATTGCCCTTGAAGTAATACACATTGTCAAGAGTGCTGGATACAAACATAAAACATCCCAAAACAATGTGAGACACACTCAAACTTTATCTCCTCGTCTTCGTCGAAGTCTCGTCCTATTATTTTAATCTGCTTTCCTCAGGCAACAAGTGTGGTGCATGGTTGCAAGTCTCGCTATTCCATTTTTGTTGAATATTTTTTTTTCATTGTTATGGTTGTAAAACTTCATTTTTTTCTGGTGTCATTTGTTTATTGAAATGCATCAGAACTGGCTTTCAATTTTTTGTTGGATATATACAACTCAGCACTCATTTTACCTCAATGGCAATTGCTTTGATAATACCAGCAATTTAAGTTCCTTTTATTTGTTTGATCATACCTTATTTGTGCATTTATGTCTAATGTTTAATCTAGTTTGTATTTGTATATAATGGGAATGTATAAAGCTAGTATAAATTGTATTTAAAGTATTAATATGTGTATCAATAATAAAAGCATTACCTTGATGATTTCCTTATAAAATCATTTAAATATGTTTGCAAAATACTGAATAGGTTTAGCTGGTAAATAAGCAAGTACAAAAAATATATTTCTAAATTCCATGATGGTGGTTTAGATGAGCCATTTAGAAAAGGTGCTTTTTCATGCTTAGGCATTTATTCATACCGCTGCCACTTTATTTCCAGGCCCTTATGGTCCCAGTGAAATGTGGTAACCTGTTATCAAAAGCTACTAAGAGTTGCCCGATAAGTACTTTAACTATCCAATTCTTAATTTTGACCCATGAACTCCAATCTAGAAGAAATCTGACCTTGTGCATTTCCTTCTGCAGTTACAAACTTCTGTGCATATACCACTTTTTATTCCCTTACCCATAACCTAAGACAGAATTGTAACCGCAATCCTTAACCTATATCTAAGACACAATTACCTAATTCCAAAACCTAACTTTTGCCACAAATTGTAATCCTTATCCTAAACCAAGCCCAAGCAACAATTACAATCTTTGACCCAAATCTAATCTAAAAGGTGATCATGCCAAACCTAAGTTGAAATGAAATTTTATGGCCCAAATTAAAAAGGGTGGTTTTTAAAACCATCGGTTGAACCCATGGTTTATGCAGATTTCCTGTATGAATTACACTTATATACTGCATATATTAAACAAATGTCTATTGCTGATGCGCGCTTTGGTTACATTACGTGAAATTGACGCCTGTTGCCATAGCTGAGTCCACTGTTTTGAATTCAATTCAATTCATTTATTTTCTCTTTGAACCTTTTTACATTTACAATGATAGTTCAATATACATATTTACAAAATATAACATTAAAATCATTTCTATAATACAATAATTCTATGATATCAAAAGAGAAGGGGACCGACTAAAAAGCAGAGCTTGTAGAGTGAAGGACCCCTTTCATATGTACATTTTATGAAAAAAAAAGTAAGATATCATAAAGAAATAAACATGTATAATGAATAAATAATAATGAAATCACTCTTCAAAACAGTGTACTCGTGAATAAAATAGCATACGTAAGCATTGTAACAGGCATCAATTTGGCACCCTGTGGCAAAAGCGTGCATCAGCATCGGACATTTCTAAATATACGTGGTAAATAAGCGTAATTCATACAGTGCATCTGCATAAATCATGGGTTCAATGAATGGTTTTCAAAACCACCTTCCTGAATTTGGTTCAAGATTTCAAATTGAAATCTTGCCTCTTTGCTCATTTCCAGATACTTGTCCATTTATGTTTGAACCTTCTTTTTCAATAATCTGATATTCCTACTTTATCTTCATTTTTCTCTCTCTTTTAGCTGAGGTATCAGAAGTGCTTGGATGCAAACCCCAAAGGATCACAAGTCAATGCAGCCGATGGCAAGGTAATGTTTTCACTCTTTATCTCATGTATTATGTTTGAGCATGATGTAGACAACCATAAAATGATTGTGATTCATTTTCCAAGTAGAAAAAAAACAATGATTGAAAATCAATAACAAAACATCAATACCTTTTTTCTTTTCTCTTTTTTTCTTCTATTTTGATCACTTGAAAATGTAAAAAAGGAGGGGGTGGTCAAATTAAAAAAGAAAATTTTAAAAAATGCAGTAACAAATCAATACCTTTTCATCTTTCCCCCTTTTTCCCTCCCTCTTCTATTTTGGTTTCTCTTTTCAATTTCTTTTTTCATTGCATGAAAATTTAAAAAAGAGAGGGGGTGGTCCCATCCCCCGGAAAGCATGAAGTATTTGAGCAAGAGGCTATAAACTTTGCCAGTGTAATTGCTGTTGTAGAATTCAACAGCAATCTACTTCAAAGATCAGTGGGTTTTCGAGCCAGAGCGATATTAGACAATGTGGGCTACACATGGATATGAAGTTTGTCTCTGAGTTTCCTAACTTCCAAAATCTTCTCTCTTTTTTCTTCTCTGACAGACGTGGGGCTGTGCACTCAAAACTGGCATCCAATCCATCTTCACCAAGTTTGGAACGATGAGGATACAGGGCAAAGATGCTCCAATCAGTGCCGTCTAGGGCATCCAGCCAATCAACGATGCGTTGCCTAGCAACCAACAGTCTTGGAGGTGGTTCCGTTAAACAACGTCAAGAGCCGTTTCCCCATTCTTCTGTACTCAACACATTCTATAAATACTATGTGATGTTGATGGTGATGATGTTTTCAAGCATTGATCTTGGAAGTGCTGATTTTCTGTGAGCCAGATGACGTGCAGTGTTTTGTCATATGCTTGTGTTATATGATGTGAGAGAGAGAGAGAGAATGAGAGCACTGGCAATCTGTATGTTTCTATAAACATGTATCTTATGTATGAGGCTTAATTGCATGAGAAATCAACTAATTACATTGCATATATATTGATGTTGTAAATGTTTGAAAAGATTCATTCTTGACTAGAACTCAATTATCTTGAACCAAAATAAAACAATTTGTTAGGAATATTTGGACAAAAATATTAAAGGGTGGTTATAGTCGGGTTGGGTCAATTTAACTATGTAATAACTAGTTGATTGAATATTACTGTTGAAATAATGCAATTTAAGTACACGACACAACTGCAGAATAAGAAGGTGTATTGAATATAGCCCTCTTGAATAAATGATGCTTTTAAGAAGATTAACATGTGAACTATCTGTACATATCATTGCACTGGAGAGCAGTATAATTATCTACTTGGATATTTATCACTTTATCGTATGCACTGTAACATAAATGTGAGCTTTATCGTGTCAATTTTCTGTTAATCCGCCTTCCCAGAAGGCCATATGAGTGACGAGAAGCAAACTTGAGGGAGAAGACGAGAGAGTGTCTCTTCTTATTTATACCGTTCATGTGTGCTGTTCCGTGCAATTGTAAGAACATTGAAAATGTTCACTGTTTTAAGGTGTTGTGATATGTACTTTATTGTATTATATATATATATATATTAACTCAAAAGGCAAATTTAGCATATAAATGACATTTTCTGAGGCCGCAGTATTTTAACCAGTGCTGTGCTGTATACATATGATATAGCTTTATTGTAGTGGTTGTGATGGTGGTAGAGGTAGGTAGTAGATATATGTACATTTGTGAAACTCAATATTACACGGTCAAGCTGCCCGCCTCACACGAGGGCGTTCTCACTTCTGCTTGTAAATAATGGGTCAGTTCACACACTGAAAGAAGTCGCATCATTTAGTCAAGTGGATTAATAGGACAACGTTTCATCCGAATTGTAATTTCAATACTTTGAGGTCAAATTCATGACTGTCAAAATCTGCTTGCTACTGATACCCTTACGAAATTCTAACATGTGAATAAGTATTTTGAATAAAGCATTGTTTACTGGACAGCGCTATACTTAGCTATATCATCTCATCAAATTGTTAAGATAATATAGCCAAGCAAAGACTAAAGAAGCATCTTCTCTCTCCGTGCCATTAACATCTGCGCACTTCCTGCCCGGTTGGCTCCCACTGTGGCGTTGGGCAGTATACCTAAAGAAGAAGAAGCTAATTAAGAGTAGCTTGAGTATGCTTCTCAGCAGTCTTTTTGATGAAGGGATCAACATTATTTTACGATACAGAAAACCTAATGTAAAGGGTCTAATAAAATGAAGGACTGGATACAGCTGATTTAAATTATAATTTCACTATTTCTGGATTCATTCGGTGACAATAGAACAGGGAGGAAGCACTGTTGTGAAGAATCGTTATTATACTGTACATGAACTCAGTGCAGCAGAGAAGTAGCAGGCTCTGAATTTGAAAGGAGCCAAATGAAAAATTCTTTTATTGGGGATAGGAGAGGAGACTATATTTAGGTTAGTAGATTTGAAGATAGAGGACTTCTGTTTTTAGTTTTGACAAAGGGAGAAACGAGTCCCCAAGCAGCTGGAATTTTTGATGACCGCAAATGCCTTGTTTTTTGTCCCTGAATTACAGTGCGAGTGTACCCAGGTACACAAACTGGTCGATGACTGTCGGTGGCCAAACATTCATGTAATTGGAAAAGCTGCACGTTTGTATACTTCGGTAGTAACTGTAAAAGAAAGTTAAACCTGTATTGGAGTCATATGCTCATTGTGTACGCAGATTCAGTTGAAAATTCGCAAGAAGCGCACACATGTATTTTACAGTGTAGAGTACTAATTAGATGCATGAAATCAATTAGGTCAAACTCACTGTGGATATATATATATGGACTAACTTCAAACTTCTACATGGCATTTCTAGTAGACATAAAATGCAGTGCTCTGTCTGTTTTGTGGAGTGAATATAGTAGAAATATTTAGACCAGTAGATGCTTATCGACTTCTCAAAGAGTTTAGAAAAAAATATATATTGTGAAATATAATGGCATACAAAAATCTAAATATATGTATATCTTAGATGTTGTTGTGATGGTGATGTGTGTGTGTAAAACTTGCCATTAGTTAATCTATTGCCAAATGTAAATGTAGGTATTTCTCTTTATTCTGATTCAGATATAAAATCAGCACATCACAATTTTACACTGATAATCATAAACTCAAAACATGACGCGAGCCAGATACAGCTTATCGAGATAGACATGATATATTTAAAAAGGCATGTCAAGATTTGACTGTGAATATTGAAAAATATTGTAATGATTTCTCAGAAAATGGATTTACTTCGTGCAGAAGGATTTTAAAATCAATGTTAAATTTCTCTGAGATGGACATAACATATTCATCTTTCTTCAACCAAATAAAGTCACATATGTCATCGAAGTAAGGTGCAATAGCGCCATCAGGAATTTAACAACTCAATGCCTTCACTGTTGACACACATACCTGTTTTTAAGTATCTTGGAAGAGAAGTAGGTTGCTTGTCAACAAACGGAACGGCCGATAGGTAGATTATTCGTAAAGTACTTACAAATTGCTTCTGTAAATAGCGCCAAAATTCATGACACAGTCTTTGTCATTCATCACAATGAACCATAACACTCTAGTGGTTGTGTAATATGTGTTTGCCTAAAAAATCATCAGAAATCTCACCATTTATCTGTATATAAATCATTCATATCTTTGTAGTGTACATATCTTTGTAAAAATAAAATAATGTGTGTTACATTGACTTGACATTGTAAGATGTTGAAAAGTGAACCATTGCACTCAAACAACCATTCAACAATCCAGTGTAGCTAGAGCGACTTGCAGCACCAGATGTGGTAAATCTTATTGTAGCTTGTATCTTACAGTAGCATGTTGCACCACTAGTATGTGTTACATCTGTAGCAAAAAAAAACACAATAGTAGATCAGTAGCTTAGAGTATACCATAGATATTATAACACCAATGCATTTAATAGCATGTCGTGTTGTCATCACATTTAGCTTGTTGAGTTTGTAAAAGTACATATATACTTTAAATATAGCAATCAAGGTTATCTGAATTAGATTTCTATTTGATGTTTTTTTCTGAAATTCTACATGAGTAATACTTCTATGTGTGTACAGAGAAATGTTTGTATTTTTTCTTCTCTTTCATTTAGTATCGTTTTCAATTATAGATTACGGACGGAATTAAGAATAGTATGGGATTCATGTTTACATAGTCATTTTAAGGTGGGAGAATGTACTTGCTTTAATTAAATGCAATTTCATTTTAATTCTTCTTAATCCTTTTTTGAAAGATATCAACGCTTTAACTCCAGATGAGATGCTTGTTGCATACTAATTCTCAGTGGGGGTGGGGTGGGTGTAGCCTTATACTTCTCAACAACTTTGGTTGTACATTTTTTTGCTTGTACACAGGCTGAAAAAATTATCTAGAATCTAGTTTTTATGCATGAAATATAGATCAGAGTCAAACATGAAAGAATATGTACAATAAAGACCAGAAGTTCCCAAATATTACGAAAGAGGGTATGAGAAATATGTACTTATGAGGACTGTATAATGAGATTATTTGTGTTTTATAAAAAAATATTGATTTATATATATTGCTGTGTATTCTTATGTTACATATTATTATTGCATTGCGTTGGACAATATCAAATCAACTATGCTTCCTTTGCAAATTGTTTTTTGTTTCCTTTTTTATTATGTTCTAGTTGTTTACTTGTAGAATATTACTGCCAAGACAATGAAGATATTTAAATACAAAGATTTATGCATTTTGAGAGTGTACTATATTATTAGCAAGAGATGAAAAATCATAAGTTTATGTGTTGTTTGTATTATAGATATATGTTTGTATGATCTATTATATTGCTTTGTATTCAAATGGTCTTTGTTTATATTTTAAATTCATACCAGCCAGTGTGCTGCTCTTAAAATGGGTTTTCTTGATAGAAAAGATTTATCAAATGTGCAATTTATGATGAGCAATCTGTAAGTTGGTAATATACCTTGTCTGAAAAAGAAAATATAAAAACAGGAATTAGTTAAATCAGAAAAAATACTGAAGGGAAATGTATCTGAGAAATATCGACAGGCTGGGTTTCTGAATTGAACCTTTTTCAGAAACAAAAACAACATTTTCAAAAAGGACTGTTTGGGAAATAAGTAAAATCGGTATATCAACTTAATAGTATAAATGGGGAAAGAATTCTATCTCAATAGGAATATATTTGTATCCTGTTTATGTTCTTTTGTATTGTACATTAATAATCAATTCCTTCATTTCGAGTTTACAATATCATATTTAAGAGATTGTTTAGTAGCTCCTACGTTGTGAAAGATTTATTTTTGTATGGAGTTAGGAAAGATAAGTGTAATAAAGAGTGTGGAAAGTGAAGAGGGTCTATGGTAGTAAGATTGAGAGATATGTTTTTGAGTTTAGTGGATATCTTAAAAATCCATTCCAATCATTTTCAGTGTATGTCAATGATCTGTTTAAAAAATGTCTTGTCTATTTTAGCAGTTTATTTTCATTAATTGACTTTCATACTGCTCAAGGTTTTCATATTACTTTCGTGAATAATATATGTGAGAATGTAAGACAATGCTTTTTCCAGGAGTAGAACTTGTTCATCCACATTTTCAAGAAAATATATATAATTTCAGCTAAGTTTTCAGGTCAGAGAGAGTTACATACCAAAACTTAGGGTATATGTGAGTTCTAAAAATGTGACGTGGTATATCTTTTTGAGAAAAAAAGTCATGAAAAGAGCAGAAACAAGTTCTTCTTTTAGGTCACACTCAAATTAGAAACCTAATCAATTCTGAAACTTGTAGAATTCAACTACATGGCTCTTCTCAAACAACATTCACATTTTTTTTCTATTCAATTAGAGCAGTTGCTCCTTGTTTCTTGTACATTTTCTAGGTAAATGAACAATTCACTTTTATTTGACATTACCCCCTCATAGGTAGAAAATCGATTGTGAGTATGCGTGTGTGCTAGTATCGCTAGGGGAATTTACTTGACCAAATTTAACACTGACCTGAATTTTTTTGACTGAAGCATACATGTGCTGCTTAACACACTTGTGTATTAAAATTTTTAATTTGACTATTATGATATGCATGATACGGTACGATTGCAACAATATGAGAATCATAGCTTTTTTTGGAGTGATTTCACTGGCATTTAGTAGTTATATTGATGCTTTCACCTTTCTTGGGTCTAATCAGGAAATAATGATGCACAGATATGTATGATCATTAGAGCGAATATTCTGTAGATATACCAACTGGCATACAAACTGGATTTAGTGTAGTTCAGTGTATTGAGTTTCATTGTAATTGATTGAAAAAAAAGAGATAATTTGTAACTTTCTAAACAAAACTTGTCATTATAGATGATATAGGAGTTTGGATGATTGCATCAGGAAAAGAATACCAAGAAAATCTAATGTCTAGACATTTTTGAAAGATTAGAATTCTGATGAATTGTTTTTTTTGTTTTATTTAAATTTGGAAGGAGACCAACACTTGTGTGTTTCCCTTTGAAAATATGCAAATTGTATGCACATCCCTTGAAACTTATTAAAGTATATTCAGCAGTTCTTGCCCAGATCAGATATAAAACCTCAAAATTTGTTTTATTTTTTAAATTTAAGCTTCGTTTGACCAAAATGCACATTGATGAAAAAAAAAATAATAATTTGGGAAAAAACATATTCTCGGGTGGAAAATAGCAGAATATTTGTACTTGCCCGTCATAAATGCTAATATTCCGGAGTGAAATGAAGCTTGGACAAGAAATTCTTTAGTAGATTATAGTAGACAAAAGCAGCTCAATTTATCAGATATTTTTTTTCTTTCAGATATGCACAAATGGTGAGAAAATGTAATAGAGAGATTTTCTCCAAAGAAAAAGTTATGGTCTATTATAGCTTTATTCTTCACTGAAAACTTTTGGTGAACTGCGAAATAGTATCTGGTTTGGTTACATAATGAAGTTGGCTCACAGCTGGAAACTTAATGTCGAAAGAGCATTTGAAATCATGTATGCAAACAGATGCTCTATTTCCCCTATATACTTTTTTGAATTGATACAATATACTGTAGTTAGGTAATTTCATGAAAAAAATGAGTAGTGAGATTTGTTGTGAATGTTCAACACATTGTCATGGTGCTTTGAACTGTGCAATATGGGACGTATAATGCAGGCATAGATATATCTAGACGTATAGATTATTGCTTTAGAAATTTAACGATTTGAAACGTAAGTGCTGTAGTATCCAGTGCACGCGTTTGTAATTTGCCCGACATAATTAGGCTTAACACATTAATTGAAATTAATATTTGATGAAGAATGTAGATTTTTTGAATAGGTTTTCATGGAAAGTACCCAATTTAAGTATGCAAAAGGTAAATATCAAACATCGTCTTTGATAAGCGGTGTATATGGTCCCCTTCACATGCTTTAATCTTAAGGGTGAATTCCACATATTAAACCGTTATAATACATATAATTGCAAGATTTTTTTTCTTTGAAGAATCATGTTTTACATTTTGTGGTGGTTAAGTGTTCTTCATAATGTACATTATTTGTCAATGAGAAATAAATGTTGCACTAAAATAAAAAAATATGTTTTTTGTATTTATTCTGTCATTAAATTAGTTGTTAATTAAATTACATATGGTATGTGGAGAACAATTTTAGAGCATAACAACATACACATGCTTAAAAAGAGGAACATTTTTAAGCTTCTCTTTGTGCGCAAATCAAACATTCAGAGAAAAGGCTGTAAAATTGGTTTTTACCTCCATACATGTATATGTAACAGTAGTTGTGTCAAATATATTCCTGAAAGTGTGAAAAATCATCCCTTTTTAAAAATAAAAGCAAACTTTTTTCTTTAAATTCTCATGCTATGAATGCTAAAATATATGAAGCTCATGGCAAGCTCAAGTATCAGTTTGGAATTATAAGCAGTATTCATTAAAATGCCCATAAATCTCCCCTTATGTTGGCCATTTTGGACTAAAACCAGTAATTGGAAAGTTCTATGATTAATACAGCCCAAGTCTCTATCTAATCGGCAAATACATGTAGTCATTAATTGTAGAACATTTCATTTTTTTTATTCACTTATGCTAGGCCATCAATGCTACCTTCACTGTTCACCAGGTGTGGATCCTTGAAGATTAGTGGGTCTTGTCCACCCCATTAAAGAAAGGGGGGGGGGGAATGCAGAAGAGAAGAAAAAAGTTGGGAGAAAATAAGAGAAGGAAAAGGAGAGAAGTAAGAGAGACATAGAAGGAAAGAATGGAAAGGAAGAAATGAAATTAAACGAAGGGACAAAAGATATAGAGAAGCAAAAGAAGGAAATGGGGTGGGGAGAAAATAAAACATGACCATCACAGTCATTACCATCCCCATCACTACCACCATCACAGCATCTTTATCTTCATCACCATCATCATCATCAACAATCATCATCACCACCATCATCATCACAATCATCATCATCCCCACCATCATCACCACAGTCATCGTCACCATCATCATCACCACCATCATCATCACCATCAACATCATCATTACCATCATCATCACCTTCAACATCAACACCATCATCATCATCATCACCTTCAACATCAACACCATCATCATCACTATCACCACCACCATCTTTATCACCACCACCATCATACCATCCCCATCATCATAATCATCACCACCACCATCGTCATCACCATCACCACCATCATCATCACCACCACCATCATCACCATCATCATTATCATCATCACCATCATCATCACCATCATCACCACCACCATCATCATCACCATCATCATCATCACCATCACCATTATCATCATCACCATCACCATTATCATCACAATCAATATCATTATCACCATCAACATCATTATCACCACCAACACCATCATCATCACCATCATCACTATCACCACCACCACCATCATCGTCATCACCACCTTCATCATCATCATCATCACCATCATCATCACCATCATCATCATCACCATCATCATCACCATCATCATCATCACCATCATCATCACCATCATCATCACCATCATCATCACCATCATCATCACCATCATCATCACCATCATCATCATCACCATCATCATCACCATCATCATCACCATCACCACCATCATCACCACCATCATCATCACCATCATCATCATCCCCACCATCGTCACCATTTTTGATTGGTCACAACGCAAAGTATTAAACCAGTATTAAACCCTTTAGAAAAAAATAGTTACACATCATAATTGCTTGGCAATATTTTTTAATTGAACTGTGTTCAGGGGCCTGTTGTAGAAAGAGTTGCATTTAAACGCAAGTCCCCAATATGGGTGCTTCATTGGATGAAAATAAGGTTGCGCAAGATTTTTTTAGTTGCGTTTGATCGCAACTCTTTCTGCAACGGGCCCCAGATTACTGATATTTATATACATGTATATCTGATAATGGATCACTAAAAAAAGTCCAGATGGAAATAAAGTTTCTTCACTTATTTGGTGAAGCATGTAATTTGTTAAAAGACGCAGAAAACATACAGTGCCTACAAAAAGACATACATGATTCCTACGAAAAGACTGGGCACATTCTGTTGACAAGTTGCCTAAGGAGATGTGACAGCTTAGTCTGTAATGCGCGGGTTTTGGATTCCGGTGACCCAATGTTGATTCCCAATTGGTGCGCTAGTGCCCTTCGGCAAGGCATTTCCTCATTGCCAGGTCCTTCGGAGAGGACCTCAAGCCTTCAGTCTTCTGGTTGCTTGCTTACAAGCATTCATGCTTTCTTAGCAACCGGCTAACAAAAGCAAAAAGTCAGTATCATCACTACCTCCATGCACAGCCTTCTGGAACCATGGGACCGTTTCATGAAAGTTGTTAGCACTGACAAGATGTCTTTCTTTGACAGTTTCCATAGTAATAGTCAGAGGCCAGAGCCTCTCAGCCAATCAAAAGCAAGGGTTTCACTAAAATAGCACTGACAATTAAGTCAGCGCTAACAACTTTCATGAAACACCCCCAGGAATGAATAAAAGGTGTTCCATGTACAAGTCCACTTCTCTCCATATATCATGCTACATTTTGGTCCTGGGTCATTGACTCTCCATTCCTTCATCTTTGAACTGTTTTATGCTGTCCTGTAAGAAACCAACACAAATAAGAATGAGTTAAAGCAATTTGAGCTGGACACTGAGTCATAATAGTTGTGTTCTGTATCCTCTGGTGAAAAGTGCTAAGTATATTCAAAATCAAGTCTGAACCATCAATTACTCCACCCACCAACCCACAGTCCAGAAGTAGCAAATGGCCACTAAGACATAACAAGTGGAATGCCTTTGGCGGTCTCACCTGCATCATGTGATTCAATATAAAAGCGTGCTGACTTTGAAAAAAACTATAACTCGCACAAGATGTTTAGTGATACATGTACTTGGTTACTCTTATGTCCACGTTTTATGAACTAGACCCATACACTGACAGAGATATGATGGTAATTCAACAAATACCCCCAACATGGCCAAAGTTCATTGACCTTACATGACCTTGATCACATGACCTGAAACTCGCACAGGATGTTCAGTGATACTTGATTACTCTTATGTACAAGTTTCATGAATCAGATCCATAAACTTTCAAAGTTATGATGGTAATTCAACAGATACCCCAATTCGGCCAAAGTTCATTGACCTTTGACCTTGGTCATGTGACCTGAAATGCACACAGGATGTTCAGTGATACTTGATTACTATCATGTCCAAGTTTTATGAATCAGATCCATAAACTTTCAAAGTTATGATGGTTATTCAACAAATAACCCCAATTCGGCCAAAGTTCATTGACCCTAAATGACCTTTGACCTTGGTCATGTGACATGAAACTCATGCAGGATATTTAGTGATACTTGATTAACCTTATGTCCAAGTTTCATGAACTAGGTCCATACATTTTCTAAGTTACGATGACATATCAAAAACTTAACCTTAGGTTACAATTTTGATGTTGATTCCCCCAACATGGTCTAAGTTCATTGACCCTAAATGACCTTTGACCTTGGCCATGTGACATGAAACTCAGGCAGGGTGTTCAGTAATACTTGACTAACCTTATGGCCAAGTTTCATGAACTAGGTCCATATACTTTATAAGTTATACTGTCATTTCAAAAACTTAACCTTCGGTAAGATTTGGTGTTGACGCCGCTGCCGCTGTCGGGAAAGCGGCGCCTATAGTCTCACTCTGCTATGCAGGTGAGACAAAAACAAACAAGCTACACAAAGCAAATGGCGCAAAGACAGTAGCCAGGCAACGACTCTTAATAATTCAATCAGTTACATTTTTATATTCATAACACAATCAAATTTTGGAGCAATTTTCACTGCCAGCTCAAAATAATTCAAACTTGACAAATGATCACTGATATCAGAATACCACCCAAGACTTTAATTTGTTTTCCATGGTATCTGTTTTACTTCGTTTTTTTAGAAGCCTTCCCTGTTAAAGCAACTATACATGGTGCTCATACAAACTATTTATTTTGTTCCTTTGACTCACTTCGAATGTTTGTTGAATGTGATCACATACTTCTGAGAGATTGGCTAATCCCTTTCCAAAGACATCACCAGCTGGTGGTCCTACATGGAAAATCAAAATAAATATATATACATGTAGTTACCAACAGTAATCAACAGCAGTAACTGAAGAATAAAACTCCCCCAGGACTCTACAAAGAAACATTATCTTAAGAACATACAAAAAGTATGAAATAATACTAAATAATACTATGCATCATGAATGGGTCAGTGGAACACTGGGCATCAAGAGAAAGATCTTTCTTGAGAAACTACTACGAGAAATAACTTAAATGAAATGGTAACATGAAGGAAAAAAAGATCAATATTAACTTTACATGTAGAGTAAGAGGGAAAGTTTAAGGGAGAAGGGGAGGGGGGGTGATGGCCTTGCATTTTAACCTGTAAGAGACTGCATACGTGTGGAGTCTACAGAAAACATGTTACAGCAATATTATTCAGCCTCCAACTGGGTCAACAAACATGGAGCAATAATATTTTAGATATCAAAAGTTTATGTTGAAGGCCTACAAACAAATACAAAAACTTAACATAGAAGAAAATTCATCAAATAAAAGCCTCTGAAATACATAGCCTACAATCTATATTATGACAGTCAATGTATGGAACTGACATGTGTGTTGATAATTTCAAGAAGACTGACTATATCACTGACAAGTCTTGCACTGATCTTTTACTTGATCAAATTGGAATGTCAAATGCATCAAAATCGGGTGAAAATCTTGATACATTATTTCCTCCTACATATGTATATGTCATTTTTCAGGCAAAAGAGACTTTATATTGCAGATCATATCTACAATTCCACTATCTCAGTGTTGTACTTAAGGATGTGGCATTGCATATTTAAGATTTGTTTGAAATTAAATTATATTTTGTTGGATTCATTGCAATCCCTTTAAGGCTTCATCTGTATTGATATAACTCGGATGATTTTCAATATAAGTTCATTCACTTTTCAAGAATCACAAGCGACTGACACTAAGGGCTTTGTGAACTTTGAGAAAAAGTGCAAGGATGGGAAGCAGATCTCATTTTCCATTCTAATTACATCAAGCACCTGCAATTTTTAGTCATTTTAGCAAGCTTTTACAATGAAAATATCCAATAACAATTAACATTAAAATATAATTTGAGCATTTCTGTATCTCAGGAATAACAGCATGTCAAATGATATTATTTCTTTGGTTAGCTCCTGGATCATTCCGCAAAATTCACAATAAAATATACCATGCTCAGGATATGAAATAAAAACAGAAAAATTTTGTGATTTTTTTTAAATATAAATCTATTTTGATCAAGTTCCCAGTAAAAGTATCTGCATATTAGCCTTTCCTATTTTTAGTAATACATGTACATGTGATATCCCTTCTAAGGCATGAAATTGGCTGAAAAGTTCATGATCTTAGGTTCATGTAAGTGTTCAACTTAGTTTAGACAGGCTTTACCTGTGACAATCAGAATGAAATAGAATGGTAAATGAGAGTTATATAATTATCTTTCGGATCTTTCCACAAAATCAATATTTTATAATACAATACAACATGGAAAAATACAAGGGGGATGGAGGATGAATTAGCCTCCAAAACACCCAAAGTGCACTGGAAAACTAAAACAGAGCCCTGATAATTCCTCGAATGTAAATTGTAGTACAAGAGAACATATTTGGGATGATGAGCCCAGGAATGTTTTTAAATTATTTTTCTACTTGAAATACAATTCTCAATTATTTATAAAACAAATGTAGATAAAATAATGAAAAAAATGTGATATTAAAGACAAACCTTTTGTTTGTATCCTGAAGTTGATCCTATTCTCTGTAGGATGGGGTACACTGTAACCACAGAACTCTACATCAGGGCTTGGGGAAAATGGTGGGGAAATGATACTCAGTAAATACATGTACCAATTGACAGATACATATTTGATGCAATTTTTATAGAGCATAAATAATAGCAAATAATTAAATACATGGATTTTTAAACGTATATTTTGTTCGAAATGGAGCTTATAAATTATTATTATTAACATTATTATTAGTACTATATCATTATTATTATTACTATTATTATCAGCAGTAGTACATGTAGTAGTATCACTATCATTATTAACAACATCATAGCCACCATCATCAGTTCTTTACACTATTTCTTTATAACTTAGCAAATATCTTTCATTTAAACATGCAGACACATGGGTGGTCAATTATTTTTATTCTTTTAAAACTCATTTTGAAATCACTAGGTACCACACCCAGCATTAATCTCTGAAGTTAGGCAATACTTACTCTTTCATAATCATATATCTGAGAGCATTGCCAAGAGTATGGTCTTCTTTGTGCATAACAAATGTTACGCAATCGCTCTTGTCCCAGTTATCAGTAGTCTGAGCAGTTTGGACCTGGCAATGAATACAATATTCAAATTAAAGAGAGGAACGTTAAGGACAAATTATCGTCTGTTTTCGTGGCAAGGTCGGAAATAATTTCTATTTTTTAGAGGTAAGAACTACATGTATTTTTTTTCCACATTGGGACAGTTGCAGAATTTGGGGGGTTATTTCTTCCATCTATTTATATAAGGGCCAATGTCGGCTACTTTTTAGCCCAGTGGGGGGGGGGGTACTCAACAAAAAAAGTTGTAGTAGTAGTAGGTATGTGCCGTGGGCGAGAAAAAAAAAGGGGGCTTTGGAGTGGGCTTTATTGTAAAAAGTAGGGTCCTCGGAATGGGCTTCGAAACTAATGCTTGTGAAACGGGGGGTCCTTGGAACGGGTCACCTGCGTGTAAGTGCGTATGCATCCCTATAAAACGGGCATGTATGCATGCACCTAGCCTGGCTGCTCGGGCGCCTGTACCTCAAGCGATGTTCGTGAAGGCTCCACTCCACTTCACCAACGCTACAATACACTCCACCTACATGTACCTGAACATCAAGCCTGTGAACTTGCTCTGATATTCCGAATGACAAAATTGGTGATCTAGAGCCAACATGGAGTTCCTTACATGTATTAATAATTTGCTGCCGATTTCAAAACATCGCATGCGGATGCACGAGGGTCTGAGCTCATAAAAAAAATGAAAAAAATATCATGACAAGACAGAAGAGACTTGCCCAATATTTACGCCGCCATCTTGTATCCTATTGTTCTTCGCCACCGTAACAGACGCGTGCAATAGCATGAATAGGAAACAAGATGGCGGCGTAAACATCGGGTATTAAAGTCTCTTCCGTCTTGTCATGATATTTTTCTCATTTTTTTTGATGAATTCTTGTTTAAAAATAAAATCAATGGCGCAGAAATGTCGGAAATGAAGACGTTGCATCCATGACATGTACTACATGATTTAGGGCTAGATCTTTTAGAAGTAGAAATCTCGGACTCGGGGGCGAAAGTTTAAGGTTTTGGCGGCCTACGGCTACACGCACATGAATGAATAGGGATACCTGGCTTCATTAAGAGTAAGCCTACGTCAGTAAATGATTTTTACTCTCAAGAAGTCACCTGGCTACTCTATGGCCACTTAGCCCACTTTTAATTAAATTTCATACTATTCACTAACCCAGGAGCTTACCGTGTATTTACCCATACTCACGGGACAAGGGTAGATTATGATCAAAATATCTAGCAAGATAAATTGTGAAAACAGAAATTATGCACTTACGACGATTATATCATGTATACTATATGGATGATGATGATGGTCTAACGAGTGGTAGAATCCTGACATCGATGCACAGACTGGAACCTCAAAAAACAGAAACGTTCTCTCCTTCTACCCCAGTCTCGATTGGCCATTTTGTTATGATTCACAACAAAAATGGCCGATCGAGACTGGGGAGGAGAGAACTTTTCAGTTTTTTGAGGTTTCAGTCTGTGCCTCGGCGTCAGGATTTTACCACTCGTTAGACCGTCATCCATATAATCGTGGTAAGTGCATAATTCTGTTTTCACAATTTACCTTGCTAGATATTTTGACCATAATCTACCCTTGTCTCGTGACTGAGTATGGGTAAATACATGGTGAGCTCCTGCCCTGGTTAGCTTTTCACCCAAAATTGCAGCTCATTGTAGCGGATCAATGCGGCCAGAACGGCATTACGAAAAATATGCGAAGCTTTGGAACAGATTTCTTTCTTCTAGATAGGAAGAAAATGCTATGCTTTGGAGCGGTTTCTTTGTTCTTTTTCTCAATAAGCCTGCTACTAGTGCTAGTAGTACTGTGCTAGCTAGGACTAGATCTAGGCACTTGTTCACTGCTACCATCTGGCCTGTGGAGAATCTACAGGTAGGACTATGGTATGCCAATGCTGTATAGACTATAGAGCACACACTTTAAAAAATCATTAAAATATCACTTTTGTGACCAAAATCACTAATTTCCATACATTTTTAATTTATTTATCATTAGTAATGTGGGAATAATTTTTGTATTCACCAGAGCGCTCAAAAACTTGAATTTTGGGCATATTTTTGTGTGTACCCTCTATTGGTGGAAAGTAATATGGCAAGAAAATTTTCATTTTTTGATCTCTATTTTTAATTAAGAAAAAAAATGATATAAAGAATCAAATTTAAATAAGAGCAGTAGAGGCGCACGGCCAATATTGGAGACTGTCTCCAATGTGGGAAATTATCTCCAATATCAGAGACTTTTGTAAAGAATTTGGGTATCCAATTTCAGAGACAGTCTCCAGTTTTGGAGACTAATTTACTTTGTTTACATTTGCGGCAAAAGGATTACCTTGGCGGCAAATAAAAATGTGATAAGCAGATTCCTCATGACAAATTACCCCTTTTCACCGTCTACTTAAAAATTCACCGTCTACTTTTGTTTTGATCATGTTGATAAGGATTTTTGTTGTCAATCACACACAAAACAAATGGGCTTCTGACCTCAGTGAGACAAAATTTTGGGTGGAAAAATTCATGCTTTTGTTGGTGTTGTTTCTTTTGTCCTTTTGCAAAGCAATGTGGGAGATTGTCTCCCCTATAGGAGAGAGTCTCCCATATTGGCCGTGCGCCTCTACTGAAGAGCCAAGGGCAAGGCCAAGCAAGCAGTATGAAATAACACTAACAGGTCTAATAATGGAAACTGTCAGTGTAAAAAAATCAAGCATTTGCCCAAAGAAAAAGAGAAAATAAGCCAAACATTGCCACCCTTATTTTGTCACACATGGAGATATAACTGAGAACAAGGTTATATCATAACCTTGTTCATAGAATGAGTGATCGAGCTAGGTCACCTAGCTAGCACAAAGTACAAACAAAAAATTAAACGTGTGGGACTATACTCGCGAACAACTTAGTTCAGTTGGATGTTACTTGCGCGCTATTACTTCAAACTAATAGCTAAAATTATTTCACTCACTACTCCAAGTCTACCGCTTGACTTGTTGTCTAAATCTGTCATATTCGAGTTGTCAAATTCCAATGTCGATTTCGGCGAAACTGACGTCGCGTATAAAGCTCAGCATGGGTACCGCGTGATCATGATGGTATTGTCAACGCGCACTGAAAAAACGGGGGGGGGGGGGGGGGTTCAATGAAATTCATCGTCATCGATCTAGGGCAGGCTAGTCTAGGCCTATTATTTTACGTCACTCGCTCACTTTTTTTGTTTTTTTCTGAGTAATACAATATGTAATTTCTTTAACATATTTGACATTTAGGACCTCTTGATTGAACTGCAACATATCACAATGAATATTTCACATGTTCAGAGGAATAAAACTTTGTTTCACATGTATAAAGATCAGAAGAAAATTAAAATTCACATTTCAAACAATAAACACAACAGAATTAGTGAGTGAGTGATGTAATTGACTCTCTTATTTGCATATCAGTGAATTGTGCATATAACAAATAAACGACTCATTAAATTAATTATCATAACTTTCTTATTTTACATCCGATTTTTTTTCGTAGTATTATGCTTGTTTGATTTTTCTGTGTTTATTCAAATAAACTTTTGTTGGGGTGGATAATTGGGAATTTTCATCCGTTTTCTGGTCTGCCCCTTGTAAATAGAAATAAAAATCAATTTGCAATAATAATTAAAATAATAAGCATTTCTTAGAGAGTTGACCGTATAAAATAGTCTCTACTCGTGTAAAAGAATTGTTTGCTATAGGGTTAAAACATAATTTATGTTTCTTATTAAGGATATGTTTCAACACCAGATTTGAATCTGTTGAAATCTGTACTTATATTATGAGGCAGAATTTTGGAGAGCTCTTGTAGACCTTTAAGTGAGAAGAGATGTGGACATGAAACCGACCCGGCGTATAATACTTCAAAGAAAAGTAAAGTTGGCAAACATAATGATTTCCTTCCTGCAGAAGTATTGATACATATTTTTTTTCAATGTCAGGGGTCTTAGAGTCGTCACATAACAGAAAGTTTGAATTTCTTACCATACTTCCTGTAAACTTATAAGCTAAGTATCGAACTGGTGAAGTATTGAGAATGTGATGAGATATATCATATTACTAGTACACCAATCTTTTTCTGACCCGGAATAGTTTTAAACTTAATTTCTTATAGTAACGACAATTTTCGCAAATTGCAAAAAAAAACTGTATTCCTCTATTTTTTGCGAAATGTTAATGGAAAATTTGCTTTGGTATTTTTTTTAAAACTTATTGGAAAAAAACTATCAATTCAATTCGATGGGAGAGAGGGGATGAAAAGACAAAGAAGACAAGGCAAAACAAGAGACAGGACAGTACAAGACAAGATAACTATTTTCTAAAAAGGAGGAAAAATTAAGAATGGGAAAGGGCTGACCACGAACCAGCTTGATCTGGTGAAATAACAAAAGATGATATAACTGGACAATCAGATGAAAAAAGAAAAAACAATAAAAGTGAAAAATGTAAGGATTACAATCAAGATAATGAAGTGTTAGTTCCGTCGCGAAGAATTGTAGGAATTAAGCAGGATAAGTTTGAGTTTACGTTTGAATGAATTTAAGGAGACACTGCATGTCTTTAACATTATTAACTAGTGAGTTCCAGAATTTAAGACCGTTGAATCAATGTATTTTGGGCCAGTAAAGTTCTGTAAAGTGGAATGTGAAGTTCGTCAGAGTGTCTCGTGGGGTAGTTATGATAAAATTGATTTTTAGGGAACATGGCGTCAAAAATATGGGGAAGTGCATTTTTATTATATTATACATGAAGTGTCCTAACTGTAGTAAATACAGGTCTTTAACTTTCAACAAGTTACTTTCTAGAAAAAGTGGGTCCGTATGAGAACGGAAAGATGTACTATAAATAATACGAAGTGCTTTCTTTTTCAAAAGCAGATGAACTTTCATGAACTTTACTTATCTCAATTTGTATTGTTTGCATAAATTTTATTTGCAAATGTATTGTAATTATAACCATTTTATTTCGTCATGTTTGGAAATGAAAATACAACAATTTGAAGAAAAAAAATACGAGTATTTATTTTTACATGTATGGTCTTTTGCATCGGGGGGGGGGGGGTCTCCTTCTTGAGGGCAAGACCTAATTTTTTCATACCCAAAATGAGCTTTAAATGTTTCTATTTCAATCTCACTATACAGACAGCATCGTAAAGACCAGAACCGACTCGGTTGCTTCGCTCCATCGCTCACACCAATATAAAAACTTTATACTTATTTTATACTCATTTTAAATTTGACAAGCAAGAAAAAAATGCATCATGTATGCATGAGAATAAAAAACAAAGCAAATAGAATATGAAGGACTTCTTTCTTCCCTTTTCGCTCACTTTTTTTTTCTTTTAATCAACTATTCACCCCATGCAGGGCTCCTATACCCCCCCTGTGGTATCTTCCATGCTAATTACAATGACAACTGACTATGTGAAAAAAGATTAATCATTATTAATGTCGGCGACCTAACCGTCGACCTACTAACCCAAATACGCGGAATGATCGATACACCTAACTCAAGATATAGGTTTAAATATCGAACATGCAAGGATGGATAATGGAAGGCGTCACGTTTGCTCCAGGCTGCTATATTGGCTCCGGTCTCGAAAATTCGAAAACAAGCACATGAACCCCTATTTTTTTTAAGCGTTTACTCCGCTTAAATACACCTTCCTCTATATGCATGCGAAGTTTGGTGAAAATGGCATGGATTTTGAATAAAGTGCAGTATTTATTATAACTTCTCAGATTTGTTATAGAAATTTCAACTTTTTTTTATAGATGATGTCATTATCATCTTTAAATCATTTGAAAAAGAATATGAATGTGCTGCACTGCTGCTAGCCTTTAACGGGCAGAGAATGAAAATATGAATGAATTTTCCACCTTGACTTAGTAATAAAGGTATAACCTCAACTTAATGATCTCGTGGGGTCTGAAAATGCCCAATTCTTTGAATGTGCAGTTTTAGAGAACTGCCTATTGGGCGAACTACAAAGCTCAATAGAAAAAAAATCAAGCACATAAAAATTTACATATTTGAAATATACTGCTGCTAAAGTAACTCTGTGCAAAATTTGGTGAAAATGACATGGAGTTCATTTTAACGGTGGAAAGTGCTTAAATTCTACTTTTTTATTAGACATCTTCAAATATATATATAGTTGTACACGCAAAATTCATCAGCTATGATTATAATCTAATGGACAAAATACACCGAGATGAGCACAATATATCGAATACTTCATACATTCTCTTATTTTAATTCACGGCCAAGCATTTATTCTTTGTCTAAAATTCTAATACAGGTTCTTATTGTATGTCTAAATTATTGTTGAAATTCAAGAATTCAAGAATTATTTTTTTAAACGGAAGCCTTGTAGTGTGAGTTACGTTGTCTTGCCAAGAGAACTTATAGTTTCATGTCGACGTGACGAGATATAGATATACCAAATTGACTTGTAAAAGTTATACGCCGTCATGGCGAGATAGGTAGTAGAAAACGATAACGTATATACTCGATGTGACGACATATAAATTTTTATCAGTCGACTTTCCATGCAGGATAACACATACATCGCATCATGTCGACATGTCAGTTAATAGGTCGACTTGGCAGGAGGACAGTATCTCGACATGTCGAACTGTTGATTCGCAGTTGGACTGGGCAATAATCTCATCATTTCGACATATTAAGTCGACATGGTGCGAAAAAATCTTATCATCATAATTATCGTCAAGTATATGCACATCCGCAAATTTTAGCTTGAATATTAGCATTATTCCGCGCGAATGGGACAGAATAAATCTATAGCAATAGACGAAAATTGCGAATCATAAGTCTATTTGCTCTCTCGTCTTGACACAAAAATTATGATAAAACTAAGTGTGTCAAATGTACGAAAACAGAAGAAAAAAATCCGATGATTTTTTTTATCAAAGTTTACCTGATTCTTTTCTTGTAGCTAGGCTAGGGTCTATACCCTAATGTAGGCAACATGCAGCCCGCCGTGTTTCATCAGCTTTCTTATGTAAGCACGAACACCGTATTTGCTCAGCTCTCGGTAACGTCATTTCGAATGTCTGCCACCGTAACGGGGGGGGGGGGGGGGGGGCGGTGACACTGTCATGATGCTCGTCTATAGAAGCACTCAAATGTGTTTTTTATTCTTCAAAATCCGGCGATGTACGGTGAAAGGATGTCAAAATTTTCAAAAAATCAGGAAAGATGGTATCATCAATAACAAGGGGAAGTGTATATCATTTCACATTATAATCATGACGATAGGATACTTTGATACATTATTTAGGGTGGCAAAACGTGACCAAATACAAATTTCAGCTAGCTACTCTATATGATCGAAGTAATTACTTCATCAGCGTCTTTAAAATGAATGAGCATGGTGCATACCTATTAATGACAGCCCTTGGGAGGGGAAGGTGAGGGGAGGAAGGGGGTATGAATGAGGTGCAAGTACCAATCGCTCAATCAGTCAGGCAAATATATGAATATCCGTATTACACTCAATAGGGAGTTTTCGCACTTCAACGCGTCGCGACGGAGGCCTATTGATGATTCAAGAACAGAGAAAATGTATTGCCAAATGCACTTCAAGACAAAGAACAACCAAGAAGGCTTTGTCGACAATCGGTGAATCAAACGGTAGTTTAGTCCTTGACTTGGACAAACCACATACTTGCAATTTTTGGTCAGCTCCGAAAGTTAGGATGAAACAGCTGTTCCGATTCACCAATTTTCGACAAAGACCTTCCAGACGTTCTTAGTCATCTGAAGTGCATTTTCAATACATTTTCTGTGTTTTTTAATCATCCGTACGTCTCGAAGCGAAAACTTCCTATTTTGGAAAAGGCGTATGGATAAAAGGATCCATGGTCTGTTTGCGTGGATGTGGGTGTTTGAGCATGAGAGCGTGAATGGATGTGGGAGGACGGAAATAAAGTATATTGCAAGGATGTGTGGGTTATGTGTGTGAGGGTGGGCATTGTGTTTTGGCTGGTGAGGGTGTGTGTTTAATTTTGTGTGTATTACCCTTTATAGGGGGGCCTATTGGATGGGGGCAGGAGGGGTTAAGGCATTTACGATTTATTGATTGACATTCATGCGCTATATACATACGTCAGTTACGCCTACAATATGTACATGCAGTATTTTGAGATTCAGCTTTAGTTCTGCTGTTGATATTGAGAAAACATTGAAAATGTTGTTTTTAACATTGAAAAACTGGACCAAACGGGCCATGTGGTCCAGTGGTTAGAGCATTGGACTCATAATCGCAAGGTTGTGAGTTCGAATCCCACCATTCCGTTGTCTCCACTTTGATAAAAAAAGCCCCGGGAGTAATGTCGTCTATAAGGTCAGCCAAAGTGATTGATTAACCTATAGACTGCTAGACGTACCATGTTTCCTAGGTATTGGTTATCAGCTTGGCATCTACCAGCAAAACGCTTTCCTACCGAGTTCCTATGACATTTGCGTGGGTGTCTGTGGGGTTGCGTGTGTGTGCATGATGAGCAACATGATTGTAGGTTGTGTGTATGTAAGCAACAGAGGGTTGTGTGTATGTAAGTTGTGTACGACTATATGGAAATTGATACACCGGAAATAAATGAGAATGTCCTGCTATATATTTATTGACGTCGAGTATAGGAGTGCATACCTTAATAATTGAGAGGATTCGCGTATAATGGTGCAGGTATTTGTCTTAATGATGAATAATTCGACAGGAATCGTTTTTAGCTCCTGTCACGTGATCAGGATTGGTGATTGATAGAGTGACTGAAAGCACTTTTATCAGAATAATTATACTTGCTTATACAGCGCTTAATACTTACTTTGTCAGAAGTCTCTAAGCGCTCTACAGTACCCTGGCTTTAGCAGTGCAGCTGTTACGCGCGCTACGTTTCAAGGAATAAATTCCTGCCAGGTACCCATTTACCTCACCTGGGTTGAGTGCAGCACATTGTGGATCAATTTCTTGCTGAAGGAAATTACGCCATGGTTGGGATTCGAACCCACGACCCTCTTTATCAGAGTCCGGAGACTAATCCACTGGGCCACAACGCTCCACAACGCTCCAGAAGTACAGAATACCTTTTAATACCACTCCTTTTATAATAATTATATATAACTTTTTTTATCAGAAAGCGGAAAATTACGAATCAATTATCCAAATTTAGGTCTATTATTAAATCCCACAGTCAGCGCCCGAAGAAAACACGTATATAACCGGTATTATGTGCTAAAATAGGGTCTTATTCTCATTTTTCCCGTAGGGTCCTATTCCCCGTTTGTTCTATATAAAACCGTACATGTTATACTAACTTGAATGGAAAATTTGTTTGGATAAGATAAGATGTTACTTACATTTCTTGTCTTTTTATTATAACCAGTTGGGGTGGGGCAGTTTATTCTCTTGCCCCCCGGAGTGATTAACACCGTTTCAGATAATGTTAAAGCACTATTTTAGTTAGAGTTTTCCTTAGGGCATTTTATGCATTTCGTAAGATTTTTTTGTTCATCGGGAGGGGGAGGGAGGGGCAGTGGCGGACCGTGACCCCGAGTAGACAAAGCATTGGGGGGGGGGGGCACAGAATTGTTCACGAACAATGCAGTGCCCCCCAATGCTTTGTCTACTCGGGGCTTGTCCTAAGGGCTTATCTATTTCAACTCAATGTATTAAGAATTTGTAAAATACTCAGTAAAAGACATTGATTAAAAAAATGAAGAAATTTTGTAAAATGGAGGAAAATAAAATGTTTATTTGAAATTAAAATGAAAAATGTCATTTAGTCCTATATCGCTAAAAATATTTATCATTATTATTTCATTTATGTATATATTCTACTACCTCGAGAGTTTTCGGATTTGATAAGCTTCGCCCATTTTGACGATCTTAAGACAGTCAAGGCTAAAATATTATTATTTATACCTTCAAATTTAATGCAACAGTATAACATAAGCAAAATGTCAATCATTGTGTAAGACCTTTATTATATCGAGTTCCGATCGATCGATGCATTCGGGATTCGGTGGCCAAACCCATCAATCTTTTCCCGCTCAAATCAGAAATTGTAATAAAATGTTACTGCACGTGATTACAGATCGTCTGCGTGAGTATATATAAGCGGGGTTTCTGCTAGCGCCAGAACGAAAATAAAAATTGGTTGTTGCCATAGTAAATTTATGTGAACTAGGTTAACCTTATATTTGATTTTCTTGCTCTCCAAATAGTGGAAAATTGCACATTTGAAAAGGTAATACTTGCGAGGTTTATTTCATTTAAATTTGGGAATGCTGCATACAAATTGAGTTCAGCAAGAGCAGTAATGATGAAATGTCATTTTTAAATTAAGAAAATTACTTGAAGTCGCCTAGCCTCCATACCCTTTTTTCTTATTTACCATCTCTCCCCCTTCTCCCTCTCCTCGTATTCTTATTTCCTCTCTCTCCCTCCGTCTCTGTCTCTCTCCATCCATCACTCTACAATTTTCTAGTATGGTTGCTTCATGTGCTCGATATATATGTATCGATTTCTTTGGTCACATTTGTCCAACATTGATTAACAATCATCGATTTGTGTGTGAACATGAAATGTAGGCTAATGAAGAAATTGTAAGCGTATAACCTTTCCTCAAATGCATTCTTATCAAGGTACTATAACAAAGTCTCTAGTTATCTTCTCATGATTATTGCCGGGATACTCCCTCGGGGATACTCCATATGGATGTGCATTTATCTGTATGGGCATGCCAGCGCTCGAAACCGGTTGGGGATTCATGTTGAAAAATACATGCAGTTATGATCCATGGTATTTTCCCAACGCCAAATGAGAAATCACTAATTCCTATATGACGATGATAATAATACTACTACTACTAATAATAATAATAATAGTACTAGTAGTATAGTAATAGTAGTAGTAGAAGCAGTAGAAGTAGTAGTAGTAGTAGTAATAGTAGTAGTAGTAGTAGTAGTAGTAGTGATAATAATATATTAATAATGACAATCGGTTCCTTACTAGTGCATATCACGTTATTTCAGAAATTTATTCCTGAAGATAGCCATTTACCTCACCAGGGTTGAGTGCAATCAAATGTTGATAAATATCGCCAAGAAAGTAATTTCCAATGGGTGACAGCGTATATGAAACCGACATTATTATGTTGGTGAATATATATATATATTTTTGCAACCAACAACAAGCAACAACATTAGACCCCCTTTCGAATTTTCATCTCCCTATATTCACCCCCTTTATAGATCGATTACCCCTTTGAAAATTCTCACGAAGGACAATATCATGAATAATTGTTAAAAACCTGTCCTATTGATAAATGAGATCTCGATTTATATCGGAACCAAAATGACAACAAAGATTACTGAATGTTGAATACTAGTATAGTGATATTAAATGAATTATCTTACACGGCTGCATCGCTTAAGAAGACAGTGTTTGAAACTGATAATGTTAAAAAGAAGATTGAAGAACAGAGGCAGCAAACAGGGAGTTGGTGGGGCAAGTCGACCTAATGATTTTTTTTCCTCAATGAATGACAGGTGCATTGAACAGTCCATGACCATTTTAAATACTTCGCTTTCAAAAGATAAATCCCACTTATTTTCTTTTTCTCCCCTCCCCCACTATTTCAAAATCTTTAGGGGGTCGGCAGTCACACCATGGCCCCCTGTGGTGCCCCTGCCCCTTTCCCTGTAGCCTATATAGGTCGGGAGGAATGACAAACTTCTCTGACAACTCCTACCCTGGGCTCCTACCTTTCTCCACCCCCCCTACAGTGTGCCACAGTGTGTGTTCACAGCGTGTGTCGCAGTGTGTGTCACAGTGTGTGTTCACAGGATGTGTCGATGTGTGTTCACAGTGTGTGTCACAGTGTGTATCACAGTGTGTGTTCACTGTGTGTGTCACTGTGTGTGTTGACAGTGTGTGTCACAATGTGTGTCACGGTGTGTTTACAGTGTGTGTCACAGTGTGTGTTCACAGTGTGTCACGGTGTGTTCACAGTGTGTGTCACAGTGTGTTCAAAGTGTGTGTCACAGTGTGTGTCACAGTGTGTGTCACAGTGTGTTCACAGTGTGTGTCACAGTGTGTTCACAGTGTGAAACACAATGTGAAATCACATTCAAACTGTTGAATTAGCGCATTTCTACACTGTGAATCACATATTCACACAGTGGACCATGTGATCACGCTGCGAATACTCACACTGGCAAGGTGTCCACAGTGTGAAAATACCTTTTACACAGTTGAATTTCAGCATTTTAACAGTGTGAATATAATTTTCACATTGTCCACTGTGTGAGCACACTGTGATCACATTCACATTCTAACCATTACAAACATAGGAACATTCTAGATGAGACATCTACTCACATCTTCCAGTCATTCTCCTTCTTTATTTCTATCCGTCAATTCCATTTCTCGTCTCTCCTACTTTTCTCTTTCTCTATATTTTTTATTTGTCAGCAAACTGTAAAGACTATGATAAAATGTTCATAGATATGCAAGTGATGAAAAAATCGATGGATATTCCACATAATATATATATATATTCCAAATTAAAGTGCCTCTTCATCTGAAACCATTTGACGTGATTTAATTTATTGTTTTCTTATGCAATGATATTCGTTTAATACATTTTTCATAACATAACAAACATAATATATCGATTTCTGTACTTGGCATGATAAAAAACTGTCATAAAAATATAATTCCAACCAAAAAATGATCTACTACTAAATTAAAGGTCAAGTCCACCTCAGAAAAATGTTGATTTGAATCAATAGAGAAAAATCAGACAAGCACAATGCTGAAGATTTCATCAAAATCGGATGTAAAGTAAGAAAGTTTTAACATTTCAAAGTTTCGCTTACTTTTAACAAAATAGTTATATGAACGAGCCAGTTACATCCAAATGAGAGAGTTGATGATGTCACTCACTCACTATTTCTTTTGTTTTTATTGTCTGAATTATACAATATTTCAATTTTTACGAATTTGACGATTAGGACCTCCTTGCCTGAAGCACAAAATGTTAAAATAATGGAATTCCACGTGTTCAGGGAGGAATGAAACTTCATTTCACATGACACTGACGAGAAAATCACAAAATGTCATATTTCAAACAATAAACAACAAAGGAAATAGTGAGCGAATGACATCATCGACTCTCTCATTTGGATGTAGCTGGCTCGTTCATATAACTGTTTTGTGAAATGAAGCGAAATTTTGAAAATGTCATAACTTTCTTATTTTACATCCGATTTTGATGAAATTTTCAGTGTTATGCTTGTTGAATTTTTCTCTGTTTATTCAAATCAAGTTTTTGTTGGGGTGGACTTGTCCTTTAAAATTACGTTTCCAACTTTCAAAAGAACTTGAAGAAAGATTGTCATCATATAGCTTCAATACAAGTCAAACATCTGCATTATCAGCAATATATGACATTGATAAATCAAGGATTCCACACATTTTCTATTAATCTTATGAATATGAAATGTTCATGTAACAACACAATACTTGTAAGAGATATTTGCACATAAATATTTTCATTAAATACATGTCTCAGGATTGATGTGATGGAATGCACGTATTTCCAAAAATTGATTTATTGAATGAAATACTTTAAAATTAAGAGAAGATGTCAATTTCCATACAGTTTTTAAACCTGAGATGACATTAGTCATTAATCCATTGACCAGAACTTCCATTCGCATAATTGGTTTGGTGATAATGAAAGTGCTCATATACAAGTGCCGAATAATATGAATACCAATAAGATAAATACATTTATTTTCAAATATCAAAGTTTAGTTTTCATTTGTTAAAATAGAAACTAGTTTCTTTGACATCAAATTACCCTTGATTTCGGCTTAGTTCCTTGTGACTCGTATAATGTGATTTGTGATATCTGACAATGCTCTCCCAAAGGTTTCATCACACGAGTTTAATAAAATATGATCGTATACTTTCAACAGTTATGATAATTCAAGAACGTAACACTAGGAAACGATGTTGATTCCCCGACGCCTCATCCCGCATCGGAAAAGTGGGCCTGTTATCAACACCATGCAATTTGCATACGAAACGAAAAATTGAATGTTCATGTCAGCCTACTAGTCATACTGACTGACACGCGGTATTTATTATAGCGCAGTGGACTCGTGATGGAATAGGAAAAGAAAACTCGTACCGCCTCTTGCAATAAAAAAATGATATCGCAAACTTGCTGATATATAAGGCCTGTATGGATTTTATTGAGTTAAACCATGGACCCGATATAGGTCCACGGTTAAACTTAAAGAAGAAAAGAAAAAATAAATACTTTTTCATGACTTTTTCATAAAGTGTAATGTTTACACGACGTCAAGACGATGCGTCTTTTCGTCACTATAACTGGTCGACGATAGCTTAGTTGGTAGAGCGGGGTTTCGGATTCCGGTGACCCCGGGTTCGATTCCAAAGTGGTGCATTATAGGGCCCTTTGGTAAGGCATTTATCCTCATTACCAGGTCCCCCGGCGGAGAGGATCTTAAGCCGTTGGTCCCCTGGTTGCTTGGTCACAGGCATTCGTGCTTTCATAGCAGTCAGATAAAAAACCTCGGTATAACATGATTATTTTGACCAACTTTCCCCTTCCCACAACTACTGAATTGACAAATGAGTTCAGCAATTAGGCCTACAGGCACAACCTTTCTCTTGCGACGTATGTTACGTATCTAGCTATTCGGAATCGTTGATAACTTTTCAACTACATTTTATCAGGACATGGCATTGGAATGTTTGTTTGTGAGAGTCTACGCGACATCCCATGCTTCATTAGCGCTAACAATCGTGTAATCAAAATGATGTTTCTTCGTAAGCACACCAATAATGGTATTTTTCAAACATTCATGCCAGAGGTCCTTGCCATATAGTTGGTGTCCCAAAAAAAACTATACACTTTTGAAATGGCTGCCAAATAAAAAATGTAGCACTCTGGGGGAAAAGACTTATAGACATGGAAAGCCAATAAAGTCAACTTTCAAATGACACCAAAAAGTTGGAAAACTATTCATGCTTGAGCGAGCACTGACCACTGAAACAAAGGGTATGAAAATTAGGGTGGGCCGGAATTAGCCTTCCAATTTCTTTCAGGTTTTTATGTTTGGTACTTGCAAAGTTGAGGGTTATTTGGTAAATTAAAGATCAGTATGTTGTTTGTGAAAATTTAATGCGTAATTAAATTGAAATTTAATGCATGAGTGATCATGAATTGCAATTTTTAGTGCAGCATTTTGTCTTTATCGTGTGGATTTCAACAATGTGTTCATGACACTCAGGAGAAGAGGGGGTAATATGACTCAGGTAGGTGAAGTACATTGATGGGATAAAGGTCAACAGAACATTTAGCAACCCCTTCCTCCATCTCTACCCCCTCCCCATAACTTCTCTCCTCCTGATAGACTAAGCTTGGCTAGGCTGGGCAGGAATTAGCCTTACAATTTTCTTTGAGAGGTTAGTCCTTTGGAACTTACAAAGCTATAAGGGTGTTATGCTATTCATGAGTGAGATAAGTTATGGTTTCTTAGGCAAATTTCATTGAGTTACTAAATTGAAATATAATGCATGAGTGAACAGGAATTGTAATTTTAGTGTAGCATATTCATCTTGTGGACCTCAGAAGTGTGTTCGTGAGAGTCAGAGTATGCTAAGACTTGGTTAAAACCGGGTATTCCTCTTCTTTTTGTCCTTTTACAAGTTAAAAGTCGTATGTACCCTCTCGTCTCCTCCATTTCCCAGCCACCCCCCCCCCACTTTCTCTGTGTCACTTCCTGGATTGTAGCCTATTCAAAACTTAACTGCCAAGTGATTGGTGGCTGATGGTCAGTTTTTTATTGAATGATTACCAATAAATTTTATGATTATGATGATTAATGAAGTAATTTACTGAAAAAAATGAATGTTTGATTGATCACATTGCAAATTGAATGAGTTGATTGACTAATAAATTGTTGATTAAATGATTGATAGGAAAAAGTTGATGCCCCAATTCAGAATCAATCATTAAATCAACATTCTGCTCTGGACTTCACTCGTACATGACAATAGCCATCAGTCTCTCAACAGGAGGGGAGGGCGGGAAAGAGGGAAGAGGCAAGGGCTGAATGTTCCGTTGACCCTTATTCCATCAACAACCTTCTCACACTGAAGTCCTATCGCACCCCCTATTCTCCCGACTCCCATGAACACATTGCTGAGGTCCACATGATAAAGTTGAAATGATGCCCCAAAAGAGCTCCAAATGATAGAGTTTGAAATGCTGCACAAAAAGTGTAATTTATGTTCACTCATGCATTAAAATTCAATTTAATAATCTAAAAAATTACTTAAGCAACCAAAACTGGTCACGTTGATCATTTATTTATCACAACGCCCTTAACTTTGCAAGTTCGAAAGGATTTGCCTCTCAAAAACTGACATAAATTGGAAGGCTAATTCCAGCCCACCCTAATTTTCATACCCTTTGTTTCAGTGGTCAGTGCTCGCTCAAGTATGAATAGTTTTCCAATTTTTTGGTGTCATTTGAAAGTTGACTTTATTGGCTTTCCATATATGTACGTCTTTTTCCCCAAAGTGCTACATTTTTTATTGGGCAGCCATTTCAAAAGTGTATAGTTTTTTTTGGGACGCACTGTAGTTGGTCATTATCTTGTTTCTCAGTTAGCAGCTGCGATTAGCAAACGATAGGCGCAGGAAATGGCTGTTAACATGAGCGGGGGATCTGGGTGGCTTCAGCCCCCACTTTTTTCCGAAATAGTGTACAAAAACGTAAAAATTACCGTTATGATGGGGATTTTCTTTTTTGCATGATCAGCCCCACCTTCGGCTCAACGGCAAGTAGTCTTGTTCTACCACGTAGACAAAACAAGAGTAACACGACTTTCTATCGAATTGTGCATTGCTGTGGAGATCTAGATATTTGATAGGGGAAGGGCATACTTCGACATATTGGTACCCTCACAATTTCTCTCAATTGATAGTACACTGTTCAGACTTTTCTTTTTATCCTCTTTCTTTTATCATCTCCTCATTTCTCCTCCCTTTTCGTTATTAATTTTATCAACTAATTGAAAATCATGGCGGGGGGGGGGGGCGGTGGCCCCTACGTCTCTGGTGCCGTCTTTGTTTCTGTAGAAGCTAGGCAATCAATGTAAACAATAGTGTTAAACCACCTGTTTCTTGACTACTGAAAATCGATTGCAATTGGACGGAAGGCCAATTCAATTCAACGCATTTTAATTCAATCTAGATGATATATTCCATTTTCAGTACAGATCGTCATTTCCTCTATTATACCTCTGTAAGCAACAGCGGGGAAATACCCAAATGAAATTAATTGCACACTCTTCAATATATTTCGGGTTTTTGTTTCGAAATAATTTATGTATTAATGAATGCTGGTGAGCAATTGACCAGTAGGCAAGGCTAGACTAATGTGTTCTGTTCTTATGTAACATATTCATTCTATGTATTGTCTAGGCCTAAATGTTGATTCATCATGATGAATATAAGCATAAGAAAGGATGTATGTCTACTAGGGTGTTGCAAGAAACTTGGTATTTGTATGTAAACTTTAAGTAACTTCAAAGTCATCACTCTGAAAGTACATTCATACCCGTATAAAATAACGTATACCCATTACAATAGTTTGCAAAGTTCAAATATGAATTGTCTTACAAAGAATGAAATATAATATGACATTTCCCAAAGAACCGCCGCTATATGGGTTTCAAAATCACGGATCAAATTCTAATTCAAAATCCTTGTAAATAGCCATGGAAGAAACCGAGGATATTTCCTTGTCGCACATCATAGAGCTTACCAATTTGAACTAAGTTGTCATTATGAAGTGTATACTACACTTAAACATGATTGGTCAGGGCATAAAATATTTATATATAGAGAGAGAGTAAAATTCACAGAGCAAAATGCTGAAAAATTTTCATCAAAATCTGATAACAAATATTAATAATAATAACACACAAAATTTATTAAGTGCTCTAAACGAAAGTTTCAAAGCGCTATAAGAAAGAAGTAAGAAAATGGAATACAAGATATCTCAGTATAAGAACAACAAGGGAACTGAAATTGAAAACACCATTACGAAATATTAATTACGAAGTTATCGAAATTTAAAATTTATCAATATTTTGTGAAAACAGTTATATGCACATAGTCATGAATATTCATTAGGTGGGGGTAATGAAGCCACATCCCCACTTTCCTTCATGTTATTACATGAAATCATAATTGTTTCATTTTTTCATACATGTGTAAATGATGTGTCTCCATTATGATGAAATAAATTGCGGCAATAAATCAGTTGTCATTCCAATTTTTTTAGTTTTTGGTAGAAATATTTTGAATAACCCTAATTTCATGTAACAAAATACAAAAGAACAAGTGGGGATATGACATCATCAGCCCACCTAATGAATATCCATGAAGACATTCCTAGAACTGTTCACCGGAATTATGCAAATCCTTAAAATTCAATAATTTTTAATCAAATTTTCAGCATTTTGCTCTGTGAATATTACTGTTTGTTGACATATAGATATCTCCAGCCTGGACCATCGCCTTAAAGACAAATCTGCATCCCTGTCATATCTTGTTATAAATTCCAAGGATTTATAATAAATCCTGGGGAGTGTTTCAGCAACATGTATTGTCTACAAATTGGCAGATCTGAAAACTTTCCTTGATTCTGACTGCCTGAGAAGCAATGTTACTGTGGTAACTGTCGGATGAAACAGGACTTATCAGATAAATCTTGTTGGTGTTTTATGAAGCTGTTCGTAACTTACGGGCGACTTTACGAACGACTGTTGACCCTTTCTTATGCTATTTGATATATACATCTAATACATGTACCTGGCTTTAGCACCCAAGAAAATGTTCTAAACATGCTTTAAGTTGTGCGTAACATTACGAATTGCTTTTATGATCTAATATCATGTACTCTTTTTATATTTTTTTCATCCAAATATCAAGAAAAATCTCAATAATAATTGGTGAGGATTAAAAATATAACAATAATTTAAAAAGCAAGTTTTAAAAATGTCCGAATCTTAATGGCTTGTCCGAGACACGTGTGGACAGTAGGTTGCCAACTGAAAACTGGTAGAAGCTCGAGTATTTCATGATGATCCCTAATAATCGACCATTTCTGTGCAAGACATGTAAAGGCCTGGTCCCACTGGCCGATGGACACAAAAGGTATTCATAACGGATACAGCGGACAAGTCAAATTTTTGGGTGGCTGCATCCGTTTTCATCCGCTCCAGACAATGGACAAAATCGGTGAACAATGAAATCACAATCGACGACAAAGTATAACTGGAAGGTCTTTGTCGAAAATTGGTTTACCGGAACATTAATTTTGTCCTAAGTTTCGGAGCGGACGAACAATTACAAATATGTTTTTTTTTGTCCAGAGTCCAGGACAAAACTTTTGTCTAGATTCACCAATGTTCGACAAAGACTTCTCCGTTGTTCTTTGTCGTGAATGGCATTTGAAAACTCCTTTTTATGTTCTTGTATTATCCGTCGTGACTTGTGGAAGCGTAAACTCGCTATTGTTGTAATCAACGGACAATTCTGCTGTGTTCGTACCGGGTGTGGGATCAGTCACCGAATGACTAAGATCATGGGTAGATATGAAGATGCGTGGATCTGAAGATGCATTAGGTGCCGATACTGATGCAAAGGCCGAGTCGGGCTCCACACGCCGAGCCATTCTTCTCCTGCACGACAGCGGCATGATGTGCTCAAGGGTCCGCTTGAACGCTTGCCTGAACTGATTATCCGTTATACAGTAGATGAAAGGGTTGCAGGCAGAATTCAACATAGCGAACCAGGTCGACAGGACGTATATCCCTTGGGGAATAGCGGTGCACGACGGGAAAGCGAAGCAAAGCATCGTAATGGTATGCGGGAGCCAACAGATGAGAAATGTGCCCATGACGATGAGCAGAGTGGTAGCAGCCTTGGTGTCCTGTCGAATCTGTTTGGCTCGTTTGGCGAAAGCCTCGACTGTCTTGCGATTCCTGCTCCGAGGCACACTTTCGTTTGGTTCTTTTACGCTATGCTGTGTCCTCATCTGCTTCCGGTGCGCTGATGCGACCCTAAGTATATGCCTGTAGGAGTAGGTCATCAAGCATATCGGGGGTACCATGTTTACAACGACAATGATGACTGTATATGACCAGTCTGTAGACCAGTCGGCAGAGCAGAGATATTCTGATTCGATGTACACGAATTCTGACCAGCCCAATACTGGCATGACACTGAAGAACAAAGACTGTGTCCAGATCCAGACCAGAAAAGCCACTATGCGGCAGGTCGACATGCGCTTTGCATACTGGAAAGGGTACACGATGGCGAAGTAGCGATCGAGTGCTATTGCTCCCAATGTATTGATGCTAGCCGAACAAGCTAAAACAAGCGATGCTCCAATAATGCCACATATGATTTCACCGAATATCCACTTGTTGTATATACAGCTGACCAAAATAGTGGTCATGTTCAGAATAGCGTTCAGAAGATCTGCAATGGCTAAATTGGCAATGAATACAGACGTTTTACTGTGAAGAACGTTTTCCCGAACGATTGCCGCCAGCACAAGTATATTCCCAGCGATGCTCAGGAATATGATTAAAGCCATTGTCAGTATTGACAGTATCACCTCTGCTGTGGATCTATCGTCCACTCGTAGTATACCATTCTCGTTTCCAGTATTTTCTGTCGACACATTCCACGCGAGAAGAGTTTCGGCGCTTCCCATCGCGTCCAGATTGCATCCGGTAGAAGATTCTATCTGCTGTTAGTCACCTGCGCGGGATGAGTAGGAGTCAGTAGCTGTATCTATCTGATGTCAGTCACGTGTGACAAGTGGGAATCGAAAGCTATGTCAATGCTTAAAAGGTTAGTTCGTAAACAGTATCATCTCCATATTCAGGAAAAGTGGTTATAATCATACCATGAAGGTAATGATTTTCCAACTGAGCCTCGGATTTGGTACCTGCCGTAAATGATGACAGCTTTCTGCCAAAACACATCAACATAGTAGGAAGTGCGACTGCTGCACCTTTTCAAATCTTTAGACAAACTGGCATCTGATGTCAACTGATGTAATTCTTCGATATTTATACACAAGCCGGAGGTACCTGCACACCGCTGGACCAATCATTGTCTTGTCTGAAAAATATGTTGTTAGTTTGTATTAACTGATATCGACCTTTTACCAGTAGATCATCGTAAGAAAATGGCATTATTTCAAGAACACCTGGGTCCCGCGATGGAGCTTGACTAACGATCTGGTGTTTCCATCTTCTAATTAGAAACCTTCATCCGGGCACGTGAGAAGAGACGCACACGGACTACTTTGATTAAAATCATGTTTAACATGTTTGAAGCGTCAGTGTCATCATTGTAGAAATTGTGAAATTTAAATTGGAATTTAATTGAGAGCTCTTACCCGATTGGACGCTGGAAAATTCCCGTTACCACGTTAACGACAAGGAAGTTGTCCAAACTATGAAATATCCTCCGTTTATACTCTAAAGTTCTTTTCCGGTTGTCTGCTAAAGATCATGACTACTCTTGCCTCTGTGCCATTTGCAATTTATTGCGAGTTTGCCATGAAAGCGAATATTTCAAAGAAATGTACAAAATTGCACCAAACTGTGCAAGCAGTTAGCGTGTGTTTTTCTCCAACAGCCAACCGGATGATCGCAATATAAACGTGCATACTGGAACACAATCACTGGGCGAATATAAGTTGGGTAGAGTGTCGTCAGCTCGGAAGAGATGACGTTAATTTTACCGAAAATGGCGAAACGTGATTCTTTTTCAATACAATAACGGGATCGATTTGCAGGAGAAAGCTTTCAGATAGGGGCATGGGCGTCCATCCGAACTAGACCGGTTGAGGGGAGGGGGTCGGCAAAATTTTCAATGAGAATGGGGGGGGGGGGGAACCGGGGGAGGACAAAGAAGGCGGTGTTCATAAGGTTTTGTGTAGCATAAGGGTTAACATTCCCTCCCTTACAGTATTAGAAACAAATGTTCGCTGAATAAAACAAAACAGTATACAAAAAGGTCTAACTTTTTGGCATTGTTTCCTAAAGGTGAAAATCTTTCATAATAGATACACAATTTCCTTCAATAAAATAATTTAGAAGCCCTCAGAACGTAAGCGGTCTGCCGGTGTGGGCGTCCCATACAACAAGTCGCCATCTACTATAGACGTCCCCATCCCTTTAATGATTATGAGAGCCTCTGATACCTATCTTATCTACATTATATACATATAGATTGAAATCTATCATGGAATCATTACATCTATACATCTATTACATCTAAATAGATGTATTGAGAATGTACTGGAAATATGATCTGGTTTTATTCAGTTTAAGTGGGTTCATTGGTATAAATGTTTATGGATCTAATTCTTAATGTTGATGATAACGTATATGACTCATGCATACATTGTTTTATAATCACAGTACATTAAATCGATTACATGCAAACATGTATATGTTACTAAATGTACAGGGCTTGTTAGACATACTATAGAAAAGTTAAACAATTTCATCAAAGTGGCTTTAACCAAGATAATGTTATGTAGTTTTTATTTAACTTCCGGTTTTCCTACAAACTCCCCCAATGTCATGTAAGAATTCACAAACCCCCAATACCATTTAACTCCTAAACCTTGACCATAAAAGTCCAACCTTCAGTGACGTCAGCTAACTTCAAGAAACAAAAGTTCTAAGAAGTATGACTCACACTTCCAGCCCCAGTCACTTGCACAGAGCATCACCACACCCCTTATAACAGAAAAAAATTGATAGACAGTTACCTGTAGACCAATCAGATCACCTTTAGAGATTACTCCCACCTTAAATTGCTACACCCCAAAGCTAACGATATAAATAAGACTTCATGATTATGAGAGATAATTATATAGTACTAGATCCATACTCATCTATATAGACTGACTGACTTCAAGACTCAGACGTCCTAAGCTTCAGAATGTTAATATCATGGTTCGAAATAATTATATTTATCGTATCCTATTTTATCTGATTCTTCATTGATATCGTCATGCACTTTAACGTGTAAACTGTAGCTGATAATTATTGATTATTAAATATATACCCTGTGATTTTGAACTGTATAATTTTTTTTCTATAGTTTCTTCATTACGCTTCCCTTCTAAATTATAATTACCGATCCCAACACGACAACAAGATTTGAAAAGTTAGAGTTATGGGTTGTTGATTGCTATATTCAATCATTATTGTTTCCTTATATAGGATTGTAGACAAATATTTATCTAGTAAGTTTGCATGTTTAGTTGAAAAGTTCTTTACTATTGTGTATTCATGGGGGAAAAAACAAGGCAATTAGTTATGCCATAATAATGTTTATAATTATGCTTCGTTGTATGACGGTTTCATGTTTTTTTTTAAGGATGTTTTATTGTATTCTCTCAAATCAAATACACAATCACATTCTATAAGCAATTTGTAAAGACGATTTGAAAAATAATAATGAATTATACAATAAATCCATAACAAATATAATTCTAAAAATTATGCATCAAACTTAAAAAATACTAGAAATTAATACTAATGCGTTTCAGCAATTACAAAATGAAATATTGACAAGATATATGACATGATAAGAGAGAAAAAACGATAAAAGGTGTTGTTCTACCTCCCCCCCCGTCCACAGGTTAGGAGCATTCTCCCCTTTATGCCTATACTCTACATGGAAGGGACTCCAATTCTCCGTATTTTTTTCCTGTGTTTTTATTTGTTTTGTGCTTTTGTCTCTCGTCTCGATCTCCCTATTTATTCCTTAAATTAAGATTTTCCCATTTCCTTAAATGTAGGGACATCTTACCTCTACCTAGCGCCAGCCTTCTTTCTTCCAATTCTTCTTCTTTAAATTTCCTTTTAATTTCATCCATGGTTATAAGCACACCTTTTCCCTTCCTTTAAAGATTAAAAATTTAACAAAGATTAAAAAGTGATTGACTAAACGTTTCTTTCCTTCGTCCTTTAATTCTACACCTACAAGAATTTCCTCCCAGCTTAAATTACCCGTAGAAATGAAACCAAACATCTCCTTACAATTATCCCAAACCAAACAAGCATATTCACATTCCCAAAAAAAGATGGCGATATGTTTCCTCCTCTTTTTTACAATAACAACAAAGGTCATTTTGTGAGATTTAAACGGAACAAGTGATGATTTGTATGAGCAATGCCGTGCAACTCTCTTAATCTACTGTTGCATATAAAACGTTTTTAGATACTAACTTCTCTATTGACAAAATTCTTTTTTTCCAGATATTAATGATATTTCTTCCCTAAGAGAAGCCTCTTTGCTATCTATTTTCATATTTCGTTTCCAGCTGACTGGAAAAGTTTTATAAATTGATTCTATCAAATGAAAATCATTTATGTTTAAACCCTTTTGGAAGTACGAAAATGACCTTAAGTTTCCTTCATAATCCATAATATGTTTCAATCTGTAAATATTTTTTTCATATATTTTTTGGTTAAATATGCACTACCCTTCAATTCGTACAAATTTATTGTTAAAATATCTCAGTTCCTTTAAATGTTTCAGATTTTAATCGAATCTTTCGTCTCTATCCATACTTCCAACAAATCTATGTAAAATTGCGGCAATGCTATCTCCAACAATCCAAGCGAGTAATCACATGAAAATATAAAATTTCCTCCCAGATGTTTTGTGGCATAATTGAAATATTGTTTCCATTTCATTGAATTATTTTCTATTAGTCTTTTAATCCACATAACTCTCTGTGCCTTTATTACCCATTGAAAATTCATCATTTTCAAGCCGCCTTGATGGTAATCTAAATACATCGTTCTTATATTAATCTTATTTCTGCCACCCCACAAATACGTAAAAGCCAACTGATCAAGCTCAACATAAACACATTCTGGAATTGGTGTAAGAGATGCCACATATATGAATTTTGAAAAGAAAAACTGCTTTAATAATTGTATTTTGCCTGTCAAAGTTAAATCTCTTTGCTTCCACCAGTTTAACAACTTCTTTATTTTACTTAATATTTATTTATTTTTAATACAAATTCCGTGTATTACCATTTGATTTCTCTTATTCTTTTGTTTTGGTTTTGATTCAATTTGTTATCATTTACATTATGTTTGTTCTGTTGCTTATTCTATATTGATTTGCTTTATTTGTTTTGTATAGCAAATAAAAACTGAAGAAGGCCAGGGCCGAAAGCTTTACAACATAGTGAATACTTTGCTTCATCCTTGATTCTACTCTACTCTTCACACACACACACACTATATATATACGTATAAGCAAGTAGGAACTTGCAGTTGTGAATTATCATAGACAGATAAATATATTGTAATGTAAATTCCAGATATGATATAAGTTCAGGGTTTGGATAATTGTAGTAAATATTATATCTAATTTGATATTTTTTATGAAATGAAAAGATCAAAATATATTTCTGATGGCTATCAGATGGATCTTAAGAAAAACAATGTGAAACACTTAATCATCAAGCAAAATCCATTTTCAAGAAGGTTGTTGATAAAAGGGTCACCGTGTTGTTGCTGAAAATTAACTTCTACATTATTCGTCACGATGGGATAAAATCTCTCATTATGATTTTAGCAAGACATCCCGCTGCTTTTTCATTTTGCCGTATCTTCCTATAGTAGTGAGTTCTTTTACACCGGGACGCACAAAGCTTTCAAGAACATAGAAAATGTATTGAAATGCCTACCAAATGACAATGAACAGCTAGGAGGTCTTTGTCGAAAATTGAGTAAGCCGGAACGGCAGTGTCGCCCTAATTTTCGGAGCTGAGGAAAAAAATGCAAGAATGTCGTTTGTCCAGAGTTTAGAAAAAAAATGCATTTTTTTATTCATCGATTTTCGAGAAAGACGTCTTGGTTGCCCTTTGTCATGAAAGGCATTAACAATAGATTTTATATGTTCTTGAAAGCGTTCTGTGTCCCAATGCAAAAACCCTTTACTGTCGGTGACTTTATTGTATCGGACTCCTTTCTATCTATTTACTACCTACTTGCTTTCCATTATCTTTCAGGGTTAATTTGTCATAATAGACCCTTGGTAAAGATATAGTTTTCATTTCTTGGACATTTTGGAAACTATCATCGTAAGAAGAAAACGTCACCGAAAATGATGTCGGAGGTTCAGATCACTTTATTAAAAATCCACTTTATAAAAAAGCCGCACAAGAATCGACAAAGAAACCCACCGACAAAATAAAAGGTTTATGGTTTGGAAAACTGCGTTGCTGATTACATGAAGCCTCGGCGGCCAATTTATTCCGTCCCGACAAAGTGGATTAATTAGGGGTCTGGAAATGGTGATATCCTGGTGACACCAGTTTACCTTATTGTGAATAACCACCAAGAGATCATTGGTGAACAGAATAATTTACAAAAATTGAAGAAAAAAAGCCGAATGCTTACGCCATACTATTTCCTCACTTCAACATAACAAAATCATTCATTGTTTGATCGAGAGTTCAATAAGTGGCTTGAATCGCTTAAAAAGAGCGCGAAACTGAATTTCAGCAGAGTCTGCAAAATACTCAAAAATTAAATCACAATTTTGATCTGTGGTCCTTTCGTACATCTTCATTCTAAGCTTGAGCTGATAACTTTTGTCACAAGATTTAATCAAATTCATAGCTTTCGATTTTTCCACCGAATTTTTCTCCCTTAGGAAACGTGGAAATGTCATCGCTTTCTGAATTTGTTTTGCGACTTTAAGACAAAAAAGTCTTTGAACTGTTAAATTACAACGGGCGATTTTAGAACTTTGCCTTTATTTACAAACTAGATTGTGGTACGTGTAATATGCCGCAAATGATTCTGTTTCCTAGTTGCCCAAATTTGATATCCAAAATCATTCCCATTATAATCGAAAATCTAGATCAAACCAATACGAATTAGAAACAGGATACATGTTGTTCTATTTTTGAATCTGGAAGCCTTCGATGACATTCCTTTTACAGATTATTAACGGATTTTAAATCCCCTGAAAAATACGACTCATTGTTAATCAGTTTGTTCCGCAAAGTTATGTCCCAGTCGAAGATGAGTTTCCAGAACATAACATTCGATAATGATTTGCTAGGAACTGATGAGCCTGACCAACAATCTCCATTTATTCCTGACATGCAAGAGGAAGTGGGCTTTGCAAGCATGGCAAGTGTTGGCCGCACCGTTTTGATAAGTGCCTTTGCGGCTATTATCATCGCATCTAACATGGTCATGATCGTAGCATACGCCATCGAGAAACGTCTCCAGACATACAACAATTCCTTCATTCTCAATCTCATCATCAGCGATTTGATGGTTGGACTCTCCCTTATCACCACTCTTGTTACAAAGTGTTACGTCCAAACACCAGTGTGTAGGATCTTCTTGTGCATCGGTAAGGGTTTAGTCGGCGTTTCTGTGATCACCATCGTCGTCATCTGCGTTGATAGGCATCAAGCAACGTACCATCCGATCAAGCACTTCTTGGGCAGAAGCAAAACCAGGGCGTGTATCCTCAATGCGATACCTTGGGTTGTCGCATTCACTTTCTGGCTCTTAGTTGCCCTTTTCGGGCCCCGTTTCGACGCCCAAGCCCCTGCCAGGATGGCCTCACAGCAGATATCAGTTTTTCTGAATCTTCTACCACTGGTTGTCATCGCTGTTCTTTACACCAGAATCCTATACAAGATAAAGAACTCACTTGGGGCACAACGTCTTAACGATAAATTCGATACGAAGCCCAATAATTCAGGATCAGGGATTGATCCTGAGACAGAGTCACCAGACAACTCTGGTTCAGTTCTACAATCCCATGGTGAATCAGAGATGGCGAAGGATGACCGTGATATTGACCGGCCGGAAAAAGGAAGGAAAGGTAAAAAAGTATGATTATTTTCTCAAATTACAACTGATAAGTATTTAATAATCATTTAACTGATATCTAACAAAACATTACAAATAAGTAAACTGATTGATTTATCCAAGATTACTGGATGACAAGATGAATTACAATATTCATGGATTTATGCAACACCATGGACTTCGATTCATCAAGTAATGAAGCATTTAGAAAAAAAAACCTTTTTGCTGTGGGACTATACAAATAGAATTTGCAGTATTATTTGAAGGATATATAATAATAAAGACCAAATAAAGCAAAGGAAAATGTCCTTAAAACCAACAACAGGGAGCATTTGGTGTTATTTTTTTCATAGTTCTCCACCTTCAAACCGAACAATTCCCGTCCAGAATGATCAAAAACACCATAACATTCTCCACAACAAAAACAACAACAGTAATGATAACAATGATAGAAATAATGATTTAGCTCCAGCTGCAAAAGGCACTTGGCGCGTTTAATTACAATCCTGCTGGGTACCCATCTCCCTCACCTGGGTTGGGTGAAGCACAGTTTTGTATTGGAAAGGTCCAAATTTTCGCCCACTCACAGCTACTTTTACAAAAAAATATTCTGCCATTTACGGCACGTCTAGCCCCCTGAAATTTTTTTGGTCGTAATAATGATGATAATAATAATAATAGCAATAATAATAATAGCTGGATTTATAAAGCGCTTTTTGCCAGAGGATACAAAGTGCTGCTATTATTACCCCCGGCTTTAGCTCGAGCTACCATCACCGGCGCTCAGGGCATGCAAGGAATTACTCCTGCCGAGTACCCATTCATCTCACCTGGGTCGAGTGCAGCACAGTGTGAATAAACTTCTTGCTCAAGGAAAATACACCATGGCTACGATTCGAACACACGAACCTCTGTTTCAAAGGCGAGAGTCAGAACCACTAGACCACGACGCACCCGGACTCCATCTTCCCTTAAACTAGAAAATAAAAACTCTCACAGATAACCATGTTAACAATATTTGTGTCAGTCATCCCTCCAATCTTGAACACCGATCGACTCCCATTGTTGAGATGCTCAAATTTAAGCGTAAGCGTGATTGTGTTTCACAATGTGAACACACTGTTGCACATATACTCTGTTCTTTCCTGTAGGAAAGTATCATTTGAATTAATTTGTTTGTGATTATCAATAAAGAAAGGAAAGATTTTGAAAAGTAAGAGCCAATAAACGTTAGGAAGTATAATCATCTCTTATCGAACATCTTCAAAATGGTGAAACCTTTTTTTATGACCTCATTTAAAAAAAAATCTTTCTTGTTTTCAGGCAATCCGGAAGAAGAAAAATCGTGAATCTGATGCTTTTGCTCGCAAAGCAACTCGCTGTGTTTCCTTTATCATCATTTCGCTTTTGATCTCGTGGATGTCCCACACCGCCCTCTTCGTCGTCATTGCAGTTGGTCCGAGTAAGGTCCCTGTGGCCGTTGGTGCATTAATCTGGACGCTTTCCTACATCAACAGTGTCCTGAACCCGATAAGCTATGCTGCCGCACAGCCGCTCTTTCGCCGAACCGTGGCGGGAATGATCTGCAATCCAAAGCATTACTGTTGATTTAACATTCAACATTGGTTGCGTATAATGAGCCCTAATTTATGATGGGCCCAGGCTTAGCTTATGTGACAAAGTCTTTGACCTTTTCAATACATGCAAGTTTGTTAATTGTGATAGATGTTGAAGTATTACATATTCCGAAAATAATATCACATTTCACCCCTTTATTTTCATTTTTCCTTTTTTTCCGTTTCTCTATTTTTCCGTATTCGTGGAAATGTTGGGGGGGGGGGGGGGTGTTCACGGCCCCAACGCCTTCTAAATGTATGCCAGTGACATCCAATATACCTTTCATGCAGGTTGTTATAATCAGCATTGGCGTAACGTAATCCTATTCAAGTTTAGGGATGACTCATGTACATGTATAGTCCACCCTCAACAACATGTTTGCTGCTTCAATTTACATCATTGCCACTCGGTGTCATAAGTAAGGCCAATTGTAATACTAAAACATTTATAATATAGGAAGCCCTGTATATAGAGGCAAAATATTGCTACAACATGAGAATATATAGGGATGCAAACTGAAGCATATCATTATCGCATTATCAGTTGTAACACTATCGTAGACATGGAGGGGGCTGGCGGGAGGCGGGTTGTGTACTTGGTGCGGCTTTGAAAAAAAAACATCCAAGACCAAGACAAATCGAGAACACAAAGGAAATGAAAAGGAATGGAATATGATATTAATCTTTGGAATCTGTCAAAACTTGGCACCAAATAGACTTTCATTTTGAAAACGGCCGAAAGTCTCACTCGTTCTCATTTTTTTCTCTCAATTTCCCACATACGTCACGTTGCAACGCTTCCAAATTGTTTTGCTAATTTCGACACTGACGTCTGAAATTATCCTCCCCACCGTTACATAACTGAAAACTATAATGATATTAATTTATGCAGAGTTCTAAGAGTACAAAATTGTGTCGTATAATTCTTTGCATGACGGACAAAGATTAAAGGCATAATAAAAGCAAATTATATACATCAACGGAAGCTATTTTTATTTTGCATAATTATGATAAATCACATTTTTCCTGCTTACTTATAGGTGTATTTATAATTCTTTAATGTGTATTTGGCTGAATGATGCAATATTCTAAAATAATGACGAGATCACCATTGTGTAAATTGAATGAAGCGATCTAATAGCAGAATTTTCGATTGTGTTCCACAAAATCAATCAATCAATCAATCAATCAATCGATCAATCAATCGATCGATCGATCAATCGATCAATCGATCAATCAATCAATCAATCAATCAATCAATCCAGCCAACCAGCCAGCCATTCGTCTGTCCATTCTCTGTATATCCATTTACCACCACCATCTTAAATAATAACTAAAAGTAGTCATCATCATTATAGGTATCATCATTGTTGTCATCGCCATTAGTACCTCATCATAATAATTCATTATCACTATCGTCATAACCATTATCTAGTCATCATCATCATCATAGTTATCATCAGTGGTGTCATCGTCATTATAGTGATCATCATAATAAGTCATCACTATAGTCATCACCATTATAAAGTCATCATCATTAAAGTCATCATCATTATAGTCCTCATCATTATAGTCTTCGTCATAGTTACCATCATCATAATAGTCAACACTATCATAGTCATCATCATTATAAAGTCATCATCATTGTTGTCATCGTCATTATGGTTATCATAATTAGTCATTATCATCATTATAGTCATCACCATCATAGTTGTGGTCATTATAGTCAGCATCATTATAGTCATCATCATTTTAAAAAATCATCATCATTTTAAATAGTCATCATAATTGGAATAATCTATCACCTGACATTAAGTTATGCTCTACACTTTATTCATTCAAAGTTGTTCTGAACAGAAATACACTGTTAAAAATTTAAACGCCGGTGCCTTAACCACTAGACCACGGAGACGGGTTAGTTGCTAGGGCGACCCCGATCCGATTTACCGTCAGATAGACAGATTTTCGACACCATACCAATTATAAATTCCTTTGTCGGGTGAAGGTCGGTTTTGAACAATAACAAGCCGCCATGCCTCAGCTGGATCAAAGCTATTACTTTGATACAGTACACGTATGGGAGAAAGTATACAAATGTATATGTTATTCATTGTCATTTGCTTATTGTTATGTTACGCTAAGAATGCAAAGCACTAACTGACCGAACTTGGGATTGGCTGGCGGAATTTTTTAAAGCTACATTTTCCCCAATCGGCCGCTCGAAGGTAATTTTTGTCTCACCTGCATAGCAGAGTGAGACTATAGGCGTCACTTTTCCGACAGCGGCGGCGGCGTCAACACCAAATCTTTACCTAAGGTTAAGTTTTTGTCTCGCCTGCGTAGCGGAGCGAGACAAAGGTATCACTATTTCCGGCGTCGGCGGCGTCGTCGTCGTCAACAATTGTGTTGTACACCCAATAACTTTCTATAGCTTCGAGGTGGGATCACCAAATTCATACCAGAGGTCCATCTCCTGAAGGCACAGGTCAAGTTCGAACATGAGTCGAATTTGAATAAGGTCAAAGGTCAATGAACTTTCCATGACTGGCACTGTGCTGTGTTGTACACATAATAACTTTCTATATCTTCGAGGTAGGATTGCCAAATTCATACAAGAGGTCCATCTCTTGAAGGTGCAGGTCAAGTTCGAATGTGAGTTGAATTTTATTAAGGTCAAAGGTCAATGAACTTTCCATGACTGGCACTGTGCTGTGTTGTACACATAATAACTTTCTATATCTTCGAGGTAGGATTGCCAAATTCATACCAGAGGTCCATCTCCTGAAGGCACAGGTCAAGTTCGAATATGAGTCGAATTTGAATAAGGTCAAAGGTCAATGAATTTTCCATGATTGGCACTGTGCTGTGTTGTACACACAATAGTCTAGGTGATTGGTGAAAAAAATGTTCAGAAAATGGTAAAAGCATGAAAATTGGCACAGAGGTAGAGTAAGTTATTCTAATCACTTTTAGCAGGGGGTGCCAACGTGAATTTTCCAAACATAGCAACGGTTGCTAGGTAACATATTTACCTTAGTAACTGAGCTTTATTGGGCTTAAATAACATTTTCATGAGCGATTTGTTGCTTGAATTTTAACCTAAAGCATGTTAATTTGTATCACAACAGTTTTTATCCATTTATTCACAGCAACGGCTGCTAAGGGGCCATTTTCCATAGCAACAAACTGTTTATCATTGTTCAGATGAATATGATCAATATGATTTACTCGGAATAGCTCAGAAATTAAATCTTGCCCATAGAGTTCTCATGTGATGAATTTTTCCTTTGGTATACCTAATGAGCACCATAGCAACGGTTGCTAGGTAACATTATTTACACAGTAACCAATTCTATTTTTCATGATCATAATTCATATGAACCATATCTTTTCTATTAAAGCATTAATACATTAATAAAAAAACCCAGGAACAATTTATTATACAATGTATACACGCCCATGCGAAATACCAGATGATGTAACATGTTTTCCGTAGCAACCAATGGATAAAGGTCTTACGGTAAGATTATTGATAGATGATTATTGATTGACGTAAAATCTTGCACAAATTAAACTACCTCATGATATGGTTCATATTTCCGAAGACGATGTCAATGGGTTCCATATTATTGGTAGAGTAATGCTTGCTGCATGTTAAAAAAAATCACCTTAACACCAATTTTCTCCATTTGGGAACCATAATTATTATGGATTAACATAAATACATGTAAAAGATCGACCATCGATTTAAATTATTTGGTGTCTTTCATAGTTATTACTATATAATTTAGTTACCCATTTATCATTGAATGATAATAGACCTTATGTTTACTTATCTGAGTGATTGGCAATGGAGGTAGAATTGATCGAATTTGTATCATCGAGAATTAAAAGTCTAGAAACCGTTGACATTCTCGAAATTTGTGGCTATGTATTTGCCCTATGAATATCCTTTAAGACCCTGTATAACACCTACAAATGCCCTTGGAAAGAATTCCACAAAACCAACATTTAACAAGAGAAGAACAGTTGGAAGAACAGTTACAAGAGCTCACCAAGAGGTCATGGGTGCTTACAAGTTGAATATCTCTGATCTTGGAGCAATGAAAAATGACCGCCAAGAATTGATTGAGTCAACTAAATTAGAAATTATTTCAAACACCAAAATCCCGCCAGAAAGTAATTTTCAAATGAGTGCTTGGATACCACTTCATCTCTAGCTAAAAGTAGTCGTTCTCTTGAAAGCCAACAAACTCTGCCTTGGTTTATCCCCTCCCTTTTGAAGCCTGCAATGAAGAGCATATTAGCTTTCCATACCGTTTCCGGATCGACCTAACGCCATGTGCAGGGGTTGATTTTGACATGTCAATTCCGTCTCCAGTTGTTTTGACTTGGATCAATCCTCCAGCTCTGTGATCTATCACGACGTGAAAGATCCTGCATGCGAGAGAATTGATTTGGACCGATCAGTTCCGTTTCTAGTCATGTTGGCCGGATCCTGAAGCTACATGATTGATCTATCACAACTCGACCATGCAGAAGTTGATTTGGACCTGTCCGTTCTGTTGTAGGTGTTTTGACCTGTATCAATCCTTCAGCTTCAGGATTATCATCACGTGAAAGATCTCCCAAGAGTCGATTTGGACCGACCATCAGTTCTGTTTCCAGGCTTGTTGGCCTGGATTCTGTTGCTCCGGCATCTATCCTACTTCAAAGCTCTCGCAGAAATTGATTTTGACCAGTCAGTTCCGATTGCAAGTGTTTTGGCTGGGATCCTGCACCTTCATGGATCATTACTTGAAAGCTCTTGTAGGATGTACATTATGACGCACTTGTGATATTTGGGGCCCGTTGTAGAAAGAGTTGCGATCAAACGCAACTCAGAAAATCTTGTGCAACTTGATTTTCAGCCAATAAAGCACCCCCTGTTCGGGACTTGCGTTTAAACGCAACTCTTCCTGCAACAGGCCCCCTGGTTGGCTGCACGTGATCCATACTCGACCACAAAACCCTGACACACAACAGAAGCATTCAGTTCTGATATGCTTCTTCCTTCAAAATACCTCCAATACATTTTTGCATGTCCAACTCAGAACTCAGATGGAAATGAATTTGCTGATTGCACTATCACCTTATATAATGTCCTGTCTCTCACACTCTGATTAACGAACAATTCATTGTTACACCGAAGATGGTGATGGCTGTAACTTTTTTGATATATTCCTCTGTTGCCTCTAATATTCTTTGTCGAGCATATATATGCTTTACAGTGCATTTGCTTTTCCCGACTTATAATCAATCCAGACAGTCTTAACCTAAATTTTGGACTAGATACTGTATATGCCCAACTCTGTGAAGGCATGTGCGACACATAAAATGTACATTCTATTCATTCGCTAGAATGGTGCACAAAGTCCCAAACTACTGGAAACTGCACAGTTGTACATAATGCATATATTTTTTCTTCATTATCTAGATAGAAACTATGAAAAATAAATGACTCAACTGTCCAGCATTATAATCAGATTAAAAAAAGCGCAACATACATACATACAGACAATGATGCTTGAGCTGTTTCAGGTCTACTGCAAATGCTCTGCAGTGCATATACAGGAAATGATTCTTGAGGCTGTTTCAGGTCTACTGTACATGCTCTACAGTGCATATACAGGAAATGATTCTTGAGGATTTTTCAGGTCTACTAAACATATATATTCAAGTCAGTCAATATATCAAAATTTTACTGACAAGTGTGATGCATTAGGCCTACTCGCATTTACTTCCAAAGAAGGTTTGTCATTTAACTGGGAGCGATTAGTTAATGTCAATAAAATTTCAGCTTCCCTTTTCCCTCAAGGTTCGGTGTTTTTCCGAGTGTTCCATGCTACATCTACTACAATACCCTGTTTCAGATTCATAACAAGAGAGATCCTATCTGCACATTCAATGACCCAATGATGATTCTTGTCTGTGTGTTAGCTTTGTCATATGTAAGTAACAAGTATGCAAAAATAGTAAAATGATGTATATCGAAATTAGGTTTGTTACCTAGATAAGATTACGCCTACTGTGTAGGCATTATAATTATTTGGAATGTCTCTGAACTTTTAAGGGATCTGCTATATTTTTTTTCACTCCAAAGTCATACCTTGACAAATTTTCTAACCACTTTCATTCACTTCCAGATGTTGTATTAAGTAATATTATCTATAATTGTTATGGAAAATGTGTTGCTTAGCAACTGTTGCTATACATGGTTGAAATGTTTCTTGATATGTGATTGTAAAATGGAAGCTTCGAAGTCAAAATATAGTTTTTGAAATGTAGATAACACCCCCAAATGGTGGTTGTCAAGGTAAATATGTTACCTAGCAACTGTTGCTATACGAGAAGAGGTCTGGTTGGCACCCCCTACTAAAAACGTTCAGCACTATTTTCTCTACCTGTCAGCCAAATTTCATGCTTCTACCATAATCTGAACAATTCTTGCTATTTTTTGCACCGATCATCTAGACTACAATAACTTTCTATAGCTTCACTCTTGCATCATTTACTTATCATATGCACACAGATCAATTTAGAAAACCCTCCTGCTAAAGTGAAGGCAAGATGGTTAAAAATCACACACAATAAGTTTTTTATTTATCTTTCATGCACAACCTTTCCTCCATTTTTTCAAACAATAAGTTTGCCATAACACCTTAATAATTAATTTAATTTTACAATTTTACTCACATTATTATCAATTACATTCTTTTTCACTAACATTCATTTCCTTACTTGCATGGAAATAATTATAGCTTCATAGTATTAACAGCATTCTCCGTGTTATCTGATTTTCTAGGGATAAAGTAGGCCTATACCATTAATGCATATTTAGTCTGTCAGAACCACAATTCACCCCCTAAATTGCTGACAGCCTCAGAAGTCATATGTCATATAGTTTTGACATGCAGTCTCTTCATGAATGCAATATGCAGGCGAGACAACGCTTAGCGTTTGCCTTGTTGAAATGACAGCATAACTTAAAAAGTATAGGAACCTAGTTCATGAAACTTGGCCATAAGTTTAATCAAGTATTACTGAATGTCCTGCTTGAGTTTCAGGTCACATGACCGAGGTCAAAGGTCATTTAGGGTCAATGAACTTAGACCATGTTGGGGGAATCAGCATCAAAATCTTAACATAAGGTTAAGTTTTTGAAATGTCATCATAACTTAGAAAATATATGGACCTAGTTCATGAAACTCTGACATCAGGTTAATCAGGTAATACTAAACATCCTGCTCGAGTTTTATGTCACATGACCAAGGTCAAATGTCATTTTATAGGGTCAATGAACTTTGGCCAAATTGGGGGTATCTGTTGAATTACCATCATAACCTTGAAAGTTTATGGATCTGATTCATGAAACTTAAACATAAGAGTAATAAAGTATCACTGAACATCCTGTGCAAGTTTTAGGTCACATGATTAAGGTCAAAGGTCATTTAGGGTCAATGAACTTTGGCCAAATTGGAGGTATCTGTTGAATTACCATCATAACTTTAAAAGTTTATGGATCTGATTCATGAAATTTGGACATAAGAGTAATCATGTATCATTGAACATCCTGTGTGAGTTTCAGGTCATATGATCAAGGTCAAAGGTCATGTAAGGTCATGTAATGAAAAGTTGATTCAATTTTTGCAAGTTTTCTCGACCGAAGTATATTAAAGTTATGAACAAGTAAATGACATAATTTTTACCGGCCGGGTCGATTAATTACAAGGGAATAATGTGAATTGATCCTGAGTAAAATCAACACTCAGAACAAAAACAAAATTAATTCCCGAAATTGTATGCAGAATATTGGACTTCCTCAGTGTAAAATTTCGGCGAAACTGTTGCGTGTATGAAGATGTAGAGTCTGTGTGATTGATAGGGCTATCAAGTCCTCACTTTTCCCTTTCCGTTATAATTATAAAATGTTATTTCATTTTCTTGATCTGACAATGATAGAGAAAATAATTGTGTAACTTTTAAAAGAATACAAAGCTTAACCTTGACAACATGCACAAAGAATGGCTGCGTTTGAAAACTTGAGGTTTGTCAGACATAGCAACGTGTGGTATGCATGAAAGGTCAATGCACAGAGCTGAAAAATGAATTTTAAATATAGCATTGTTTGTTTACCTATACATTTTTGCACTTAATTAAATAATTTCTTCAATCGTCTTTGAAATAAAAAAATCCTGCTTTCAAATAAATGGAAATACTTTAAGCATTATTTTTGTATCTATGTGTGCAATTGTTAAAAAAATTATCAAAAGCAGTATACACGTTAGAGGTAGCATAATTAGGATCAAATCCGATAAATTTGCCTTTATTTGCTTCAATTTTGAAACTCCAAATATATATTTTCAATGAAATAAGGGAAGGGATAAGAGGGAAAAGAGAGAAAAGGAAAGAAATGGAGGAGGAAGGGACAGATCGAAATTGGAAGGAAAGGGTCTGGAGGAAAAGGATGAGGAGAGTGACAAACGAAGGGAAAAGAGAGAAGAAAAAGGAAAAGATTGTATTTGTATTTTGTATTTTATTTATTTAATCACGGTTAAAAAGCCTGCTTTCAGCTAGAAGCTGCTTTTCAGCAAGGCCGTGGACAAAAGATAATAACAAATAAGATCAACATAAAACAAGCATACAAAATGAGAACGAAAATAAAAACAAAATAAATCAAAGCATGGGTAAAATACAATTGGCAAAAGTAGATTGGAGTAAACAAAAATGAAAAATAAATAGACGAAAATACTATACAAAGTTATATCAAAATCAAAGATAAAAAATGAAGGTATATAATGCGGTATCATCTAGAATCATCGGGATGGAGAATTAAATTAAGAAAGTGATATGAGACGACCGTGCAAATGTAGTCGGGTTTTTTTCTAACCGGGTTGTTGCGGGTAGGTTATTGAATAATTTAGAAACTGAATAAAGGGGACCAGTGTTTTTTTTTAGATAATTAGAATGAGGCTTCGGTAATTGAATTGAATGGATACAGAGAGGTGTAAGGAAAGGAAGGGAGAGAAAAGGAGGGGCGGGGCGGAAAAGGAGGAGGGTGAGAGATGAAATAAAGGTTTCTTTCACCTCCTGCGGTGCGTTCCCTTATCTCCTCCTCCCCCATCCTTCCCTTAAAGGGAAGGATGGGGGAGGAGGAAAGGGGAGGAGGAGATAAGGGAAGGCACCGCAGGAGGTGAAAGAAAGCTGTATGTAGGGAAGTATATAATGGAAAGACTGGGAGTGAACGAAAAGGAAGGGACAAGGAAAAGACAAAAGAGAAAAGGAGATGGGAAAGATTGGGAAGGGAGGACGAGAGAAAAGAGGGAAATGGAAAGTAAAGAGAGTGAAGGGGAGAGAGGCCCGGGAGAGAGGGAGATTTGAAATAACATGTGGATTTAAAATAATTCATCACTGGATGGCAGGGACCGGATTGGCAGCAATTATAGTCAAATTGGACTCATTGCCGATACCATAAATTTAAAGAGCCGCGCCAAATTCAAGCCAGCGCCAAGGTAAAGGCAAAGCGGCGGATGTGTCTCTTCAATTTCATTTTGAAAGATGTTTTCCTTCTTGTAATATAATTTACAAGTGAAATTTAGAGGTGAGTATACCTGACTTACTATTATGACTATATTGGGCATTTGGGAACCAAAGACAATGTTCGTGTCGTACTGCTTAGACCAATCCAAAGGCAAAAGCTTCATAAGTTCATTCTCTGTATTTTGGTTGTTTCGCTGAACTACACTACATGTACGGTACGTTGTTGGCTCCACTCATTAAAGTAGATCTAACTAAAATGTCAGAAATTGTTGAATAAATCCCCAGAAACGACGGTTATTCCTGGCTACGAACTGCTGTGGGCTTACCTTTTTTTTTTTTCAGTCATACGCACTCTAGGCGACAACGCAATACTTACCCGTGTTAAGAAACTGGGACTCCACTCACGCGCATTTGGGCCGCCCTAGCTTAGAACTATAAGCTTTGTTTCACGAAAAATTGAATATTCTTATAATTCAATACATGTAACTAATTAGATTAGTACTGTTAAATCGGTACTCACCGGTTCTTTTCTTGAATTTTCTTGAAAATTCCCACGCTTCTGGCTTCAATTCTGCGATAGATTCTGTTGCCATAGTTAGACAGTTACACATGCAACTTTATTTATAAATGGAGCGCCCCTTACGAGAGTCGCTAATGCCGCGGAAAAATTGTTAGGCATTTTGGCCTGTGGTCAAGGCGTTCTTCTGTTCTATTTTTTTTTATAGGTATGAGATCGAAATCACAGCGACTATTCACACTGTTCCAAATGATTCCGAAAGGAGGTGCAACACCCCCCACCCACATGGGCGCAAATCCCAGGGGGACACTTCCCCCTAACCCAAAATAGTAGGGGCACATCAGATCCCCCTACTATTTTTGTTCTTTTATATATGATGGAAAGAAATAGGCCTACATCATTTAAATCGAAGTAAAACATGTATTTTGGACGAGACGACCTTCTTTTGGGGGTGATAAACCTTCCTTTTTTTTTTTTTTTTTTTTTTTTTTTTTTTTTTTTTTTTGCCTGTTTTCCAGCCCCTGGTCCCCTACCTTAGATTTCCACCCTTGCCTCCCACTACTCTTGATATTGTTTGCGAATCTGTTTTGTAAATTAAAGGGGAATTTCACCCTGATAAAAAGATGATGAAAATATGAGAAAAATCATTTCAAAATATCGATGAAGGTGTTATTTGACAAAAAATGGAGTTGATAGAATTTAGAATGCTTGATTTATTGTGACGTCTATAACGAGCAGTTGCTCTATCCTAAATATAAAATGCCCAAATTTCCCATTTTTAATGGTCCGTAACGACCCACTTTTTTCTTTTTGATAACAAGTATGAATTGATATAGGCCTACTAAAATATACCATAAAAATCATTATCATGTATTTCTTGACATTTCATTTACTTTTTTACCATAATAATAGCTGCTTGCAAAGGCCTACGCCGTCACAAAAAACCCGGGGGGGGGGGGGCCACTTACATTTTTCTGCTATTTTCATAATAAACTTTAAATGAATTCAACTTTGCACTACTTAATTTTTTCAAAGACAAAATAACAAAATTACATCTCGTCATCATCATCATCACCACTATCATTAGCATCACCATCATCATCACCACAACCGTCACCACAACCATCATCATCACCAAGATAATTTTCATCATCGTCATTGCCATCATCATCTTTTTTTTTCTTTATTTTTTCCCCATCCCTTCTTTTTTTTTTCTTCCAATATTCCTCTTTTTTTTTAGAGCGGCACACCGTCATGCTCCCTCACTGATTATCCGCCTCTATATGCTTGGTGTTGTATAAATTGGCGGATACCTGAATGAAATACTGAAGAGAAAATAAGGAAAGGGAAAAAGTAAGAAGAAAAAGAAGATGAGGAGAAGAAAAAAAGAAAGCCAAACAAATGAAACAAAACAATGTCAAAATTTCGTAATAAAGTCTTCTACGTCAGTTTAATAATGATGTTTTCATTGAAATGAGAACAAAAAAAGAATTGAAACCATAGGCGGCGGAAGCGGGGACGTTCCCCCCTAAATTTGTTGTTGACCTTTTTTTTTTTTTGCTTGTCAATTTATTTTCCTACGTCCCCCCTAAAATGTTTGGGTTGAGAGCCTTTTTTTTTTTGCTTGTCAAAATTTTTTAGGTTGTCCCCTCCTAAAATTTGGGGCTTCCGCCGCCAATGATTGAAACGAGGTAAAAAGGACTACATTATATAGTATAAAGAAATAGAGGGAAGCTCCGAGACAATAAAAAGGTTGAAAAAGAAAAAAATGTGAAAACACAAAGCTCTCACAACATGAGCATAATAACAAATAATAACAAATAAGCGAGGACAAGTAGCTGAGGGACCCCCCCCCCCAACTCTCTCTCTCTAGTTATCTATCTATCTATCCGACTCGATTATATAAGAGAAGAATTTACTAATCAAAATATTATGAGCAAAAAGCACGAGCTGATATTTTTTATGAATATTCAAAACTGATAGAGAGACACAATCGAATTATTCGATTGCGACAAAATTGATGATCTGAGAATTTATTGTTTTTAGGAATTCATTAAAAGCATAAAGTTGATCAGCATTAAAATATGGCAGGCGCAACGCATGAGCTAAAGCTTTATAGGCATACACCGATAAAAAATTTTAAGTATTTTTGGTAATCATGAAAAAAATTGATATTTCATGAAAGAAAGCTCAAATCCCGAGGAGGAATATTCTTATGAATTGACTTTAAAAAAAACTGTGGTAAGCCCCATTTAATATTTGATTATAAGTCGAATAAAACAGTAAAAGCTGAAAAACGTTCGCGTGATATTTGGCAACCTCCCCCCCCAAAAAAAAAAAATAAATAAATAAAAAATAAAAAAAAGTTTTTAACTATAATAATGATCGAAGGTAATTTTGTCTCGCGTAGAACTGGACAAATGAAAAAAAGATTGTCACTAAAAAAATGAAGGTAATTTTGACCCACGTAAAATTTGGCGAGCCCCCCCCAAAAAAAAAAGGAAAAAAGGTTTTAACAAGCAAAAAAAGGCTAAAAAAGAGAAAGAAGAGACAAGAATAATTATGAACGAAATATCCCCATTACAAATAATGCTGTGATCATCATAAGGGAGGGGTCGCATAACTAGTATGAACAACGTATTTAATTCCAAAATATTTACTACAAATCTCAATAGGGGGATCGGGCAGAAATGCTCACCCCCACCCCCACCCCCCCGATCCGCCAGAAATGCTCACCCCCACCCCCACCCCCCCGATCCGCCACTGATTCCAATCAATAATGACATTTATCTGCAATACTGATACTTTGGAATCAAGATACTGAAGATTGATACGCTTTACATAAATTATGAACGTCTGACAAAAAGATAATCTACCGATCACCTGACCGATCAGCTGACCAGTTCGCGTATCACTTCGGAGTTGATCACTCGTCGCAGCTGTGTGGAACGCTCACCGAAAATCAACAAAAAGGGCCTGAAATGTAAGTTTAATGATAATCTATTTTAATTTGAACTACTTAATTAATACGTTTAATGTCTCCCCACCAAATGAAAGTCATATCACTTAACTCCAATTTGTATTAAGGCGTACATTTACCAAAGTCTTGGGTTGGAAATCAGAACAGCATTGTCTAAACTCTAACCCATATTTTTGGGTAATGTCGCCTATGATCGAGGTCCATACATGTTAATGTTTGGACCTCATTGGTACTAGGAGTACGGTGGTCATACGCCGCTGCGGTTCCCTATTTCCGCCTCCATTCATGCCATTCACTTGTCTTTGTACTGTCTACACTAACCCAGCGTGCCCAGCCCGGGGGGGGGGGCACTCGACCAAAAAAGTGGTAGGGGGGTGCCGCGGGCGAGACAAAAAACGGGGGCCTTGGAGCGGGCTTATTGTAAAAAGGAGGGTCCTCGGAACGGGCTTCGAAACTACAATTTTTTGAAAACGGAGGTCCTTGGAACGGATCGCCAGCGTGTGAGTACGTGCGTATGCACCCCTATGGAACAGGTATGCGTGCATGATGCAGCTAGCGCGGCCTCTCCCGGGTGCGCTCGGGCAGAGACGATGGTCGGACAGCGCTTGGCGGCCGCTTTTCACCAAAATTGCAGCAGATCAGTGCGACCGGAACGGCGTAACGAAAAATATGCGAAGCTTTGGAGCGGATGTCTTTCTTCTTTTTTCTCGATAAGAAAATGCTATGCCTTGGAGCGGCTTTCTTTTTTTTTCTCAATAAGACAAAAATGCTATGCCTTGGAACGGAAATTTGGCTGTAAAAATGGGGGTCCCCTCCGCGGCACATACCCACTATGCATTATATACCGGGGTGCCCAGAGAGCTCCGTGGGTTATTTGTATACAAGCCGCCTACCGGTACGCGTGTACTTTTTTTGAGTGATACCTGCCGATCTCCGAACAGCGGAGGAACTGAAACGAGAGATAGTCCAGTCATTTAACTTTTCACTTGGAACAAACTGCAACAGAATTCATTCCAATGCAGAACATTTCTTTGACTTGAGGTCCATAGAACTAGAAGACTATCCAGAAAATCCGAATAGGGGAAAGAATTTCTTCTTCTGGAAACAGTACAGTCCACCGTCTGGTTAGCCTGGAGGCGTCTGGGGAGTGAAAGTCATATACTGTACGTATGGTCACTCCCCACTGACGCCTGGGACCCCTACCTATATTCCCCCACGTACGGGTACAAAACCAGAAACTTTCGCCCCCGAGAATTCTACTTTCCCTCTAAAAGATCTAGCCCTAAAACATGTACATGGGGTCCAACTTCATTTCCAACATTTCTGCGATATTGATTTCATTTTTAAAGAAGAATTCATTAAAAAAATGAGAGATTTGTTATGAAAAGATGGTCACTCCCCACTGACGCCTGGGACCCCTACCTATATTCCCCCACGTACGGGTACAAAACCAGAAACTTTCGCCCCCGAGAATTCTACTTTCCCTCTAAAAGATCTAGCCCTAAAACATGTACATGGGGTCCAACTTCATTTCCAACATTTCTGCGATATTGATTTCATTTTTAAAGAAGAATTCATTAAAAAAATGAGAGATTTGTTATGAAAAGATGGGAAGAGCTTACGGCCGTGTTTACGTCGCCATCTTGATTTCTTTGTCTTCCGCTTGGCGACAGCAGGCAAATCGCGCGATTTCATCACTGAAAATTTCATCAAAATCGGATGTAAAATAAGAAAGTTATGATATTTTTAAGTTTCGCTTACTGTAATTTCACAAAACGGTTATGTGCACATCCTGTTCGGTATGCAAATGAGGGGACCAATGACATCACCCACTCACTATTTCTTTTGTATTGTTAAATATGAGATATTTAGATTTTCTCATCATTGTCATGTGAAATGAAAATTAATTCCTCCCTGAACATGTGGAATTCCATTATTTCAACATTTTGTGGTTCAGGCAAGGAGGTCTTTATTGTCTAATTCATAAAAAATTGAAATATTGTATAATTCAAACAATAAAAAACAAAAGAAATGGTGAGTGAGTGACATCATCGACTCTCCCATTTGCTCTCAATGAGTTGAGCATAGAACTTTTTTGTGACAAATAAGCGAAACTTTAAATATCATAATTTTCTTATTTTACATCCGATTATGATGAAATTTTCAGCATTATTCATGTTTGATTTTACTCTATTTATTTCAGCCAACTGTTTTCTGGGATGGACTTGACCTTTAACCCTAATTCTCCGGGGGGGGGGGGCTATAATGGCCCCCCCTCAACAATTTACGCGATATATCTGCCGCGCAAAATTTTTGGACCTCGCCGCTCTCTGACGTTTTACTTTCAAGTCTTGTGCAAAGTTTGAGAAAAAAATTTGTGATGCCCGGATACGTGGTTACGACATTACGCAACATTATGTAAGTGCATGTCAGACCCAAAATTGCTCAAAAACGTGATTTCATGTACAAATCCAATGCAAATTGTATATTTAGCCAAAATTCATAAATGTATCATTATTTCTACATTTACGGATTAAACTTAATTAATTTTGGCTTGTTTATGATCAGAATTAAGTCTAAAACGATTTCTATCAAGAAAAACAATAAAAAACAAGAAGTATAAAAACAAAGAAATACATAAGAAATTAAAAAAAACAATAGAATACATAAGAAATCGGTCTTGATACCAGAATTTTTTTTATTCACAATTGTTATGAATGCTATAAAGAATATTTTCACCAAAGCATAGCATTCTAGGAGCTTTATTTAGTGAATCAGACCAAAAAGTACATGTATGATTTCATGAATAAATTAGCATAATTAATTCATATAAAATAAAATATATGAATTCAGTGAAATTTACCTATGCAACTGCATAGAGTACATCAGTATCTAACATTATGCAAATTTTCGTTGTGATCGCGCAATCTGCGGCCGAGATCTTGAGGGGGGGCCATAATGCCCCCCGGGAATGACAAGAATCAAAATACCCCTGGATATTTAGGGTCAAAGTCTCACCCCTTTTCTGCATTTTGCCAATTTATGGGAAAATCGGTCAATCTGGAGCCCCTGAAGAGGGAAGGGGTCGATGCCCTGATAGACGATATCCATTCATCTTTAAGTGGTTTCAAATAAGTGACTTTACCCTATAGCAGAAATGCCATTTGCCTGAATGGGGGGGGGGTCAAAAACTGCGATTTTGTATTAATAAAGAGGGAAAATAGGCAAAAAGTATGGGGAGACTTCGGGAACCCCTGAGGGGTTTATAGGCTTTGCTGAGCCTGCACTTCTTTATGTGTAGCTGATAAAAGAAAATCTACTTTTTCCATCTCTAAGTGGTTACGAAACAATGAAAATGGTTTGCTATATATCAGAAAAATATTTTTGCATCAATGAAGGCTCCGAATTGGTAGATTTTTCCATAAATAAGCAAAATATGGAAAAGGGGTGGATGACTTCGGCAAACCCCTGAGAGGTAGGGTTTGCTGTGACAGCACTTCTTTGTATGTAGCAGATAGAGGAAAATCTAATTTTTGTCTCGCCCACCAGAGGTGAAGGCGAGACTTAGGGATCCAAATGTCGTCCGTCGTCTGTCCGTCACAAATCTAATGACACATAACTCCACAACCGTAAGTCGCTTTTCAACCAAACTTGGATGGTAGATGGACTTGGGGGACCTGCATGTTATGCTGCAGTTGGAGGTCACATGGTAAGGTCAAAGGTCATTTTCAGGTCAACGTTAAAGTTTACATGCAAGACTCTCTTATGACACCTAACTCCGCAACCGTAGGTTGCTTTTCAACCAAACTTGGATGGTAGATGGACTTTGGGGACCTGCATGATATGCTGCAGTCGGAGGTCACATCATAAGGTCAAAGGTCATTTTCAGGTCAATGTTAAAGTTTACATGCAAGACTCTCTTATGACACCTAACTCCACAACCGTAAGTCGCTTTTCAACCAAACTTGGATGGTAGATGGACTTGGGGGACCTGCATGTTATGCTGCAGTCGGAGGTCACATGATAAGGTCAAAGGTCATTTTCAGGTCAACCTTACCTAACTCCGCAACCGTAAGGTGCTTTTCAACCAAACTTGGATGGTAGATGGACTTGGGGGACCTGCATGTTATGCTGTAGTCCGAGGTCACACGATAAGGTCAAAGGTCATTTTCAGGTCAACCTTATCTAACTCCGCAACCGTAAGGTGCTTTTCAACCAAACTTGGATGGTAGATTGACTTGGGATACCTGCATGTTATGCTGCAGTCGGGGGTCACATGATAAGGTCAAAGGTCATTTTCAGGTCAACATTAAAATTTACGTGCAAGGCTAGTTCTTAAGGCAAGTGTTATTCCATCCCAGTCATATTACAATGAAGTTTCGATACAATTCTGTTGCATGCTCTCGCGAATCACGATATTTCTGGTTATTTTCATACGTGGGCGAGACACAAAATTGCTTTTGCCTTGTGTTATCTCCAAGTGGTTACAAAACAACAAAAGTGGTCTAATGCAAAGGAGGAAATGCCTTTTACCTCAGTGGGCTCCAAGATGACGAATTTTCCAAGAAATGGGCAAAATACGCAAAAGGGGTGGGGTGATTTCGGCAGACCCCTGAGGGGTAGGATTTGCTGTGCCATCACTTCTTTATATGTAGCTGATAGAGAAAAGCATACTCTCTTGCCTCCAAGTAAATTCCCCCACGTACGGGTACAAAACCAGAAACTTTCGCCCCCGAGAATTCTACTTTCCCTCTAAAAGATCTAGCCCTAAAACATGTACATGGGGTCCAACTTCATATCCAACATTTCTGCGATATTGATTTCATTTTTACAGAAGAATTCATTAAAAAAACAAGAGATTTGTTATGAAAAGATGGGAAGAGCTTACAGCCCTGTTTACGTCGCCATCTTGATTTCTTTGTCTTCTGCTTGGCGACACTGAAAATTTCATCAAAATCGGATGTAAAATAAGAAAGTTATATTTTTAAGTTTCGCTTACTGTAATTTTACAAAACGGTTGTGCACATCCTAGTCGGTATGCAAATGAGGGGACCAATGACATCACCCATTCACTATTTCTTTTGTATTGTATTATATGAAATATGAGATATTTAGATTTTCTCATCATTGTCATGTGAAATGAAAATTCATTCCTCCCTGAACATGTGGAATTCCATTATTTCAACATTTTGTGGTTCAGGCAAGGAGGTCTTTATTGTCTAATTCATAAAAATTGAAATATTGTATAATTCAAACAATAAAAAACAAAAGAAATGGTGAGTGAGTGACATCATCGACTCTCCCATTTGCTCTCAATGAGTTGAGCATAGAACTTTTTTGTGAAAAATAAGCGAAACTTTAAATATCATAATTTTCTTATTTTACATCCGATTATGATGAAATTTTCAGCATTATTCATGTTTGATTTTACTCTATTTATTTCAGCCAACTGTTTTCTGGGATGGACTTGACCTTTAACCCTAATTCTCCGGTGGGGGGGGGGGGCTATAATGGCCCCCCCTCAACAATTTACGCGATATATCTGCCGCGCAAAATTTTTGGACCTCGCCGCTCTCTGACGTTTTACTTTCAAGTCTTGTGCAAAGTTTGAGAAAAAAATTTGTGATGCCCAAGTACGCGGTTACGACATTACGCAACATTATGTAAGTGCATGTCAGACCCAAAATTGCTCAAAAACGTGATTTCATGTACAAATCCAATGCAAATTGTATATTTAGCCAAAATTCATAAATGTATCATTATTTCTACATTTACGGATTAAACTTAATTAATTTTGGCTTGTTTATGATCAGAATTAAGTCTAAAACGATTTCTATCAAGAAAAACAATAAAAAACAAAAAGTATAAAAACACAGAAATACATAAGAAATTTAAAAAACAATAGAATACATAAGAAATCGGTCTTGATACCAGAATTTTTTTTATTCACAATTGTTATGAATGCTATAAAGAATATTTTCACCAAAGCATAGCATTCTAGGAGCTTTATTTAGTGAATCAGACCAAAAAGTACATGTATGATTTCATGAATAAATTAGCATAATTAATTCATATAAAATAAAATATATGAATTCAGTGAAATTTACCTATGCAACTGCATAGAGTACATCAGTATCTAACATTATGCAAATTTTCGTTGTGATCGCGCAATCTGCGGCCGAGATCTTGAGGGGGGGCGATAATGCCCCCCGGGAATGACAAGAATCAAAATACCCCAGGATATTTAGGGTTAAACTACCAAAGTCACACCCCTTTTCTGCATTTTGCCAATTTATGGGAAAATCGGTCAATCTGGAGCCCCTGAAGAGGGAAGGGGTCGATGCCCTGATAGACGATATCCATTCATCTTTAAGTGGTTTCAAATAAGTGACTTTACCCTATAGCAGAAATGCCATTTGCCTGAATGGGGGGGGGGTCAAAAACTGCGATTTTGTATTAATAAAGAGGGAAAATAGGCAAAAAGTATGGGGAGACTTCGGGAACCCCTGAGGGGTTTATAGGCTTTGCTGAGCCTGCACTTCTTTATGTGTAGCTGATAAAAGAAAATCTACTTTTTCCATCTCTAAGTGGTTACGAAACAATGAAAATGGTTTGCTATATATCAGAAAAATATTTTTGCATCAATGAAGGCTCCGAATTGGTAGATTTTTCCATAAATAAGCAAAATATGGAAAAGGGGTGGATGACTTCGGCAAACCCCTGAGAGGTAGGGTTTGCTGTGACAGGACTTCTTTGTATGTAGCAGATAGAGGAAAATCTAATTTTTGTCTCGCCCACCAGAGGTGAAGGCGAGACTTAGGGATCCAAATGTCGTCCGTCGTCTGTCCGTCACAAATCTAATGACACATAACTCCACAACCGTAAGTCGCTTTTCAACCAAACTTGGATGGTAGATGGACTTGGGGACCTGCATGTTATGCTGCAGTTGGAGGTCACATGGTAAGGTCAAAGGTCATTTTCAGGTCAACGTTAAAGTTTACATGCAAGACTCTCTTATGACACCTAACTCCGCAACCGTAGGTTGCTTTTCAACCAAACTTGGATGGTAGATGGACTTTGGGGACCTGCATGATATGCTGCAGTCGGAGGTCACATCATAAGGTCAAAGGTCATTTTCAGGTCAACGTTAAAGTTTACATGCAAGACTCTCTTATGACACCTAACTCCACAACCGTAAGTCGCTTTTCAACCAAACTTGGATGGTAGATGGACTTGGGGGACCTGCATGTTATGCTGCAGTCGGAGGTCACATGATAAGGTCAAAGGTCATTTTCAGGTCAACCTTACCTAACTCCGCAACCGTAAGGTGCTTTTCAACCAAACTTGGATGGTAGATGGACTTGGGGGACCTGCATGTTATGCTGTAGTCCGAGGTCACACGATAAGGTCAAAGGTCATTTTCAGGTCAACCTTATCTAACTCCGCAACCGTAAGGTGCTTTTCAACCAAACTTGGATGGTAGATTGACTTGGGATACCTGCATGTTATGCTGCAGTCGGGGGTCACATGATAAGGTCAAAGGTCATTTTCAGGTCAACATTAAAATTTACGTGCAAGTCGGCTCTTAAGGCAAGTGTTATTCCATCCCAGTCATATTACAATGAAGTTTCGATACAATTCTGTTGCATGCTCTCGCGAATCACGATATTTCTGGTTATTTTCATACGTGGGCGAGACACAAAATTGCTTTTGCCTTGTGTTATCTCCAAGTGGTTACAAAACAACAAAAGTGGTAATGCAAAGGAGGAAATGCCTTTTACCTCAGTAGGGCTCCAAGGTGACGAATTTTCCAAGAAATGGGCAAAATACGCAAAAGGGGTGGGGTGATTTCGGCAGACCCCTGAGGGGTAGGATTTGCTGTGCCATCACTTCTTTATATGTAGCTGATAGAGAAAAGCATACTCTCTTGCCTCCAAGTGATTTCAAGACAATAAAAGTCGTTTTTCTCTGTAGCAAAACACCACTTTGTCACATTGGGAGCTCCAAAAAGCACAATATTTTAATAGTTAAGCTACAGATAAGGGAGGTGAATTCGACAGGCTATTGTGGGAATATGCTTTAATGTTCTTGAACCTAATTGCATGCAGCATGCAGAGCAATGCACCCTCTAACTTTTCAAAGAGATTTCATTATCATAAAAGTTGTTTAAATATGTAGAAAAAGCCCTTCGCCCACATATCAATTTAAGAAATATACACCTTTCTATCGCTATACGCACACAAGTATTTATGGGTGTTAGTCACACCAACAAAGGCGAGGCAAGACCGATTTGATCTATTGTACTCTCTTTAAAGGCATGCCAGCGATCGCATTGTAGTCGATATAAAAAGTGTGATTGATGTCACATTTTTGCAATATTGAGTATTAATACATTCGGATGTATTTGCCCTTAATCTGAGCTAGTTAAGACATTAATACTGTTTTTTCTTGCTTGTTTCGTCAAGTCCTACAGATTCAGACTGGAATTCTAACATGTACGCCTTTAATACCGCTTGACTGTGGTACCTTTATTCACCCGCTCAGCTCAACATCGACGTTTCCAAGAAATTTCCAGCCCATATTCATTTCAACAAATCAGAAAAGGGTGAGTAAACCATGATTATTCGAAAATGCAACCCCTCACAAAAAAAGACAACAAAATAATGACATCCAGTCTCTATAAATACCAATCTTTGGAGAAGGAGTCGCAACCAAACATCCATTCATGAAGTTAACGTGGGGTTGTCACGTAGAGATAAAGATAAATTGCTCAACATTTCTGTTGAGCGAAATGGGAATATTAAAATTCAAAATCATTTGTATATTTGGTTTATTATTTTCCAATTAATTTTTGCTTTATTGTTCATGCAGGCCGGCTCCACAGATTTTGGGCGAAATTCTCTTTTTACTGCAACTGAAGTAGATTATCTTAGTATTTTTCCGTAGATTTATGGAACAGAATTTCATGTTTCATTCTGTCTTCATATTTGGGCACAGATGGGAGAGCAGTATAGAGAATAAATTGCATATTAATTTTCACTATTGATTCATAAATTCTTTTTGATTTTATAATTCAGGCATTTGTTTGAGATTTTACCTTGCTCTCTACGATACCCCCATCAGCCGTGTCTACTGCAGTAACTCTGTTAGATCAGCTCAGCTCACCTGCGATCCAACACTAACAGACAATCAAGAATTCAACTTCGTCTCAACTTAGATCAGGTCAGAATAAGGTTAGCAAAAAAGATGGAAAAATAGTATATAATAAAATGCTGTCTGTTCTCTAGCTTTGATGTGATCTGATTAGCAAAGAAATTGTTGGGCCGCCATAAATTCATTATCAGCTCTGAGTCGGCCTAGTCAAAGAACTTATATCTGTTTCTATCTTCTGTTGGATTCGTAGTCACAATAATTCATTAAGATGCACTTATCATCAGGAGTCACATTCTCTAGAACAGCAGGTAAATTTATAATTTTCACAGAATGGTGAAGCTATAGGGCACCATTGGTACAAATTAATACTTTATTTCTTCTAAGACTGAAGCAGAAGGGAATCACAATAAACAATCAATTTGAGCAACAAATTCATACTTTATATCATCTAAAATTGAAACAGAATGAAAATGCAGTTAGCAGTCAACTTGGGCCATTTCGTAATTAATCTACATGTATGAATGTATTTTGTTCAATTCAGTGTGACGCCCACAGAATTGAACTGCTATGAAGCCCCGACCACCAGTACCAATTTCATCAGCCCATCACCCCGACGACTTGATGGCAGCAGCTCCAGACATCAGATCAGGGGCCTGTTTCATAAAGAGTTACAAGTAACATTGCCATTATGGCAACTACCATGATGTGAAGGCTCAACAGCCAATCACAATCGAGATTTCCATGGAAGTTACAATAATGGCAAAGTTACGATAGTTGTTAGTCTGTATGAAACGGGCCCCGGATCATCAGCGCAACTCACCTGCTAAGCTCGGACTCAAAGCAACAAGAACAAGTCAAGGTAAGGAAAATTGTAATTATATAAATATTGCATCCGATGTGCACAGTAAAAGCAAACTACATAGGTACCAATCCATTCATTCAGGAATTGAGTTGAACTATTGAACTTGATATATTCCAATATAATTATACATGGCTTTGTTCCAGCTGTGGCTCTGTCTTGTCGTCTAATATAGTCAGAATGGTTTTGAAAAATGTTGGGAGGGGTTTCTTTGATGACCTTTGACCCTCAAACCATAATATGTGAATGGCTATTTTTTTGTTCTTTCAGGAGCCTTTTAAAAATGCTTAAATAAAAAAGTTTCGAGTTTGCTACTGGGGAAGACTGTAACTTGGCAACCATTTGACCTTGGTATAAAAGTGACGCATGCACATGAGTTCATTATGCCATCGATCCTCACTCGAGTTGAGGCTCTGTGCAATCCATTGCACGAAGCCGTTAGGCTCTGTGAGAAACTTTTGGAAATAATTTGGATCAAAATCGAAGGGGTCTGGGTAACTTAACCAGTGCCGGCCACACAGAAACGTTGTTAGCCTGTAAACAGAGTGCTGACAGTAAGCCCAGTCACATGTTTTGGATTGTGAAGTCAAAACATTTATCTCAATGTGCAAGTAATGCATTGTAGTATCATTAGGCTTCGCTGCCACATTATCCGTTGTAACAGGGCATCTGTTAGTGCATTGTTAGTCCTATCAACTTTGCGGTCAGAACAGCTGATTTGATGTCAACTGACCCAAGTGTAATATTTGATGCACAATCTCTACTACATGTGTACCATAATGAAAAGTGTGATTCATATGAGATTTGTTTGGAAGTTTATACCCTCTTATTTCGTTCATTTCATTTAGCGCTCTTGGAAGGAGTACATCACTAGCACACAGTCCACAGCATTTTCAAGAGGCAGATGATCAGCAACTGTAAAACAGGACTCTAGAGGTAAATATTTGTTATATCATTCTATTTCTGATGAAAACTGGATGTGTACTATTCAGCTTTAAAACTCCAAAATTAAAGAATAAAAACAATGGGTTTATTCCATCAACAAAAGAAATAAGTCTAAAAGGCAAGATAATGAGCGAACTGACTTTGTTAAGTGTCCGTATAAGCACCTGTGACATGCACGCCAACACTGCTTAATGATGCACGGTCGCCAGTTTGGCGGAATGGTGGTCATTGCTATGAAAGAGTTACAATATTTTGTATTCATCAAACCAATGGGTTTATTCCATCAACAAAGGAAATAAGTCTAAAAGGCAAAATAATGAGCGAACTGACTTTGTTAAGTGTCTGGATAAGCACCTGTGACATGCACGCCAACACTGCTTAATGATGCACGGTCGCCAGCTTGGCGGAATGGTGGTCATTGCTATGAAAGAGTTACAATATTTCGTATTCCATCAACAAAAGAAATAAGTCTAAAAGGTAAAATAATGAGCGAACTGACTTTGTTAAGTGTCTGGATAAGCACCTGTGACATGCACGCCAACACTGCTTAATGATGCACGGTCGCCAGCTTGGCGGAATGGTGGTCATTGCTATGAAAGAGTTACAATATTTTGTATTCATCAAACCAATGGGTTTATTCCATCAACAAAAATAAGTCTAAAAGGCAAAATAATGAGCGAACTGACTTTGTTAAGTGTCTGGATAAGCACCTGTGACATGCACGCCAACACTGCTTAATGATGCACGGTCGCCAGCTTGGCGGAATGGTGGTCATTGCTATGAAAGAGTTACAATGTTTGGTATTCATCAAACTTGAGCATAAATTTTATTTGTTATCTTGCACTTTGTTATTAAAGGGGAATCAAGCTGTGGTCATAAAATATTGTGTTTGAATGGAGAAAATTAAATAAAACGTAATGGTGAAGTTCGAAAGAAATCGGGCAAGCAATAAGAAAGTTATTGCTGCTATAAAGTTGAGATCCCTATAAAGACTATGTAGATTTCAAATTCGCAACTCTGGAAGTAAATTTTGACAAGGGGCAAGGACAACTTTCCTCATAGGCCATGTAGTTAATTATCAGGGATTTACGGTTTTCTCCTAAGAACCCATTCCTCCGGGGTAGCCATTTCATGAATTGGATTACATGGAATCGTAGTCCTTGCCTTACATCATTATGACATCTCATATGCTGCCGATTTGAAGTCTCCATGGATATGGAAATTACTAATTTTACAAATTTTTATTGAATTTCACAACTTTTGAAAATTCATAAATTTTTTTGTTTGGCCAATATTGTTCAAACTTTCACCTAGCAACTTGTCTAATTTTTCTTTCTCTAAAAACATGTTTTATTTGAGTTGGATTTCCCTTTAGATGTAAAAGATTGTTAATATAGCCATAAATGTACTTTGGATAATTGAATGTCTGGAATCGGTAATCAACATGTGGCAAAAATCTGATAGTGCAAAAAGTAGTATTTGTCTGCTGATGATTGAATGCATCGACTGATTGAGTTTTACTCCCAGGCCTGAATAGTACATGTATGCCTTGTTTATGTATAATTTCGCTAAAAGGCAAAACAAGATGTAGGTGCATTTGACAATGATTTAATTTCAATTTCTTTCATTCTATTTGAAAAAAAAAAATTACGTTTTTTTGTCTGCAGCAAGCACAGAGTGCTATCCACAAGGGCAAACTCATTCATCTGGCAGAAGTGACTCAACAGGAAGGATGGAATATTGAGCTAGATTATAAAGATGTCATCGTCATGATGGAGGATGAACTTGACAGTCTCGGGTCAAAGGTCAAGAAAATGCCCAGAAATATACTGCCAGAACAAGTGGTAAGTTGAGCAGTGTTAATGATTATCATTCACATCATAGGGTATATTAGCATACGTGATTAATTTGTCTGTGCGATATTAGAGTATATTGCGCCAAAATCTAATGAATTCCCCATATAGGCAACTTGTTGTGCAGTGTTATACAAATAATGTGCATTTATGAATATGTTGTTGGGGTGCAGTGCACTTGGCGGTACTAACATTGTGCAACAACCATGAGGTGTTCGTGCCAAGTGCTTTTGTGAATACCTATACCTGCATCGCCATTAACATCGCAGATTTGAAAATTTTCATTTGTTAAACTGGTTAAAATATGGGGAGATTGTAACATAGAATTGAGCCTTAATAAAAAAAAAATGGAAGATTGTGTAATTGAAATATGATGAAAACAAGGGTTAATATTATGATTATTTCTAGTATAAATGCTATAATTTATTGTAGAATAATCATAAAATCATCAAAATCAAACTCGCATAGAGCTGAAAATTTCATCAAAATGGGATGTAAAATAAGAAATTTATGCTATTTTAAAGTTTCGCTTATTTTTCACAAAACAGTGATATGCACAATTTAGTGACATGCAAATGAGACAGTCAGTGATGTACCTCACTCATTTTTTCTTTGGTTTGTTATTGTTTGAATAATACAATATTTAATTCTTAACAGATTTGACCATAAGGACCAACTTGACTGAACCATATAGTATTCAACAATGCGAATTCCACATGTTCATGGAGAAAATAATCATTGTTTCACTTGACAATGAGGAGAAAATTTAGAATATTTCATATTTCTCACAAAAATAAAAAAGGCAAAAAGAAGCTGCTGAAAACTGCTTATCTAAAAAAAAAAGAGCCAATGGAGTAAATTAGAGAGTCAAGAGGGGCCTAAGCTTTCGATCCTAGCAGAATCTTCTTCGGAGGCAAAATGACCAAAAATAAAAAAGACCAAAAATAAAAAAGAAATAGTGAGTGGATGATGTCATCCGTCTCCTCTACCGACCAGGATGTGCATACATGTATAACTGCTTTGTGAATTTAAGCAAAACTTCAAAATGCCAAAACTTTCTTATTCTACATCCGATTTTGATGAAATTTCCAGTTATGCTTGTTGGATTTTTCTCTTTTTATTCAAACCAACTTTTTGTTGGGGTGGACTTGTCCTTTAAGAATCCTTGCAATATTTTTAGTTGCTATTGAAGCCCCAAAGGCTGACACAATAGTTATGTATGTGATGATATGGGAATGGTATAACAATCGTAGGACTTTGGGGGAAGAAACTTAAGTTTATATAAAATACCATTACTTTTTGACACTGTTATACATAAGCTATGTACATGTTTTGTGCAAGACATTTTGTCATCTAAATGGATACCTATAATAGTAGAGTAAATCTCTTTATTCTTATATTTCTATTTTCTTTAAAGGGATGGTCCAGGCTGGAGATATTTCTATCTCAATAAATAAATTGAAATTCATAGAGCAAAATGCTGAAAATTTGATCAAAATCGGATAACAAATAATGAAGTTATTGAATTTTAAAGATTTGCATTATTGCGGTGGAACAGTTCTAGGCATGTCCTGAATATTCATTAAGTGGGCTGATGATGTTATATCCCACTTGTATTTTATTATATGAAATTAGGTTTATTCAAATTTTTTTTACCAAGAACTAAAACAATTGGATTGAAAACTGATAAGGTGCGTTAGTTATTTATTGCCGCAACGTATGTCATCATAATGGAGACACATCATTTACGCATGTATGAAAAAAATGAAAAATTTATAATTTCATATAATAAGAAAAAGAAAAGTGGGGATGTGAGTCATCAGTCTACCTCATGAATATTCATGATGTGCATATAACTGTTTTCACAAAATATTCATAAACTTTAAAATTCAATATCTTTGTTATTTGTTAACCGATTTTGATCAAATTTTCAGCATTTTGCTCTGTGAATTTTACTCTATTTTATTCATATGTAAAATATTTTCAGCCCGAACCAACTTTTGTTGTTGACATTGTTGGCTTTCCATAGTTTTGGTTGATGGCATCAATCGCAACTCGCCCATTTTCTCATTTTGACAAATACTCAGAATGTGTGTATGCTTTGGAAATATCCAGTCATTCAGTTGATTATGCATCAATTCCACAAGTTAAATTTCGATGGCATCAGTTCTAAAAAGGCATTAGTGCCATTCTTGTTGTTATGGTTAATTAGTAACAAAAAAAACCCCAAAGCATTTAATATATCACTTGGCGTATTATCATTGATCATTTCAACAATACTCTTTGATTTTGTGTCATTTTTGCTTTAGCTATAATAACAAGAGAGAGTGCTAGGAGAGGGACAGATGGATTCAGAAACAACTCTTCCCCGGAGGCTAAGGAGACGGTGAAGGCTGTGAAAGCACTGGTTGAACGTAAGTCAAGAGCATGCTTCCTGCTATACAGCCAGTAGACTTGATTACCCTGCATTAATCTTAACTCTTTTGGTTACAATTATTCTATTCCTGTTTTTAAAATATGCTAGAATTTTCTCCACAAAGTGATTTCTAGGTTATCATCGTTAGGAAATATTAAAGCTGAGGTCCCATATTTTTTTATTTTTAAAGGAAATTAACCCTGGTTTAACTGAGCTATTTTAGACAACAGATAGACTCACCCCTTCAGGTTTCGGCCACTAATTGCATAATTGCCAGAAAATTTGAATGCGTGTAGAGCCGGATCTAAACTTCAAGACTGTGTAGTAAAATTCTCAAAAGATAAATTGTTTATACTTTCTATTTGATCTATTATGCAAATAAGTGTATCAAATTTGCTCTAAAAATATTTTTTTAATGTTTTTGCCTTTAGTTTACCTTACAAAACAAGTAGAGTGCTAAGTTTGGGTGAAATTTTCTAATTTTTCCAATAACTGATATCTACCAAGAAATTGGAAAAACATGATTGATGTCCTATGTATTTTATTGATTTTAAAATCTTCTATATTTCTTTGTCTTTTGAACCTTTGTCTTTTTACCATTTTATCGCTTAACTTTGTTGGGACACTTTTGCGATCATAAATAGTACAAAATTAATCCATTTAAACTTGCAAAATAAGAACAATCATACATTTATGATTTTTTTTGTTGAAAACACTATTTGCATCATGAAATCATGTTTTTGAGCAATATTTGGTCTGACATGCACCATTATTTCAGAACCCCTTACCCGGGTGTTGCACTGTTGGTCTCAAAATATGCACAAAACTTTGAAAGTAAAAAAGTCAGCGAGCAATAAAAAAATTTGCGTGGCTGCGGAGTCATGAAATATGTCGAGGGGAGGGGGTCAGTTTGACTCCTGTCAAATTTTTGTTATTTCCATTCCACTGTGTATTGTTTGTAATGTTTCAGATACATATATTTTTATAACCCTCTTTTTTGTCCAATGTGTATTCAATAAAAACAAAGCTGAAATGTGATATCACACAACATATCCATAAAATTTTTTGATACTATTATTTGTTGCATTTAAGATGGACATAACTAACTTTCTTTGTGTGCAATAAAGAATAAGGCTCATTTGTGGGAAAAGACACAAATCACCTCACTGCTACCCACTCATACAATGGATAACAAAAACCATATATACTTCCAAACTGATGTGGAAGCACAATAAATGACATATGTCTAAAGAGAGTTATCTGACACATATCAAGGCTTCATGTGTAAAAGACTAAGTATACTAAACTATGAAGAATGATAGACATCTACCTTTAGTACATTTGTTCCAATGCAAACTTTAATTTATTTAATACTAGTTCCAGAGAATGATGAATGCTTTTAAAGAAAGAAAATGTTGTTGAAATTATATTTTTTCTTTCATTTTACACCTACATTCTGTTTCTCAGTGTACAACATGGATCCACCCCCTATCTGGTGTTAACCATCTTCCAAGCATCAATGAGACAGATAGTCAAGCAGAGATGAGGACATGACACCAATCTTCAAGTCTTCATCTGCACGGAATGTCTGGTGTGAACAGATATTGGCCTTTACTAAAGTATGGTCACTGTGAGAATGGATTTTACACCACACTCTTCATATACACCCCCATCTTGTGTTAATAATGCTTCTAGTATACAGTATATAATTTGCTCTTGACACCAGTAATTATCTACACTCTATGTCTGGTGTTAGCCCTATATTTTTCAGATCAAGTCTTTACCAATAGGGAGTAGATAATGTTTGCTTTTATTTGTTCTGCTATGTGGAACATTACTCCATGAATATCTAGAATATGGTTAACCCTATACCTATTTTTTTTTTTTGGGGGGGGGGTCTTCAGACTGAATGAACTAAATATCAGTTCAGATTTCATTTCAATTATTGAAAACATTTTTAGTATCAAATATGTGACTTGCATATACATGTATGCATTCATTTCGGTACTTGTGAACCCATTTTGATATTTTGAGATGTATTTATGATGACTTTGTGTAGCTTGAAGGAGCAGGTCCAAGCTATTATTTTTTTTGCTGATAGTTAAAGGATAGTTTTAGAATTTGTGGAGTTAATAGTTTACAACTTTATCTTAATGAAGTTTGTATTTGTGTTTATATTAAGCTTAATATTCTGCATATAAAGTGGATCCAAATTTTTTCCAGTTTTTCCATCGGTTTGATCTCTAGTTTTCACCCTGGATCTACTTGTCTTGTCGTAGAACTGGTCCGGGGGGGGGGGGGGTGGATAGGGTTGGGCTGACTATTCTGCAAAAGTGGATCCAAAGGTTTTCCAGAGTTTTTCCCTATTGAGTTTTATATCTGGTTTTTTACCCTGGATCTACTTGTCGTAGAACTAGTCGGGGAAGGGGGGGGGGATGTAGTGGGGATTGGGTGTCTCAGACTCAGTGCAATACGTCCAAATTGCAAAAAGGACTGCAGTGATATTGCCTTTAATACTTTTATCTTCAAAGTCAGTGCATCTTTTTAGACCAAATTCGCACAGTACAGGTATGCAGGTCCAAAGTTTTTGGACATTTTGTAAACATATGTCAGACCCAACATTGCTCAAAACTCATAAACATGATTTATTTTCTAATACAACTCCAAATCAAGTTCTGCTTCTTGCCAATAGTCATAATACCTTTATTTTAATTGATGATTCAGAGTTCCAAGCCCATCAGGGAAAATTATTTTACTTTTTTCCATTCGGGGAAAAACCAGGGAATTTGATTTTAAAAATACCTCAAATCAGGGGAAAATGCCTCAAAATAAGGAAAAAGTCAGAATTTTGATCGGCCCAAACACTGAAAGCACAATATTGAGTCAGACTCAGTTTTATTTTGTTGCATATCAAAACAACATTTGAATGACTGGTTTATGGTATATTTTTAGTGTAGCATCTTTGACAACAGTACAGTTTTTATGCTGAAATTACATTTGATTTACTCCAACAACTCCAAAAAAAAAACTAGGAATGGGTTTAGATAATTATCAGGGAATTTTCAAACTTCATCAGGGAACAATCATTGTGTTTTCTTGAAAAGCTGGGAACCCTGTAATTAGAGAAAAGGGGTATTTGATACGCACATAATATATTGTATTTGACATTGTCAATCTTGAACCTATTTGCAACAAACAAAGTTGATTTTGAGCTAATTAGTCAATTCCTCTCCATTTTTATGTGACAAAATATTATCAGTATCATCTGCATACACAATAGAAATTTGATATTTTAGGGGAATGCCATAGGTTTTTATGAAAATGTTATAGGTCAGAGCACCTTCCTTGCAGGACACTGCATGTTATGGGCAGAATATCAGATTTAACATTAAATAGGTAAACTTTTTGCAGTCAAAGAGCAAATTTTTGTACCATGCATATGCAAGACACCTGATGCCTTATTCCAAAGCTTGTAAGTAGTATACCGTCGTTTGGTGCATTAAGCTGTGTTTAGGTCAGCAAACTTCTATTGGTAATATTGAGCCATGGGTTAGATAGATTTATATTCATGAAGTCAATAGTTGTACAGCGCCTGAAAAATAATTTATTAGGGGAATTAATGCTTGAATATTCTTGACAGTTAGTGGAAGTTGTGATTGCATATATATAACAATATATTGGAGATTCTTGTTAGGGGATGATATGTATACCTCCACCCATTGGAGATGGCTTCTGGGGGCATTATGGGTTTGTGTTGTCTGTCTGTCCTGTTTTTATGCTTGCAATAATTACTAAGGATTTGTGTGACAGACCACTTTTAAACTTGCCCCAAGTATTGTAGGAGTGGCAATGATTTTTGTAGTTTTTCAGGGGGGGGGGGGGGGGGGGGGGGAGGGGTTATGGGGTATTAATGTCACAGGTCCAAGGTCACAAAAGTTATGACACACATTCAACAATATATTGTTCTTAACATAATTGAAAATATGTGTGAGAGGTCAACTGATAACTTGGCTCACCTTATACTTTAATTGGATATTGGAAGGGCAATGATCTGACAAGATTTTTAGGGTCTAGAGGTCAAAGTTCACAGAGGTCAGGATAGACCTGGGGAGCGTTTCATGAAAGGACTTGTCGGACGTTTTATCCGACAAGTTCTGTTTCATCCGACAGTTACCATAGTAACAGTACCTCTCAGCCAATCAGATTCAAGGAAAGTTGTCAGATCTGACAACTTGTTGGACAAAACTGTTGATGAAACGCTCCCCCCAAAATATCTTTATATTGCGATACCTAAAGCACCTAATGGGTTAAGTTTCAAATTAAACTCGTGTACATGTATCATTGTATGCATATGGTAGTGACGTTGATCTGAATAGTTATTAGGGTCATGAGTATAAGTAGGTCATATAGGTCATTAAAATAATATAGGGTATTTATATTGCACACATATCCACCTTGTTAGGTGCTCAAGGCACTCCTATATTACCCGGCTAAGCTAGGCGTTCATAGCGCACACAGCTTTTTAAGGAATTACTTCCTACCAGTACCCATTTACCTCACCTGGGTTGAGTGCAGCACATTGTGGATCAGTTTCTTGCTGAAGGAAATTACGCTATGGCTGGGATTCGAATCCACGACCCACGACACTAAAAACATATATATTGTTCTCGCGATGACTAGTATATGGGTCTTGAGGACAGAGTACATAGATCATTTTATACATTTAAATATCTTGTTCTGGCATTCTGAAGAGCTGTTGGAGAGAACTTCAATTTTAGCTCATGGATGCATATGTGAGAGGAGGATCTTCATCAGATTTTGGGGTCACAAGGTCAGGAGTTAAAGGTCACAGAGATAATTAAATCAAGATATTAGACGTTGGGTGTGTAATATATTCTAGACCTGGCAATAGCGAAGGCATAAATTTTGACGGTGTGCAGTCAAGAATCCCATCTGTTTCTATCAAAGTTTGCATGGTCCCACTGATATACATTTATGGTTCCAGTCTTGTGGGGTTTTTTTTGTAGTATGTAGTGTTTGAAAAGTTCAAATTTTATGTTCAAATTCATAATATTTTATATCTCTTAAACACATACAAGATTCTGATATGCTTTTATAAATATCAAATCATTTTAGATAAATGAAAAGGTTATGAAACTAGCAAAACAATTCTGGGAAGTGTGTCACAAATAGTTAAGACTGACTAAATGCCATGCTTGCACCTTTAAGTAATAATATGCACATGATAATTTGCAGTCTCATTGATTGATTCATGTATGCAGTAGAGCACATCGTCAGATTCTGATCCAACCAATAAAGTGATCTGTTATTTTGTGCACACAAGTGGAAATTTGTGAGCACTTTTACTCACACTTAATCTTTGTGATTCGCCTCTTTGATTTTTTTTTTTTATGTCATATTGTTCTAGGCACAGTGATATTCTGTTTATCAGTAATTCAAAACACTAATCTGTTTTGGTTATTTATTTTTCATGTAAAAATTCATTGAATTTACATTTGGAAACAAAATTCATGTATTTGCATTTTATATTTTCTGTGACAAAATGGGATTTTCATTATAGATCAAGTTTAAAAGAGTTACAGGTTTCCAGAAACAAAAAAATCAACTGAAAATCACTGTCCCTAATGTCATGTCAGATAGCTTGGACCTGCCCTACAGTATGTGTACATGTATGTAGAGTACAATACTACTGTATACTTGCTTTGTATTCGCAATCTTATTTTCTTCTAAAAAATAAAATGTAAGACCGGCAGCCAAGGAGATTCATTCAAGTTGGAGGACCAGAGCAGCTGACCCCATTGATTTATGGAGTAGGCCCCAGACCTCTCAAACATGGCTTCCTGTCTGATTTGAGCTGGGATCTTCCTGCCAGAATCGCACAATATGTGATGTCACTGCCAACAGATCTATTTTTCAGTGTGCAGAGGAGGGCACTTGACACTGCTGTGCATGGTATACTACATCTATAATGTAAGTGCTTTATCAACGATTTCAATGATATTCTGTGTAGCCTAGAGTATGTGAGACAATGCAATCAGTTTTCCAGTAATTATTCGTGAGGGCAACAATTAATTAGAAAGTATTGGACAGCAATATTTACCCATTTTGGCATTTTTATCAACATTTTGCCATCATTGCACTTTTTAAATCCACGAGATTCTAAATTAAATCTTTGGAAAGACAATGTTTTATGAAAATCTATCAAAACAATACCATTCCTGAAGGCAATTTGGAAAATTTGTGGGGATTTAAAAAAAAAGAGAAAAAACTCCCCTGCCATACAATACTTGCATTATCTGTTGATCCACTGATTGCTGTCTTACTTTATATACGTTTCTGTACTATCTGCTCTAGCTGCTGATCTAAATTCATCTTTGTTTCACATTGTCACAACATAATATATGCCATGACTGATATAGTAATGTGCTGATAAGACAAAAAAAAAATCACTCAAAAGGACATTGATACATGTTTACAGACTTTGATCTTATTATTTTTTAAACTGATTGTAGAGATTGTATAGAGCAGTGTAAATTATTTTGCAATAAATCTAATCCCTATTTCTGTACATATTAATTTTTCGGACAGACTAATTTTATTTTTTCAAAATGTTTGGTCCGATCCCCATTCACCATAAACCTGTTTTTTAAAATGCTGAGTGTGTATCCATTATGTAAACACAGAATGCGAGAGATTTAGCCAGACCTGTGTTGGATGATATTGATATTGTGATGAAGGTGGCTTCTCAATATCGGCTCGTCTGTCAAAAAAAAAAACAGAAATAAAAAAAAACACAGGGACAAAAACTTTTGTCCTTTGTCCTGCACTTTGGTTAAAAATTGAACTCATTTTTATGAGGATTGTGTGCTTCAATGGTTTTCCCACAATGTGTAAAGGTGAAAAATGTTCCCTCAATCAGTGCAGTACAAGTTAGTGTGGAATCTAGTTTTAGAAGTGCAATGTCAAATTTTTTATTTTCATCTTGCCAGCAAGCGTTATTTACCTTTCAAGAGTCTTGCCCTCTGTAGTGTTGTTGGTTGACCCTTATCGATATTTTGTAGTGTGTCTTTTGCACATCTGACAAAGTAATTTGGAGCAGTTTTGCCAAGATTGCTTTGGGGCTTACTGGCAGTGATCACGGTCAATCAAGAACCAGTTTGCACTCCAAAGAAGATAAGAGATGAACTGTTGACCTATGTTTGAAGAGAGCGCTGCTGACTTCCGCTGCTGACTTCCGGAGTAATGTTTCAATTGCATGTGACATGTTTGCCTTTGCTGTTTGAAAATCTGGTTATGTTTTGATAATCCTCAAGTACTCTTTAATGAAGAGGAAAAGTGTTCTTTTCAACCCATTTGTTGGTATCCAGTGCTCTTCAAAACATCATTCCAGCTGCGTATTATCAGTAACAGGACAGGGTTGGCAATTTTTTTTTATTTAAGAAAAAAAAATCGCTAATTATCCCCCCTTACTCTTACAATGACACCAATACTGATGTTATACATTTCACCCCTAATACTGTTTTTAACCACATATTTTGTAATTAAAATCCAGTAAAAATGGACAGTTAAAAATAAATTTGAGGAATCATGTATCTGAACTTAATTCTATCATACATAGGCCTATGAAGGAATATTCCATAGGGAATTCCCAGTGAGTAGAGAAACTTCCCCTCTAGGATTTTTATTCAAATATTTAAAAAAATCCAAGAGAAAAAATCCCTTATCAAAACTGCCAACAAACCCTTTGCCAATTACTAGTATTCATGTATATTGTAAGAGAAATAATTCAAATCAATGATTTTTTTCAATTAGTCACAGCTTTACAATATGAGAGACTACAACTGTATATGTTTAGGATCTTTTTAGTTTGATAAAAAGATCTTCTCTTGCTACAGATATAGATGCAAAACTCTCAATTTTGGAGAACAATATAAGAGATGGCTTAGTCAAAGGGTGACTATACTACATTATGTTACTGTGATTTTTTTTTACATTAATCTACAATTTTTATTCCAATATTCTCTACAAAAAAATCTGTTTGATCCATGAAGTATGAAAAAAATCTTACTTTTTACTTAAAGGTTAAAAACTGCAAAACTGCTTAAATTACAACATATGTATTACAAAAAGAAGTATTTCATTTTAAATGAGACACAGCTTACAACTGCCAATGATTGTAACTGAAGTACCTGCATCTTAACATTTAAATGCAGTGTTAAATGTTTATTCTGAGTTTTGCAAATTGTTGTTATAGAGCTCTTTCCATTATTACATGCAGATACAAAACTTCCATTATTTGTAGCACTGAACATAAAGTGGACTGCAGTGACTTAAAAGGTTTATAAGAGAAAGCTTTTCTCAACAGTCAAATTATGACTGTACTACATGTACATTATGTCAATGTGATTTTTATAATTTTTATTTAAAACATCAAATGTATGATAAATGTAACAATACGAAATAAGAGGCATGTTAAATATGTTGATTACATGCAGGTATCATTTTTTATTTTACATGACAGAAGTAGTTACCATAGGTGTAGGCGAAGGATCAAAACTGGAAAACTGCCAACAAACCTTTTCTCATTGACTTTTATATATTATATATTTTTTTTTTACAAACTGCTCTCTGAAAAGTCTGGATTATGTGAAAACTTTATGTTAAGAAAGAAATTGAATAATAACTGACAAAGAATGTAAAATTTCAGAAGAAAAACTCGACATAATTTACAAAAAATGAGTACATATTGACAACATACATCTGTATTTTTTAAAGGAATTACCTGATTTTATTAATTTGCTGTTAATTTGTTTTAAGTAGATATGAAGACTCTGTTGATATAAAGTTGATTCAAAGTTTTTTCAGTTGACTTGAAGAATTAAAACTGCATTGAACAAATACTTTGTCCATGATTTGTACATTTTTCAATGGAAGTGATTTAAATCAATGATTTAAAAAAAAATCATGGTGATTTAAATCGCGATTTAAATCAACGTGATTTAAATCTGCCAACCCTGGTTAGTAATTGAAATGGTGACATCTGATGAGGGGTCTGTGCTTTTGATTGTTTTACTAATACATGGTGCCTTGCAGCAGGTGGTCTGAAGGATATTAACCGTTGTATCATTTGGTAGACATAACAGCACTCTGATCTGCATTGTTCATTCTAGCTAAGCTTATTACCATCTGGAATTCATCCACATTTAAGTCTGTGGTTGGGCAGTGATCCACCAGATTGTCAACCTGAATTCTCCATTTTTTCCATGGTTATTCAGTCATTGTATCATCTGGTAGTTTTTCCCTGGGGAACATCCTGTATGAATGAGAATTACATAATTCAGTTTCAAATAAAAAAAAAGGATTGCTGTATTTGTGAAGGCATTTGATGTAACTTGGCTTTTCTGATTCGGTTGATCAGGTCATCTTTCAAATTTACATTCTCTCTCTCCTGTGATTTGAAAACTGTATTTGGTCCAAACCAGAGCTGCTATTTGGACAAACCTGAAAGATTGTTTCAAGTCAGGCTCTATGTACTTTGGTCATAGAGGATTGTAACATTGCCTACAGGAAGCAGCCAGGGTAGAATGACCCTTTGAGACCTGAGAGTTCTGACCATGGTGATCAATGAAAGATGCTTGTAATTCCTTGTAGAGCCTCATCAGCATTCTCACATGGTGCCATCACCCTTCAGGACTGGAGCGAATGAGTCTTTGAGACTAGACTGTGGTATGGTATTCATGGATTGGCGTACCTTGAATAGCCTCAGCAACATTCTCACATGGTCCAATAATTGTGGCAGGGACGAAGGCCCTCTAGCCTAACCCACTTTTGATGGAGTGTAATTGGATGGCTTCTACTTGGATTGTTACAATGGTTTCGAAATCCATCTCGTACAAGTTTGGGAAATTCTATTTGTTGCCGTCTCTGAAATTTTGCATTTCTTTTAGATTGTAGCAGTTGTCATTGATCTTCCTAAGGCAAAGGATTCTTACATTGAGTCTGGAATGAGCTGTGGAAATTTTTATTTGGTGCTGTTTTGGAAATTCCTTTATTTTCTTTTTGCTGAAGGAAGTGTTTCCTTCATCCATTCTGGAAGTAGTTATGGAAATGTTATTGGGTGCTGTCTCAAAAATTTGACATTGTACTTCACTACTAGATAACATGCATTGTACTGTGATGATTGATGGTGCATTGTGGGATATAAAGTGCACTTCCTCAGGGCGAGCCTATCTTGAGGGTTCGACCTGTTAGATCTAGATTCGCATATATCTTATCATTCTGAATGCAATAGCTCTATCTCTCAATATTTCTGTGGAAGAAGTGATGGATGCATACGCAAACCATTTGGTTCTGGTATGATGGTGAATTAATGAAGGGGTAACAAAAAAAAACAAAGAAAAGAAATGAAAAGAAACCAAATTATTTTTTTTTCCTGGTTTATATATTTCTAAATGTAAAAAAAAAATGCTGTGTTCATTGAAGTTCATAGAAGCACAATTGTAATGTACAGAAAATTGGTGCATTTATCTGCAAAATTGTTCTATGTCCATCTGCTCAGGCCACAGCTCATTTGAAATACCCCCCCCCAAAAAAAAAAAAAAAAAAAAAAAAAAAAATAAAATAAATACAAAATCAAATAAATGAAAAAAAATAGTGCAAAATTACAATGACGAAATGATGCAGTAGATTGAAAATGAAAAATTTGATAATTGTTAGTAATAATACTGAATAATGAAATTATTTAGACCATTGTAATATCAGTCATGTTTTTAAATGTTGAAATGATGTGAAATGAAGGAAGATTTGCAGATTTGGGGAGCATGTCACAAGGAGATGTCAGTGATTATCACCGACTAATTTGCTATTGCCCAATCAGATTCAGTGATTTACAATAGCTCTTATCTGTTGGTGAAAATCACTGAGAAAAATCTTCATGAAATGCCTCCCTGGGTGGATAGTTCAGAGAGTTATGGAGAGAGACTCCAATTAATGGATTAACTGGTAATCCTGTAGAAGGAAGAAGGGGGTGGGGGGTAATGAGGAAAGGGGTGGGGCAGACTAAAGGAAAAAGGGTGGTATTGTTCTAGGTTGAATAAGGAGAATACAAAGGAGATTAACAGAGAAAGGGGGGGGGGGGGTAGTGCATTGTCTCTCATACACTTGGCTCCACAAAGTATCATTGAACTTGTAAACAAAGCACTTTTATTATGGATGTGGTAAGTCATGCATGAGTGTCCAGTGCCCCGCCCTGTACACTTAAAAATAGGACAATTGGTAGTGATGTCATTTGTGATTTTGTCTCGGAGACCTCAGATCAGACTGGCGGCCATTTTGTGAGGGGCTAGGGTTTGAAACTCCATTGTATCAAGAGGTCGGTTGCTTTGGTAACCTCCATACTTGAATGAATCTCCTTGGCTGCCGGTCATTAAAAAAAAATTACAAAATATTTTCTAGAATAAATGAAAAATTCTTGCTCTTCAGTCATTTCTTTGTGCACCTGTATTCTTTGACCTTGCCCTGCCCTCCTTGTTTTTTACTCCATTATGGTCTCCCCCACCCATTTACTGTCATGACATTTCTCCTGTATCAATTGCTCCTACATTTCTCATAACTTAGATGGTTAGGATTTATGCTGGTATTAATGGAATCGTTATCAGCATTGGCGAACCGTGACCTGGAGGAGACAAAGCATTGGAGGAGCACAGCATTATTCACAAACAATACAGTGCCCCTCCAATGCTTTGTCTCCTCCGGGTCACGGTCCGCCACTGGTTATCAGGAGCAAATCTGCCATCCAATGACAAAAGGAAGCAACTATTGGGCTGCAGAATGGTTTTGAGGGGGGGGGGGCTGAAGCCCCTGCTTCCGCAGCCCCTTTTTTTTTTCCAAATTACTATGCTATAAATGAAGTGGAGTCACGACCCCCTTTCTGAAATAGAAATATTTCCAAAGCAATTATCTATTTTTTTTCCTCATTTACTAAGAATTTTATTCTACAGAGTTGCTTCCTTTTGTCATTGGATGGCAGAAATGCCACAAAATCCTTTCTTTGCAAGCCAAAAGTGACAATTTCTGAAACCTCCACGTTTTAATAAGAACTTTTGTTCCTGAATGACTTTCATATCAAGTAATTCATTGATAAAAGTATGGTATCAACAGGAAGTCAAGGATTTGCTTTTTCTCGTCATTCGCAATTATTTAGAATACCTCCCGCAGTAAAAGCAAAATGTTCTTTTTTTCGCAAATTTATCAAGGTAGTGACAAGTTTGTGAATGATCCGACTTGCAAAATTTGTGAAATGCAAAGCGTTGATATTTTCAGCTCATAGATTACTTCAAAAATACTGTCATATTTCGGCTTGCAGCAGGTCAAGTTTAAATGCCTTCCTTTGAGGTTTGCACATTATCCACAAAATCACATAGTTTTTTTATGGAAGTTTGTGGTAAACACCATGTATGTAGATCTGAAAAGGACTTTTTGTTTACCGGTACCTCTCTTGGTTGTTTGATAATTTCAAAAGAACTGTTTAAGTTGGCGATTATGTGCTTAAAGCAAACCATCCAAAAAACCTTTGCAGATGATGTGCAACCCTCAATTATCCACACCCCAATTCATTTTTTTGGGGTAAAATGTTGCAAAATGGATAGATATTGATGAAAGACTTTTCCTCCTTTCAAAAGAATGTTAGTTTAATAATGTAGCATCCTCTAAGGCAATTTTCTGCTCTTTGTATTTTTAATTTGTTATTTCAATATCCACCAAAATGAAAATTAGCAAGTTCAATGCACGGTCAATCTGAAAAAGGAATAATGAAAAGTAGATAGTTTCATGATAAATTACTCAATATCAATGCATTTTGCAACAAAATAGGTATTTTCATTTGAAGATATGGAATGGTTTGAAGAGTGAACTTCACAAAATGAAATAATTTGTTCAACAGATTTGTTTGAACAATATTTTGTAACTCTAACAATGTACTGTATATATTGTCACACATTTGACTTGTATGCTTGAATGCAAATTAACAATATATTAGGAGACATAATACATTAAAATGCACCATGGTAAATATTACTTCAAATTGGTAATTCCAAAGGTTATTCATATATGTTGGGTAAAGTTAAATTTTCAAATTTTGTGTACATCTTTCACAAGGAGTTTTGGAAGTGAAAAGAAAGTATTGGAATTTTGTTCCAATCATTTGCAGAAGTAGCTATAGGCTTATTGATATTGTAAACAAGCATTTGATGAAGTTCACTCTATTTCCAAGGGTGGTGAGTACAGAGCATCGCATAAAAAGGAAACTCGTTTCAGTCATAGAGATCGCATTCAGTAAATAAGTTTTGACGGTATATTTATATTTTGTTACATCTATGTGTGAAATAATGATATTATTAGATGTAAAGAAGAAAAAAAAAATCACGTCAATGAAAGATCATAAATCGGCTCCCATCGTTTGAAAAATAACACCCCTAAAACTGAGAATCCGGGTTTCCTTTTTTTGTGGGATGCATTGCTCGCACAACCAAAAATGTGAAAGTACTTTAAGAAGAGAGAAGGGGAAAGAAGAGGTAAAAGAGAATCAGAGAGGGAGAGGGGAGAGAGAGGGAGCGGGGGGGGGGGGGGGGAGAGAGGGAGAGAGAGAGGGTTGAGGAGAAATAAAAAGAGAGAGGTCGGAAAGGGGAGGTGATGGGGGATAAGTTCTAAATGACACCGGGTACAAGAATAAATACAAGTAGCCAAAAGAAGGTGTAATACAATCATTTACTGTCGAGGGCCCCATTTTATAAAGAGTTGTGATTGATCAGATCAATCTCAACAATGGAAATCCATCAATGTTTAAATTTTTCCTACAGAAATTTGCACAATGTCATTTGTAAGCAAAGAGATGCACACTAAATTTTTGAAGAAAAACAATGAATGTATAGTATGATTTATACATATCTATAAAAAAAAATTGAACAAACATGCATTTTTTAGATGTTGACGTTGGTGGCTTTCCATAGTTCTGGTTGATCACATCAATCGTAACACTTTGCAAGACGGGGCCCAGATGGGTATTTCATGTAGCTCTTCGTAAAGATACTCATGACTTTATGTATGACTAGAGCATGTTCTAAGGTGCCAAGTCAGCTACACATTGATATAAAATATAGCATAAGAAAGGATCACCAGTCAGGCGTAAAGTCAGTCATAACTTACGAACGGCTTCATGACCCCCCCCCCACCAAGCAAAATAACAAATTCTTAAATTTAGCCCAAAGGTCATTCGCAGATGAACTGATATTTCGGGCTAAGCGAATTTCAGAAATAGGCCTACCACAATTCATTCTTTACCAAGGTGAAAATCTTATCATAGTATGTAAATTAAAAAACTGATGGCATTTCATAGTTTCACTTAATTCTGGGTCAGTATGCAAATGACCAGATCTGACGACGCCATCAACTCACCATTTCTTTTGTATTCTATTATCACATGAATTCTGAAATGGCTTCATAATTTACTCATTATGATGTGGAACAAGATTCGATTCCTCTTTGAATGTATGGGATTGTCCTTGGTGCAATATAATTGTTGTTGTTCAATGAAGCTGCTTTCTAACTGCCAAATCTGAGAAATTAAAATGTCTATGTTTCATCCAGTAAAATACAAAAGAAATAGTAAGTGTGTGACATCATGATTGATTTAGAAGCCTACACATTTAAATTCACCAAGCTGCAAAATTAGCCTTATATAGCCTTAAATTTCACTATTGAAAATGCAAAGGTGTCATGACTTCATGTAGCTTGGTCGCTAACAAACCTTGCTTTGCATGGAGTTGTCCTCTAAAGCCTATAAAGACTTAACCATGGGTTACAAGTGGTATTTCCACTGAAATCCAAAATGAAGCATTCAATAATGACATTGAAGAACAAAATAACCGAAAAACGCAGTCTCCTTTAGCCTATCAGAAACTTTATATTACAGCATGAGAATTCACAAGGACGTTAAACAGGCCTACTAACAAACAGAATTCAGTCAGCATCGATATACAGGTAATGTGTAAAATGCAAATTTTTACGAGCCCAATATCGACACAGTTTTTTTAATATCGTTTTTTAGTGTTTTATATATATATATACGATGAAATAACGAAGTATGTCCCCCGTCATGATCATTATATATATATATATACATATATATATATATATATTTAAATAGTCCCGTGAAAATAACACCGGTAAATATAAAAAAAAGAAATAAGAGTAAAAAGTTGCCCCATTCATGGAAGAAGATGAAGTTATTTGGTTGATCAATTTTATTCCATTGAATCCTACTTTAAGGGTTGTTTTACAATCAGAGTACACTGCGCGTCTCATTTCACTTAAAAAAATGTTTGTTTTTCGTCACTAATCATTCTAAGTTTGTTGCATATAAATAATGTAAAAACTGTTAATAGAGATGTATATATAAAGTCGAATAAAGTATAGCTACGCGGACTACCGAGTCCGGAGGGGGAGGGACATTTTGGACAGAATGCCCATATGGGCTAAAAGTCGCACAAATAATCATGTGATCTAGTGTCTACAGGTTAGTCTGCATTGACTTTCATTTAAAAATAATCGTGTTTCACTAATTAATTATGATTGGCAAAACAATGCCTTATGATATAGCTAATATGCGATATGCGCGGTGTTGAAATTGGGGAACAAAATGACACAGTAATTTTTGCCCTTGCCCTAACAAGATCGTTTGAGAAGTACACGTGTATTTCAGTATTGTCTTGCAGCTCAGAGCTTCATAAATAAGATTTTCTTATGGTGCACAGAAGATCTTAAGACACACAGGTTGCAAAACAACCCTTAACATCTTCTGGCATATTCCGGCCTTGTCATTTGAAGTTCCACGGACTCCTGCTCGGACTTGAGGACCGGCACCAACTGGAACCTTGATCCCCTCTCACCATGATCAGACTGCATCGGGTGATCCTTCCAATCATGGCATCGGCATGGTCTCATATCGCAGGATGAAATACTCCATCCACATCCTATTCCTTAACTGCGGGGACACAACTTCGTCAGACCTCATCTCACCACAAGATAACCATCGGATGCCTTCCAAAGCAACATTCTGGGGACCGTTTCATCAACATTTTTGTCTGACAAGTTGTCAGATCTGACATCTTTCCTTGATTCTGATTGGCTGAGAGGCACTGTTACTATAGTAACTGTCGGATAAAATGGGGCTTGTGGAAACGTCAGACAAGTCCTGCTCTCCACCTGACCCGCCATCATCTCCTGAACATCATCTGGCGCGATAGCTCAGTCGGTAGAGCGGGGGTTTCGGATTCCGGTGACCCGGGGCTCCATAACACAAAGGTTTGCGATGAATCGCAAATATGAAAGAACCGCACTGATTGGTCCCTGGTCAGTATTTTAAACCAAATGCGCGTGTAACATTGATATTGATTGGTCAGTTCATTTAGCGATTGATCGCTAATCTTTGTGTTACGGAGCCCCGGTTCGATTTCCAAGTGGTGCGCCAGTGCTCTTTGGTAAGGCATTTGTCCTCAGTCCCACGGAGAGGACCTTAAGCCGTTGGTCCCCTGGTTGCTTGCTCACAGGCATTCGTGCTCTCAGGCAAAAAAAAATCTCGGTATAACATCTACTGCTCCGTTCCTCGCTGACCAGGCCACATGGATGGTGATGTGTACTCGATCGAAAGTATGTCTCACTTCCAATTGTGGCTCAGGATATACACGCATTGGGAGGTAGAAGACTTGATCGACACCATGCAGGATGATTCTTGCCCTGATGGAAAACAACAGAAGAAAATCAGTGAAGTCTTCATAATTATATAAACCGTTTAGTGTCAATCAACAAAATGACGGCTCCCCATGGGAGGGGGGGGGGTGTTCACTGCATGCACTCTAAAAATTCGAATGTTAAGTCAACATTGAAAGGTTGGAGGAGTGACAACCTTTTCCAAATGTATACATCCAACCTTGTATAAAGCTGAATCCAACATTTTAAGTGTTGGGTAGAACCATTTAAAGTGGTAAATGCAACATTTAGAAAATGTTGTCACTCCTCCAACCTTTCAAATGTTAAGTTAACATTTTTGTTTTTAGAGTGTGGGTGCACGTAGAGTCGTACAAGTTCCGATCCAAAGAGAGAGAGAGAGAGAGAGGGGGGAGAGAGAAATAAACAGAACGAGATAATAAACAAGAAATAAATAAATTACCCCCAAGACCCTTTCCTTCTCTTAAAAGCTTAAATTCAGTATTATTTATGTTAACTTAAAGAATCTTTCCCTTATCCTATCATCTGATTGGTTGAAAGTTGCAGTGCCGTGGTCATCATAGTTTTTTCCGCAGTTCCTGCAAAATGTAGCAATCCCGCTCAGGTGCTAGGTGCTTTAGAAAACTTTTTATGCCATCCCAAACGACCTCTCTGTTCTGGGAAAATCTGGCAACTGAGCAAATGCCATATAAACAATTTTACTGTCAAAAGGTATTACGGCCGGTAGATGAGATCGGTCGGAGTAACTTTCATACCTCGCTAATAAACGTATTGGTTGAATTCCTGCATACGTTCCATTTCCAGGCTTATTATGTGCTACCTGCATCCCTGCATACGTTTCATTTCCAGGCTTATGTGCAATCTTAAACACGTTGAAACATCTACATGTACGTACTTATACCTCCACGACATCCATGAATATGATGGGGGTAACGTACTGTTTTAATTTCCTCTAGCTTGGGTTCCACCCCCTCAAAATATGCACCTGCCCATGCCCAAAACAGCCTACGCCCTCAGTTAGACTTCATAGTGCTTGAATAAACTATGCTAGTGCAAAGTGCGAACACAAAATTATTAGATATTTCGTGTATGATTAAGACCTGAAAAATGAACATTCTGAGCAGTTGTTCTTCATTCTGATTATAGTATATAACTAAACAATTAATGCGAGCGCGAAGCACGAGCTGACAAATTTTTATATTCTAATCTAAAACCTGGACATTTTAAGGACGTTTTTTTTTTAAAAAGAGAAAAAGCTTCGTATCTCAAAAGTGATCAATGCAAGCGCCAGCTGAAATTGTGATTTACTATCCAGAAAGGGAAATCTTTGAGCACTGTTAAACAAGTAAGAAAGTTGGGGAGAGGGTACAAATCTCACCACTGTTGAAGACGGAGTCTAAAGCACCTCTCCCATTCATCCCCTAAATGGGGGGGGGGGGTGGAAGAGAACAAATCATTGGAGGGGATAAAATGAACAAAACGAGGGGACGGAAGTAACTGGATTATGAGAAAAAACAAAAATCATGTCATTAGGCCTATACAAAACTTTACCTTAATTGAGACAATCTGCTCGAGAGGATAACATGGGTATTGAAATATTCCGTTTTTCAAGTCAATTTGGATAAATAATGTGCTCGCAATTCGAATTTTCATTATTTTGTTTCAGCGAGATACATGCATCCTGCTCATGATTACAATAAAGCTGCTGAATATATTTTTAAAAATCCAGTTCGCGCTACGCACTCGCATTGTTTTATAAGCAAGATACCTAAAACTCTTCGCGAATTCAATAAAAAAAATTGAAATGTCCTCTTTTCAGGTCCGGAGGCCTATATCAATTATTTTCGTGTTCCTTTTACGGTCAATATACAGCGTGTCCCACAAAAAGTTAATGGCACTTTAGGTGGGTATAATATTAAAAATACAACAATTTATTATTCATACCTTTGCACCCGTTAACAATTAATTTTCTACAACTGAATATGAAATGATCAAATAATGGTATGGTCAAATAATCATGAAAATATGAGCATTTTTTTCTTACATAACAGGAAACCTCTCCACTCAAGTTTTGTATTATGTGCAGTCAGGTTCAGCTAACAATATTCACGTTCAGTCACAGGCGTAAACTTGCAAGGACTTTTTCTTCTGTACTTTTGGAGATGACATATTCATTCATCTGATGATCGATAGAAGTTATTGTATAAGTGATGAAGAATAGAGAGATGTCTTAGTGAAAAGGGGTAAGTTATCTTGTATCTTGATCAGGACACATCTCATATAACATACCAGTATTTTCATTGCATCTTTGTTTAAAAGAAAACTGCAATTTTCAATCATTCATAATAATTATTTGTGGTATGGCAGCACTTCACTCCCGCGAACAGAGGGCCTCCGTGGTTCTAAGATAATTATGGTCAACCAAATAGAAATCTGAATATAGTACAAGACGAGTACGAGGCAAACTTAAATCAACGAGCACCATGCAACAAGAAAATAATCAGAAATGTGCTAAAAAATCAGGACAAGGGCAGATCGGGGTGCAGAGTAACAGCTCGAACACAAGAAAACATTGACATGGTGAGGCAAAGTCTCATTCAAGAACCCCTACACAGTTGCAAGAGAAACAAAGTTCCATAAATAGCTAAATCAACATTCAACCGACTTTCAAATAAAGACCTACAATTTCATCTACACAAACTATAGACATGAGAAATAAATGCAGAACTCAAGGCGAGATTAAGGATGAGCAAAATGTTTTGATTGAGTTCGTTTTAGTTATTGTTTGTAAAGTACACATATATTTTAATTTAAGTATTAAATTAAAGTTAAAAAGCTAAAAAAAGGAATTAAAATAAGAGTGAGTGAAGGTGTAATTGGACTAAGCACTTTTAACGAAAGAAACTTGGATTGAGAGGTTTTCTGCATCTGACGAGTGCAGAATGAAGCTTCATTTAAGGCTCATATCTCTGTGTTCAATAAATCATATTGAATAAGATTTTGGCCAGATGTATAAAATAAATCCAAGTTTATGATTATGAAATTATATATATGATTCAGTTATGTTTACATTATGCTCATATAAAGTGCCATCAACATGTTTGTGGGACACGTTGTATAAAGAAATACAGCTTTCGCTTCAATATTGCTTGTCCTGTTTCGCTTCAATCTTGCTTGTCCCAAAATATGCGTAATTGGAATGTTCAGTTTTCAGATCGGAATATAAAAAAAATACCAGCTCGCACTTCGCATCATTTATTTAGGCGGATACCCATCATCTTCATGATTGCAAAAAGTGAATAAAATGTCCCGTTTTATAGGTTTAAATAAAACAAAAATCAGCTCGCTCTTCGCGCTCCTAAGAATTGTCTACTTGTTCTTTTTTTATACAAAACGTGCATACATTCAAGTTTTTTTTCAGGTCGATATTCATGTTAATTTTTAGCTCGCGCTTCGCGCTGGCATCGTTTTGATTGGCGAGAGATTGCATCTTCATGGGTCACAGCAAACAGTCATAAAAGTTTACTTTTCAGGTCAGAATGTTAACAAAACTTGCTCGCGCTTCCCACCCATCAATTATCGTTTAGTTAGATACCCATCCTGTTAATGATTAGGCCTACAAAAAGTGCTTAGAATATGTCTTGTCCCATCAAGTTCTCTCTCTCTCTCCTTCATTTTGTTTTCCTTTCTCTTTGCCTCTTTCTTTCTCATTTCTTTCCCATTTTCTATCTCCCTCTTTCTTCTCTCTTTATCTTCCTTTCCTCTCAAAATTTTCTTCATTTCCCCGACAAGAGCGCAGATCACTGTACCCCCTCCTTATATGACCCTGCTATATATGACTAGCTTGTGCCAATTCAGTAAAAAGTCAATTTTTATCTTTTACTGGCATACACTTTTAATTGATCTAGGCAAACGCAAATATATTTGTATTTATGCTACAGTATTTGTCTTCATTTGTACAATGCGTCGACACGCATTTAGTCAATTAATAAGTGCTTGAACCAATTTTAACGGGTATCTTTCAATTTTAACACCTAACCTTAAGACAATTATTCTAAAACTTACCTGGCTACCACCAAACTATCTTTCCCGAGATCAGCTTCCTGAAGTTTCTATCCTTTTCCCTGTCTCGCACGCAGTAATACCAGGAAAATAAAATCTGTCGGATGTCTTCTTTTATTTTTAGAACACATGTCACTTCTCTCAGCATGCACTGATATTGTTGTTGTTACTTGCTTGCTGGTTCAATATTCCTGTTTGCGAAAAACGTTCTCTCTCGCCTGCCTCACTGCAGCTATTCAAACTTTCCCGCCATTGTCATGATCATTGTGCGCTTGTGTTTCGCCCCAGTGCACGACATTTTCCTATTATCACCCGTCGGAGTGATAAGATTCAACGCTTCGTGATTCTTTAGTTTGCTCAGGCACAAAAGATAAATAATAATTATGATGATGGTAATATATGAAATAGATTAAAAAAAAAGATAACCGAAATTTCGGAAAATCGATAAGCAGAACTCAACTTGAGATTCAAATTACAAAAAAAAAATCAAATTCAAACTTGGATTCAACTTGAAAAAAAAAAATGCTGATAGTTACTGTAGGGCCAAAATGGTGTGCGAAATGAGCGCAAATCGGTAAATCTTGTATTTGTTTAGACGAGTAAAACATACAAGTAAAGCATGTCAAGGGAAACAAAAAAAAAGGTTTAAAAAACCCGTACAAAGTTTCAATCCCGATAATATAATTGCAATGAAATAGCATCAAGATAAAAACATAAGTTTAACAATCGGACCAAAAAAAGGACATAGATAACACTTATAGATTTATGTAACATTTAAAACTTAAAATATGCTAACGAAATGTATTGTTTGCTTACATTACTTTATTACTATTGATTACTTTGCTTCAGGTTTTATGATATATATATTCCGATAAATATTGAGGTACTTTATGAAAGCGTATACTTTCTATATCCGTGAGGAATATAATAATCTTGTTTCAAAGTGGGATTTAATGTGGATCGTAAACATGAAACAGCAGGGTGCTACATAAGCACTTGCCCGATTGTCCGGGGCGCGCGTTTCCGTTTTACACCCTGGCGAAGGCATTTTCCGGAGAAGTAGCCAAAAAGCGACTAGTGAAGAGTCTACACACGTCTCTGGTTGCATGCAGCGTGCGACACAGGCGAGTCCACCGCATGCAATTGATCAGAGCACAGAGTTCCTCGGCACCTCATGTACAGAGAGAGCGGCAGTCATTTGTTGAAGAGAAAAATTACCTCATATTTCTATCCGTCTTCATCTGTTCTTTTTCCCCTTTCCCTTCTGTTTCTCTCTTTACCCTCTCATTTTTGTGTGTTTTCTATCTTTCATTACCGGTATCTTCTTTCCTCTCTCCCTTTCGTTTATCGTTTTCTTGCTCCCTTTTAGACTCCCTTTGATTCCCTTATCCATATGTTTTTCATTTTCTCTCTCGTTGTAAACTTTCCTTTCTCTCCATTCTCTTGCCTTCTCCTTTTCTCTTTCTTTCCCTTCTCCTTTCCCACTCTATTCCTTCATTTTGGCTCCATTCTCCTGTCCTTTTCACTCCCTTCTTTCCTTCCCTTTCTCTTTTTTTCCTCTCTCACTTTTCCATTTTTTCTCTCTCTTTCCCCTCCCTTTCAATTCCTTTTCCCTCTTCCTTTTCATCTTTTTTCTTTCCCTCCTTCTTTCCTCTGTCACTTTTTCTTTCTTTTCTCTATCTCTAACCCTCTACTTTACCCCTACCCATCTTTCTCCCATCCCTTTTAATTTTTTTTTTACTCTTTCAACCAATTTTCCACTCCTTTTATTCCCCTTCTTTCTCAATTTTATTTATTCATTTGTTCATTAATTCATTATCATATTTTATCATCATTATTTTTATCATTATTATTATTATCATTATTATTATTATTTTTTTTTGGGGGGGGGGGCAAGGCCCCATGGATCTGCACTTGGTCACCCCCCTGTGGCACTGCACCTGTATGTGAACTATTGATTATTAAACAACCATGTTTTTATCACATGCACATATCTGCAATAATATTCAAAGAGAACAAAAACATTATCCTGCACGAAAGAGACATATTGATTTTATAAATAAATCTGATGATAAATTTATTATCATAAACATAAACCATAAATCATAGAAGTTTCTTGCAATGCCCCATTAAAGAAATGGTCCAGGCTGGAGATATTTATATCTCAATAAATAGAGAATTCACAAAGTAAAATGCTGAAAATTCGATCAAATTCGGATAATAACAAAGTTATTGAATTTTAAAGATTTGCATTATTCCGGTGAAACCGTTCTAGGCAAGTCTTTATGAATATGCATTAGGTGGGCTGATGATGTCATATCCCCATTTGTTCTTTTGTATCTTATTATATGAAATCAGGTTTATTCAAAAATTTTTCTACCAAGAACTAAAACAATTGGATTAACAACTGATTAAGTGCATTAGTTATTTATTGCCGCAATTTATTTCATCAAAATGGAGATCATCATTTACACATATGAAAAAATGAAATATTTATTATTTCATGTAAGAACCTAAGAAAAAGGAAAGTGGTCATGTGACATCATCAGCCCACCTAATGAATTATCATGAAGATGTACATATAACTGTTTTCACAAAATATTGATAAACTTTACAACTCAATGACATTGTTATCTGATTTTGATGAAATTTTCAGCAATTTTTTGCTCTTAGAATTTTACTCTATTTATCTAGATATAATTATTTTCAGCCCGTACCACCCCTTTAAGTTCTAACCAACTCGAATCGAACCTGGGTCCTGTAACACAAAGGTTAGCAATTAATAGTACGCTTAATTTTCACAACAAATTAGACACTGTAATCAATGTGATCAATCGTAAAAAAAGGTTCTACAATGATTACTAAGGTTTGTGTTAAGAGTCACTGGTGCAACCATAAATGATCACAATATATTGTGTGTTAGTCCAACAGGTAAAAGGCAAACAAGTAATAAATGGAACATAACACCATTAACTCTTAATGTGCTACCCCTCCAGTGCCAGGCGTATTCAACAGAGTCCGAAACCGACCGTAAAGTAAGCAGTGTCTGAATTTAACAGTCTTACCTCTTACATGTACACTGTATAATGATACCTGCTACAAATAAAACTAGAAATATCACTGAAGTTGATTAAAGGACAAGTCCACTCCAACAAAAAGTTGATTTGAATAAAATAAAATTCAAACAAACATAACACTGAAAATTTCACCAAAATCGGATGTAAAATAGAAAAGTTATGACATTTTAAAGTTTCGCTTTAAAATAAAACAGTTATGTGCACTTCCTGGTCGGTATGCAAATGAGGAGACTGATGACGTCACCCACTCACTATTTCTTTTGTATTTTATTATATGAAATGTGATTATACGCCCTGGCGAGTCTGGATCGGCTGTGGTTGTGTTTGGGCCCGGCGGATTCTCGGTGTGACTTGGGTCTTGGCGACTTTTTCCGTCATCTGAGACGAAGGATTGCAATCTGTCGCTAGGATTCGAGTTGGTTCGGGAATTCGGCCGGCCCCGGTATGGCTGCACCCGGTCTGGATTAATTTGAGGTCCATTCAATTTAAAGTTGTTCATGCTAATATGACTCCACTTACTTCATGGTCTTAATTTTTTCAATGTTTGGTTTTTATCTGAAAGATTTTATGTATAGGCCTATAATTACTTTAATTGCAAATTAACTTGATGATTAACAGTTATTATACTTTCACCGAATGTTCCATCTTATTTGGTAGTTTAACTATGTAACTGTAACATTATGTTAATCTGCCCTGCTTGTGTCAGTAATGTGACCATGTCCTGGGCTCTCTTCTGTTCTGTAAATGAATATGTATATTGTCATTCTTACACTGTTCCTTTATTGCTTTTTGCACAATAAAGTGATGCACAAATTCTAATTTTCTCATCAGTGCCAAAGTGAAACATCAATTGATTCATTCCTGAACATGTGGAATTAGCAATGGTTAATACTAAATGGTTCAGTCAAGTTGGTCCTTATTGTCAAATCTGTAAAAAATGAAATATCGTTTAAGTCAAATGAAAGAAAAACAAAAAAAATATTGAGAGACATCATCTTGCCTCATTTGCATATATGTCACTGAGTTGTGCATATCACTGTTTTATGAAAATAAGCAAAACTTTAAACTTTCTCAATTTACATCCCATTTTGATGAATTTTTCAGCTTTATGCTAGTTTTATTTTTCTCTATTTATTCAAATCAACATTTATCTGGGGTGGACTTGAACTTCAATACCCCTGCTTATGTTATTTCCATGGTCAAGCAGTTTCCAACACATTTAGAAAATAACGAATTGCATGTTGTCTTTACCCCCAAATGAATATTTGTTCCAACTTTCATGAGCAATGGCTAAAAACTGAGAAGTAGAACGAGTTATGCTGGATTTTTGGTCATAACATGTGGTTACCATAACACAATTGCTTACAAATGGGGAAAATGTGTATTGCACACCATTACCTCAATATCTACATGTACATGTATGTGTGTGGCAAATTTAATGAGCATAGGTTATAAAATGAAAGAGTAGTCCAATTCGCATGCTTACACACTGTTGTATGATGGCAATGCAGTTTCCAACACTGACCAATGTGTGAGCCAAATTTCATAAGAATTGGTTAAAAACCGGAGTAATTAAATCCACATGCTTACAAGTTATTTGAACCATGGCAACACAATTTCCGACACATACGAAAAACATCTTAACGTCACAACCAATGTGTTAGCCAAATTTCTTGAGAAATGGTTAAAAACTGAGGAAGTTGTTCGAAACAGAAGATTTTTACTTAATTTTGTCATCATTGTTGATACCATGGCAACACCATTTCCAACACATACATAAAAAGTAGCAATTGCTGGCAAGCAATAGCTAGCCAAGCAAAAGATCATGTTTCAGCAAATGCTTTATTTCATATGCATTACCCTTTGCTATTGTTTGAAGCTTTTCTTGCCTTCAGAAAGCAATTGCTAGCGATTTGCACAATAGCGACGCCACGCTCTGTGCGTTCGAACACCACTCACAGAAAAGGCAGGGCTCAAATGCAAACGTGTGGCAGTGCAAATTACTGCTTTCTTTAATAAACATCTCTTCCTCAGAGGTGGTATCAAACTAACTTGCTTCTTTTGGATAAATTTAAATATTTGGCAATTGATTTGCACTTACTAGGAAGAATACATGTAGGCTACGGTACACCTCGGGATTCTCTCTCAGGTACATAAACATGATAAAAAATTGCGAATGTCCTGATTCAGCAAACGCTCGAGCTGCTCTGACAGAGCTTGAAAAACACCAAGCCACAAGCAAAATGCTCACTCTATGCATACACTTTTTAGCAATGGCTTAATCATGAAGCAAATGCTAGCGGGCAGTTAGCAATTGCTTGAACTTACTAGCGAAAGCATTTGCTTGCTCATTTTCATGCATACAGAGTCAAGTAAAAGCCAAGCAAAAGCCTGGCATAAGCAATTGCTACTTTTTACGCATCTGACCCAACGTGTGAGCCAAATCTCATGAGAATTGGTTGACCGAATTATAGTGCTGACAATTTCAGTGAAATCCTTGGTTTTGATTGGATGAGAGCATGGACCTACATGTACATGCTGCAAGGCATTACCCTCTGTTACTATGGTAACTGTCAGAGCAAGTCAACTTGCTGGTTGAATTAGTTTTCTTGGGGGTTTAGGTTTTTATATAATAATAATATTGCACATTTATACAGCACTTAGTACATCGGAACGACATCTCTAAGCGCTTTACAGACATATTATTACCCGGTCATCGGATCCTTGCATGCCCGCATATAATGTGTGTTCGAATCCCACCATGGCCTAGCGTCCTTTGGCAAGGCGTTAATCCACACTTTGCCACTCTCGACCCAGGTGTTAAATGGGCACCTGGTAGGATGTGAAAGCCTATATGTAGTATGCCAAGCAATTGAGTCTTGGAACTCTTGTTGGAATGCTCCCCAGGGAGTGGAGAAGGTGCATACATTGTATGTGAGCATGCAAGGATCCGATGACCGGGGTAATAATATATCTGTAAAGCGCTTAGAGACGTCATTCTGATGTATTAAGCGCAATATAAATGCAAAATATTATTATGTATGCATATATACATGTAATATAGCTTCTGATTGGATGTTTTCATGAGGAATTTGATTATTGCACAGTATAGTCTGGATGTTTCCTTGTAGAGTTAGAATTTATTTGTAGACTCAGATGGTAGACTTTGTACAGTATTATTGAAAGCAGAAGATTGTTCAAGATGGAAGAAGGGAGTATGATACAAATGTAGCTATCCTTAAAAGGCATTTCGAAAGGACTGAGTGTACTAAAGACCCCACTAAGAATCTTGTTAAAGGATTGGGATTAACAAATTGAGGATCCTGTGATAGCAATGACTTCTTGTAATCCGGATTCAGTTAGGAGCTTGTTAAACTCAGACGTCATCTAAACAAGTCATGGAAACAGGTGGCAATTCTGGTAGATAGTTTGAAGACAATTCATAAATCTAGTGGCATTCTCAAAGTTTCATCCGGTGATGGTGTGTTACAACTGCAGAGAGAAAGGGTACAGTACTAGCGATATTGTTACACGAAATGACATGAAGGAGCTATCGGACATGCTTGTCCTCAGGCTGGATCCCATAGTGCACACACATCTTCCATAAAAAAAGAAAGAGGCACCGTAAATGCCACCATTTTTCAGTGATCTGCCTGCCGAGCTGATTCCGAAAAGATTCCAGCTAGAAATCACCACCTTAAAGCTTGCAAAAGAAGCAACAGATAAACAAGAATTTCTCTCCGCACCTTCAGAATGTTATAATATTGTTCCTATTCCTATTGACTGCGGCCCCATTGCATAATAATAGTATAATATGTTACCCAAACTGTAGATGAACTAGGTAACTAAGAAAACTTGAGAGGATAATCAAAGTTCCAGAGTAGATGGTGCTCGCATGTACAGTATGGGACAGTATGCTACTCCAGGCGATCCTTGTTGCCCAGTTGCGTCATTTACGACATACATGTCTAATGTAAATTATTGTGAATTTCTGTTCCAAACGCCCAAGCAAACACGTCCTGAATCGGGCCCATGGTACACCAAAACACCAATGGGGAAGAACACTCTTGGTGATATGATGAAGAGCCTTTTTAAAAAAGCAAAACTGTCAAAGTAGTACACTAATCACTATGTGAGAACAACAAGCATTAGAAAACTTGACATGGAAGGGTTTGAAGACAGAGAAATCTGTCAAGTTAGTGGCCACAACAATCAATCTAGCCTCGCAAGTTACACTGGCCGTGTGTCTGGAAACCAAAAGGTGAACATGTCAGATGCATTATCTTGTGCCATTGGAGTATGTGAAGCTCAGCCTCAAGCCGCAACATCAAACAAAACCTCGCATGAAAATTGTGATTGTGTTGATAGTGTTCAGAATGCAGGTCAGCCAAGGCATAATCCATCAAGCAGTGAATGAAGTGGACAATGATCTCTGCCTAAACTTTGATTTAGACTTCAACTTTTACGAGGTAGATCTACACCTAATATTACCCAATTTGCAGCTATCAGTTTATTCTGTTCGCTCAGAAACAGAAGTCACTGATGAAGTACAGGTATGCAACATACTGGATGTTTTGCAACCGTTGGATATGAACACAGCTCAACCTTCAAATGCTTCTTCAGCAGGAAACATCATTAAAAGAAGCACGACTGCAACAAACACTCATAGTCAAAGGATGCAAGTTCAGCAAATTCCATTTTTGCTCCAAAATTGCACAGTGACTATAAACTATTACTGCAACTGGTCTCGTAAAAAATGGGACACTGTAAATAGACTTGTTGATTTTAATTGTTGGACTTTTGCGAAACCCATGTTACTAATTGTTATCTGAAGTTCAAACTTTTAACAGTTTTTTTTACTTGCATTTCTCATCGTTGAACAAATTTACCTTCATGACTTTTGATATCGATTGGAGTTTGAACTTTGAATTGGCAGGATATCAATTTTCAATTGGATTACAGTAGTGCCTTAACTTCTCAGCACTGCAATCTTCAATAATAATGAGTTTTACTATAAAATTTACTTTGAATTTCAAAGTTCCGCATACAAGCTCTAGGTGTCTGATTTGGTTAATAATAGCAATATTGACTGGCCTGGGGGCAAAAGGACATATTTTCGACTCTGGTGATATAAACCTAGTTTGGGCGATATACATTGTATGTCGCATCGCCCCCAGGACAGTCAATGCTTTATTGTCTACATGCTTTTCAAATTTGTAAAATTGAATGTTCCTTCATATGGATTATTTTGGTATGAATTTTATGGTATTTAGGAAGTAAGGTGCATTATTGTTTATTCATGTAGAGTTTCATTTTTAATTGTTTTTGCACATATTCCTTAATCCTTGCTTTGTATTTTCTAAAAAGAATTATGTTTTGTTGGTAAAAGATCATGCATTAATGAAATTTTGTAATGTACTGTTTTTAAGGGCCCTGATGAAAACAAGCAAATGCTGACTCGGGCTACCCCTTTTAAATATGCAAAATAAATAAATGAATCCTGTAAGACAAGCTAAAACCCAATCCAGTATAGAGATAGAGAGAGCCCACAGAAACCCAATGGCTAGACCTCCAGCCTTACACAGCAATGCCAATGGAAAGCCTCAACTGGTTTACGTTACTTCTAAGTTACCAAGATCGAGAGTCAGTACTCAGGGGCGCCACACCAAGAACCCGGAGATACAAGATCATCGCATATTCATATCTGATGACATACACAATGCCTCAAGTGAGCGGCACCATCGCATGGTCCAGTCAGTAAAACAGATGAGAAATGAGGGCAAATTTACCTCTATCCCTTGGACTGTACCAAGGGTCATCGAGTATTAAAGATAGTGGAAAGGAATCTCCTGGCCCATCTAAAACCCTGAAAGAACTTTGACTCTTGTAAATGCTGAACATCAATTTTTGCCACATCACAGTCCACTGTGGAATCGTATTTCATCTTTTATGCTTAAAAAAAAAAGACTGCTGAGATTTTGATAGTGTTGTGAGAATTTTTATTTGAGTCTATTCTAAGGTTGATATTCGAAAGTACATATGTAATGTAAAAGACTGCACTGCCCTGTATGGCAGTGAAGTCCAAACTTCGCGCGTGTCCATACTTCGCGGACGGTCATTATCTCAAAAACTAGCCAATATCCTTAAAATCTGACATCATCAATGTGAAAAGCGACCTAAAATTACCCTTTGGTGAAAGTTTCTTTAGGATGAGTTTAGAATTCATGAAAATATTGGAAAAAGTTCGGTAAATTTGTCACCGCTAGCACCCGCTTTAAAGAAATCAAAAGCATCACGATATCACCATTTTGCAAGCAGAAATCATCAAAAATGTGAGTTAAATGTGGTACTAACCGATTCTATAGCATTTTGCCATCAATCTGATATAAATATTTCACTTTTTGAGCTTGAGTTTTTGTTTAAATCTCAAAAAAGCTTTGGTGCGCGAAGTTAGGTCACACTTTTTTTGAACGGTTTTTCAGCACAGCCTGCAATCGCCGATCGGAATAGAATTTTGAGATCATGATACCGGCAAAACCCCTTGACCTACTTTACATTTTCGTCCACGATTTTATAGTTTACGATCTTGCCGTCAATGTGGTAACTATTTCTTGAATTGGTTTTGCATAAATTATGAATATTTTGTGAAAAAAATTAAGCCTGATGAATTTTTTTGAAAAGTGCGCGAAGTTTGGACACCCCATCATACTTGTTCATTTTTATTATAGTGTAACACACAAGGTTGTTTTTTATTTGGAACCTTGTTTTTAAGATTGCACATTAGCTGTCCTCTTGACTGTTTATTTACAAAACCATGTTTCTTTTTGTTGTTTTTTTTAGACATGGATGATCTTTTTTGTGTTTGCTTTTAAGGTCTTTTTAGTCTTTACTCTGCTATTAATTTTGTTTTTTTCTTTGTTTCTTTGATTTTATACTCTATTCATGCAAAAATGACATGTTAACATTTTCATGATTTGTTTTAATGAAAACAAAATTATTAAAAAAATCTGTTCTAATGGCCATTTAGACCATTTGCCATTTTGTCTAATTTCCAGCTAAGATATACCAGTTCAGCCTTACACCTGATTGGTCCAGCACTACTGAGTCTACATGTGGTTTATAATGAACTTGTTTACAGATTGAATTTTCATGTGATAAAAGAAAAAATAATAAGTAGACGAAGAAAAAATTGGACCAACTGAGAATTAGACTAAATGAGACTTAGACCAATTGCTCGTGGACCAAGTAAATACATAGCATACTTAACCAATGGGAAACAGATCTGCTGTACATGTATCAAATGGCAAGAACTTCACATCCTCTTTGCAATGTAATTTGAAGAAAGGAGATGCATGCAAGTGTTTCTTATTCCACAAAGTGAAGCTAAAAAATTCCAATGAGATCTCAAAGATAAAGACTTCAACATTTTTCTGTGTCCAAACTCTCGAGTACCATCAGTACTATGTGCACACATTGGCCCGTATTCTGAGCTCTGGTTTAGGTTAGAACCTGGTTTACACTTTAACTATGGAGTGCCAATTGGAGCACAAATCCCTAATAGTACACATTCTATATATTAGTTCACATGACACCCAAATTGTTGATGATTGTCTGGGAATGAAAACAGAAGCATTTTTCTTCATTATGAAAGCAAAAGGAAACAAAATAGTAAACGTAAGAAAAATACAATATACACATAAAATTTTTTAACTTTTGGCTTTCCATAATTTCAGCACAGAGTAATACCATAGTCTATAAAGTTAAACCTGACTTCAGAATACCGGCCATTGTGTTTACAAAAAAAATAATGCTTTACTCATTTATGAGGCGCTCATTAACTACATTGTAGTTGCCTATTCAATGGTGCACTATTAAATATATATTTCAGTATTAAAAGAGATGATAAAAAATATATCTTTATTTTACTTCATAAACACACAACTGTGGCAAAGGATGATACATGTATCTGTTTTACATGGAACAAACTGGCTATATACTTGCTAGCTGGCTCCATTCCTGAAACCCGTCTTGGAGTCCCAAACCATTTCACCAGCGATATAAGTCCTTTGAACATTTAAATCATCATCAACAAACAAGAAGTCTGCATCGGTGCCGTAGTCTAGGGTTCCTTTCCTGTCTGTGATGCCAAGGAGTTGGGCGGGATGCAGGGTTGCGGCTTCGATGGTCTGTACCGTGGTGCAGCGGGTTGCTTCTTTAAGGTACCGTACACAAGATGACATGGTGGCGATGCTAGAATAACGAGATGAGGGAATAAAGTTAAGATAATATTGAAATTTAAGTATAAAAAAATATACATGTACACAAGATAACATGACATGGTGGCAATGCTAGAATAATAAGATGAAGTAAGACGGTTACTATGATATTGAAATATAGTTTGAAAGATACCCAGATGGTTGTATGTTTGGATCGCAACTCTGCCTAGCTTCCTTTACAAAGTTACTTTACCACTCTCTAAACTGGTACTGAATCAATTGCAAACTTCTGTTGTAAATATCACATTGATATACAACTTTATCTATAGACAAGGCACAATCAATTTTGTGTCTCGCCCACTTATGAAAATAACCAGTAATATCGTGATTTCCGAGGGCACGCAACAGAACTATCAAAACTTCAATGAGAAATGACTGGGATGGAAGAACACTTGTCATATGAGCCTTGCACGTAAACTTAAACGTTGACCTAATAATGACCTTCGACTTTATCATGTGACCTCCAACTGCAGCATAACATGCAGGTCCCCAAAGTCCATCCACCATCCAAGTTTGGTTGAAAAGCGACTTATGGTTGTGGAGTAATGTGTCATTAGATATGTGACGGACGGACGATGGACGACATTTGGACCCCTACGTAAGTCTCGCCTTCACCTCTGGTGGGTGAGACAAAAATCAATTGGATTTGTTTCAAAAGACACACCAGTAATTGAGTGCACAATTTACAATTAATCTCAAGACCTATGATTGATTTTGGGACTCAAAATGCCTTGCAATTGATAGCAAGCTACTTGCAACACTTGATAAATGTAGTTTGTCCAGCATTGTGAGCACGACTGACTGGAACAATTCAGAGTAAGTGAAGGATGTGCATATATAAATACATCAATAATAATAACAATAAGGATAATAATGATAACAACAACCACAACAACAATAATAATAATTATAATAATAATAATAATAATACAACAACTACTACTACTACTGCTACTACTACTGCTACTACTACTGCTACTACTACTACTACTACTACTACTAATAATAATGTTTCTAATGCAGGCAAGCAGATGGTTGGTCCTTCAAATGAAATTTTATAAATAATAATTTTTGTTTTTTCTTTTAAATATATACTAGCCAAAGTCAAGGTCTAACCTGTAAAAATAATACTGTTAATAAACACAAGACACTTTTTTTTCAAGCTCAAAGAAAATACCAAAACTCATTTTGGACACGTTGTTGTTGATTTTGAGGTGGCAGGTCACAGAACTAGCACAAATACAACTTGCTTTGCACACAAGTCATTCCCAGAGACTTTTTAAGGCTGCATGTTCAGACACTTTTCATTGAGTTAAAGGTTTGCACAATAATCTAATGACTGTACAAATGTGACCAGCTACCTGAAAACCAACAATACATGTAAGTTACAAGTCAGGTTCTCTGTTCATAGCCGAATTAATAATTTGGTCTTAAAAAAGGTCCAAATTATTTTAAAAAATAGGCTACTTTAAAAGTGTACTTCTTCATATATAGTAAAAACTAAGAATTAGACCTGTCCAAATGACACAGATGCCCCCGCTTAATGTGATCACAAATTCATTCAATATGATTGAACTTCTTTGTGCAAAAACCAATATGCATCTATGAACAGATTCAGACCATTGACCTAAAGACTCACCCTTTCCATAATAATCTCTGACACAAGATATGACAGTCAGGTCATTTGATGTGACCTGACTGTATTTTAGTGTCATCTACCCAGACACAAAACATTTTTAATACCTGGTGAATATTTCCAGTTATCATGCAGAGACCAACTCGCATATTTAATTAGCTTTGACCTTTGACCTGCGGACCCCGAATTCGAACTTAGCCTGTATTTTGGTGTCATCTACCTACACACCGAAATTTTTTAAAACCCATTAAATATTTTTCCATTTACAGCGCGGAAACCAAGTGGGGGGCGGACGAACAGGGGCAACGCTTAATGCCCCTCCGGACTTTGTCTGCTGTGGCATAAAAATGAACATGGAAAGCTGAATAAAAGACAAGATAGAAGAGTTTTTGACATAATTTTCTTCACGGATTTCTTGAAAGTTGTTTCGCTGAGATTGTAGTGTGCACATCTCACGCTTGAGTGAACTCCTATAAACTTCAAACCATGTTTCCTCTCTTTTTCTAAAATTCTCACAGAATTTCCTCTGCATTAAATCAAGCCCTTGTGAGATTTTCAGTGAACAATCTATCAAAAGTTGATGTGCTTTTTCCAGCTCAGTAAAATGTCTAAGGATTCATTCTGGGGCAATTTGTTGTTGGCTTTGGGGTGGCTGGTCATATAAATCCAACTTGCTAAGAGAGGAACATTCTGCAAACAGTCACTGCAAGGGACTATTTAGGCTACATGTACATGTTCAGACCCTTTTCCTTGAGTGAAGACAGGGTTTGCATTAAAAAATATTTGTATTGTGAAACCTCTACACTCTCTCTTTCTCCCCTATGAAAACTTCAGGGCCATCTTACAAAGAGTTACGATTGATCTGATCAACATCAATATATATCAATATTGTCATAATAAAATTTTTTTTACAGGAAATTTGCACAATGTCCTTCGTAAACAAAGAGAAGCACATTGAATTCTCAATGAAATGGTGAATGTATGAATATACATCATATCCAGAAAACGTTCTGAGCAAACATGCCTTTTAGATGTTGACGTTTGCTGGATTTCCATAGTTGTGGTTGATTGGATCAATAGCAGATCTTTGTAAGACGGGGCCCAGAAGTTATATAAATTCTCCGTTAAGATACCAAATCTTACCTTCCGCTGAGAGTGTTTGTGCCGGCCACATACGCAGCATTGTCCCTAACATCAAGCTGTTGGGTGCCTAGATGGTGCCTTCCAGGTGGGAGCCCCATTGCAGACAGGGAATCAGTTACCAGGACAGCACCTGTGCGGATGAGAGACAACTCAGTGGGTCGGTTTCATGAAACCAGTTAAAGTAATGAATTTGCTAAAAAAATGGTTTAAAAGCAACTGAAATAATTCATTTTGATAAGCTGATAGCAAATTTGTTATAGAAATATTAGTAATTATAACAAGCTCTTCATGAAACGTCGCCCAGATTTGCATGGATTCTCGTGGATAAGTCTCTGCACTTCATATTAGAAATAATGAAAGCTGGAGAATAAGATGGGATTTTCATTGGCTCTTGACTTGAGTTTCCTAACTACAAACTGCAAATAATGAGAAATGAATTGTAATTTTAAACAACAAATGTGACCAGTCACCTCAAAACCAACAATTTGCCAAAAATGATTTTGAGATTTTTGTTGAGTTTGTAAAAGCTCATCCCAAGGTTTAACATGATATATGATTTGTCAAACTTAGTCATCAACAATAACTCACTCACATACTTGATTGAATGCAGAAAACAAAGAAAATAGGGAGAAAACAAGATTTAAAGTTTGTGTTCACTAAAGCATGATATGTGCACACTGTGCAATCTCCATGAAACTTCCAAGCAGTCCTCAAAAACTAGTTTCAAAGAAACTGTTGCATCTTATACTCACCATCATCATCATCATCATCATCATCAATACTCATCATCATCATCTTCACCAATACATCCATTTTTATAATCATCATCACCATCATCATCATCGTCGTTGTTGTCGTCATCATCATCGTTGTTGTTGTCGTCATCATCGTCATCATCATCTTTATCATCGTCATCACCATCATCATCATCATCATCACCATCATCATCGTCATCATCATCTTTATCATCATCATCACCATCACCATCATCATCATCATCATCATCATCAAATCATCATCATCTTCATCATCACCATCATCATCATCATCACCATCACCATCATCAACATCATCATCAACATCATCATCATCATAATCATCACCATCATCATCATCATCTACTTACCATCAGGATGTGTCTGATAGGCGATACGTAGAGCCGCTGGATGTGTGTGTATACCATCGGCAATGATGCCGTAGTAGACACAACGACTGATAGCATTGCTAGCCAGAAGACCTACTATACCCGGGTCTCTGTGATGGAACTGCGGAAAGATTTACACAAAGCACACAATCATCTCAAAGAGTTGTGATTGATCTGGGTCCCGTTTCATAAAGACTTGTCATAATAACAAATGCAAATTTTCTATAGCGAATGTTCATTAAAATTGTGAGGCATGAACCTTTCATGTTGCGGATTTATCATGAAAATTGTTGGGGGGAGGGGATTTTTTTTCAGAATCCCCCAGTATTTTGGGTGTAAAAAGCAGCCCTGCAGAGAATTTGTGTATGTTTTAGAACGATCTGAATGTCACAAATGTAACCTGCCATCTAAAAAAACAACAAAAAACCCCAATAATTTTCTTTGTTTTTCTTATTTCTTTATTCTGTTTGAAATGCACATCTTAAGCTTTGAAACATAATCACCAGTAAAAATTGACATACAATTATCAAACCTCACATAAGTCGTTGATTGAATGTACAAGAAATCCAGTGAGAGCTTCAAAGAATAAGGAGAAAACAAGGTTTCAAGTTTGGGGTTCATTGGAGCACGATCCATGCAATCTCAGTGAAACTCCCCCTCCAACAAAAATTAACAAATAAAATAAATAAATGAATAAAAATCACATTTTGACAATAGGACAAAGAAAAAATAATGAACAAAAAAGATGATCCATTTGGTACAGCTGTATACTTTCATATTTTCATCAATGAACAATAAGCATATCAAGACATACTCTTTTTTTTTAAAGCAGTTAACTTACTGGAAGCATAGCATTAAAGAGATGAGTAATAAATGAAGCACCGGCATTGACAGACTCCTCTGATATACATAGATTAGCTGTAGAATGACCTGCATGAAAGTCAACAGACAGAATATAAGAAGATCAGTGCGGAGTTAGCTCCTTGGTCCAATGAACTACACACAGGATGAAGTAACTTCATGCACTTTATAGAGCAGTTACTCACCAAAGGTACAATCTCACGTTGCAGTTTTATAGACAATGATTTATTAAAGCTTGCTTCCAAAGTTTTACGCAAGACCTTTATTACAGAGTTCAGCCAATTCCTTTTCATTGAGTTTATACAAGGGGCCTGTTGCATAAAACCTTTGCCATAAAAAACATTGGCAAACTTTTTGCCAGAGTTTTTTAATGTGTAATTTTCAACAGCATAATTTTGTTTGCCAGAGTTTTTTAATGGCAAAAAATTTATGCAATGGGCCCAAGGTGTGTATTGCTTTGTTGCGAAGCACAATCAGGGTTCCCACAGAAATTTGAAAACAGGATTCCATGAGTTTTCCATGACGAAATTGCTGCTTTCCATGACTTCCCGGAGTTATGTAGAGTTTGGGATGTCACAAGACTGGGAAAAATGGAAATCATCAACATTAATTATCATAATAGCAGAGTATGAGAGTTGCAAGGCACGACAAACTGGAAAGCTGCCATAGCCAACAGGTATACGTAATTTAATGACTTTCACAAATTTTCCAAATTCCCTGACTTTCCATGACCACAAATTTTTACTGGATTTTCCATGACTGAGGGAACCCTGTCAATTCAAAATAAATTGCAAAATGTAATCCACTGAAAAAGAATTTTCCAAACAATGTGAGAAAAGGCTTCAACAATAAAATAAAAACAAGAAAATTGACTAAATAATCACTTGATCTAGAGAGATTTAATGGCTCGCCACCTGAACCAAAATTCTACCAATACTTACCCACTGATACTGTAATACCCCTCTTAACAAGTTCCTGGACTACACCCTTGGCATTACTCAGCTCCGGAGCTAGCGTTACTATGGCAACATCATCCAGATTGCTGTAGACATCCCACAGATCTTGGGTGCCTCTAGAGAGGGGGTGAACCAGGTGCTGGGGGTGCGCTCCTCTTTTCTCCACACTGATGAACGGCCCTTCTAAATGTATACCTGTCAGAAGTGATCAAAGGGATCATTGCACTTTGAAAGCACCTGATTTAAAAAAAAAGTTTCAAAACTAAGATGAAACATGTGTATGAGTGCAAGTATTTGTCCTGAAAACCCCTGAAATAAACATCAATATACGATGAAAAACTATAATTTTGACACAAATAGAGATTAATTTGCCTGATCATGAGAATTGTCTCTGAGACGAATGACTACATGATGGTTTGGGGGAAAGAGGGGGGGGGGCAGGTCACATCTAGGTTCCATGACATTTGTTCTGGCGACAAATGCTCCGATGTAAATTCCACACTCTAATGGAATTACCAACTTCAATCCTGAATTAACACTATCCTAAACCTCACCCTAATCCTAAAAAAAAACCCTGATCCCATCCCTTACCCTAACCCTATATCTTCAATGAAATAAAGCCCGGAGCAAATGTTGTGTCACCCACATCTGTGCTAATTCTTGAACCTTGAAGGAATAATCCCTTAAGCAGCTCTTCCAAGCTAAACTGGAATGGGATGTGCTGTGACAGAAAGTGATGGTGCAGACAATTTTGTTGGAATTCTATTTACAATAAAATTGGTGACGTACAAGTAAAAATCATGCTCCTAGTGCTTACAGCATTCTGGACCCTACAGGAGGCTTTAACCCTCAGATGACAGGAAGGGCAGCCCCCCGGAAGACAGCAACTGATGGGGCAGTAACTGCTTTAGCTGGTAGATGGTTCCAGATACGAATGGGACGGGGGTAATATGAGCATGCCATTCTCATAAGGAGGTGTTACAAAAGACAAAATGTACAGAAAATTAAAATTTGTACCTAATATGCCTGCCCCTTCTGCTGATCCTTCTGTTTTGTGTACCTGTGGTATAATCTGAATGAGAAGAAAAGGGAAAATAATTACTTTTTCAGGGTTCCCACAGAATTCTATGACTTTTCCATGACTAAATTGTTGCTTTCCATCGACTTCCCAGGAGTTATGTAGAATTTGGGATGTCACAAAACTGGGAAAAATGGAAATCATGCACACCAATTATAATAGCAGAGTGTGATCACAGAGTATGAGAGTTGCGAGACTCGGCAGACTGGAAGGCTCCCATAGCCAAGAGGTAAATGCAATGCCATGACTGTTCCATGACTTTTCACAAACTTTCCAAATTCCCTGACCTTCCATGACCACAAATTTTTCCAGGATTTTCCATGACTGCGGGAAGCCTGTTTTTGAATAGCCTCTCACATAAAAGGCCAGTTTACACATACAGTGCGTCCCAGAAAAAACGAAACCCAGATTTAGCGATCATTTATCATAACTTAATCATAAATAAAATAGACAAATGACCTACCAATTTAAAGCTTAGAATCTCCTCTTTCATCTGATATTAGTTAGATTATTTCTCATTCACGCATGAGTGAGCAAATACAATTTGAAGAAAGGATATCAAAAACTCATTTGGCGGGGGTATCTGGGTTTCAAAAAGAAAACCACATTTTTGAAAAGTTCAATATCTCCTCTTTAATTTGATACCTAAATTACAGAAAATGGTCAAGAAATAACAAAGTTCTGGTCATTTGAAATAAGGCTTGAATTTCAATAATTTCATAAAATGAAGAGGTTCTCCAGGCTGGCTTTCAAACTCACTCGACACTGTTTTGTTGACGGTCAGCCATGCATTAAATCTTTTGTTCACCATGCGAAAGCTTCTGTGGGAAACCGGTGAAAACACGTTTATCTTATGAAATTATGGAAATACAAGCCTTATTTCAAATGACCAGAACTTTTTTATTTCTTGACCATTTTCTGTAATTTAGGTACCAAATTAAAGAGCAGATATTGAACTTTTCAGAATTGTGGTTTTCTTTTTGAAACCCAGATACCCCCCGCCAAATGAGTTTTTGGTATCCTTTCTTCAAATTGTTTTTGCTCACTCATGCGTGAATAAGAAATAAGAAGTAATATCAGATGAAAGAGGAGATTCTAAGCTTTAAATTGGTAGGTCATTTGTCTATTCTATTTATGGGCTATTCCACGGTTACTCACGTTACATTTGGAGATAACCTTGACTCATACTTGGAGCTGTAACTCCATTATTATTGATAGGAACTAAACATCTCCTTATCACAACAAAGTACACTGTCTGACTATCCTTTGTATAAAAACAAAACTTGGGAAATTTTATTATGCTCCTGGCAAATCTTTGGAATGTGTTGGTTTCTCACGTTACATTATTGGACATGCATAAAATGAAAAGTCAACATAAGTGAAAAGTCTCCTCATACAAGGCTTTTATGAAAGTTGATTATATCCATTTCAAAGAGGTATATTAGGGAGACAAACTTTAAATAAAATTTAAAAAATAAAGAACACATGGTTTTTACTTGAGGTGCAGATAATATGGTTACTCACGTTACGGTTACTCACGTTACATTTTGTCCATGTAAGGTTAACAACACACATGCCATTAAAAATTCAATAATGTGTGTAAAATTCATTGCTAAGAACATCAAAAAGAGATTTTATACCAAAAATTGGAACAATTGGAGCTTTATTAGGGAGTAGGAGGGAAAAGTATGATTTCGCTTACTAATTATGCATAAATTAGCATAATCGCTTAATACCAATTTGCATGAAATAAATTACTGTATAGTATTGTAGATTATGTCCAAGACAACCTGCATGCAAATTTTTGGCTTGATCGTGCGGCCAATGGCCGAGATCTCAAGAGGGGCCTGGGAGGCCCCCCCCCCCCGGCTATATCAACTCCCAAAATACCCCGGCCTAGATAGGGTTACAGGTAAGGGCATTCAATGTGTTGTTCGAACACTCTTTAAAGTTTGGTTAATCAAAACCAAGTCTTACTAATGCACTCTCGCATTGTGAATACTTCTACTAATATTCAATTTTTTGTGTGATTGTATGACCACTGATATTTTGATGAACAAAGAGTCACATCAAAGAGGTGTACCCTCATTTTGCTTTTTAAATTAATCAAAAATAACTTCACAACTCACCATGAGACTTAAAACTTGACATCCCACAGAAAATGTTACCTAACTGCATAATTTTTACTGGTTACTCACATTACATGATGGTTACTCACGTTACAGTTTTTCTTCATCATTTTTATAAAAAAATTGTACTTTTTAATGATTTTGATAGTCATCACTGTGTCAAAGATTGTTTGAAGGAAGAGAATTTAAAATCCCACCAATTAACTGTGAAGAATTTTTCTCTCAAAAAACAAAGTTGGTTTTTTTTCGGTTACTCACGTTACATCACCTGAGCAGGTTGCAATATTCATTTTTGAATGAGTACTACAAATTTACTTGAAAAGCTGTTGTGTATTTTAAGTAATTTGACTCTTCTAAACTTCAGAAATATATAAAGTGGTATGTTGTTGCAATAACAAAATGGTAATAAGGCATATTTCATTTTTCACTATTTTTCTTGTATTTTGGTACAGAATGGAAGACACAACTTTTGACCATTTTTTTTCCAAAGTATACATATGAAAATAAACTTTTTATTTCTTGTTCCTTAAATTATCATGTATGAAGGACTTAAAATATTAAAAAATTCAAGAAAATATTGAATTTGAATTTTTAAGCTCATGTCCACCAACCTGTGGAATTGCCCTTATGATAAAGTTATGATAAATGATTGCTAAATCTCGGTTTCGTTTATTCTGGACGCACTGTATATGTCGCTATCAGTCACTGGCGTAAATCCTTGCGTCACACCTATTTTTCAGGGGGAGATGATCTATTGTTCCATCACCCCCTCCCATTTGAATAGAATGACGTCAGGGATTTACGCCCTTGCTTTCAGTTATATCTCTTCAAAAACCTTAATTATTAATTTCATTATATTTTTTAAAAGACAATATGCCACACATAAAAGAGACTTAATGTGCAAACCCTTTCTCACAACAAATTTAAGATTTAAGAGTTGATAAAGGAATACTCTGGGCTGAGAATAATCATATCTAGGAAAATAGAGTAAAATTCACCAAGAAAAATGTTGAAAATTTCATGAAAATCTGAAAACAAATAACAAGGTTATTGAGTATTAAAGATAAGCAATATTTAGCATAAAGAGTTATAGAATACCGAAGAGTGATGCCATCAATTTTTACTTTTTGCATTTCAGCATTTTTTATATATTTTGGTAGAGCATGATGACAAAAAAACCCACGACTCAAATTTGGTGAGAATCAGTCCCTGGGACCCCAAGATGAATACACACATGTAACTAGCCCCAATGAAGTCAATGTATTATTGGCCTGGTTCTAAAGGTTAGGAACCAGGTCAAAAATACATTGGCTTCAATGGGACTAGTTATGTATTCATGAGGTCGAATCTCAGGCCCCGGTGGACCGATACTCACCAAATTTTGGTAGTGGGAGTTTTTCATCATGCGCTACCAAAATATAGTATCAAAAACGCTGAAATGCAAAAAAAAAGTTTTTTGTGACGTCATCACTTGGGTACTCTATATGCACATCATTATGAATATTCATCAGGTGTGCTGATAATATCATATCACACCTTTCTGTATGTATCTGGTGATGATGTGATGAGGGTGGGGTAGAAAGAAGTGTAAGTTAGAATGAAATTGAAAACACACCTTTCTGTATGTATCTGGTGATGATGTGATGAGGGTAGGGCAGAAAGAAGAGTAAGTTAGAATGAAATTGAAAACACACCTTTCTGTATGTATCTGGTGATGATGTGATGAGGGTGGGGCAGAAAGAAGAGTAAGTTAGAATGAAATTGAAAACACACCTTTCTGTATGCATCTGGTGATGACGTGATAAGGGTGGGGCAGAAAGAAGAGTAAGTTAGAATGAAATTGAAAACACACCTTTCTGTATGTATCTGGTGATGATGTGATGAGGGTGGGGCAGAAAGAAAGAGTAAGTTAGAATGAAATTGAAAACACACCTTTCTGTATGCATCTGGTGATGACGTGATAAGGGTGGGGCAGAAAGAAGAGTAAGTCAGAATGATATTGAAAACACACCTTCTGTATGTATCTGGTGATGACGTGATGAGGGTGGGGCAGAAAGAAGAGTAAGTTAGAATGATATTGAAAACACACCTTTCTGTATGCATCTGGTGATGACGTGATAAGGGTGGGGCAGAAAGAAGAGTAAGTTAGAATGAAATTGAAAACACACCTTTCTGTATGTATCTGGTGATGATGTGATGAGGGTAGGGCAGAAAGAAGAGTAAGTTAGAATGAAATTGAAAACACACCTTTCCGTATGTATCTGGTGATGATGTGATGAGGGTAGGGCAGAAAGAAGTGTAAGTTAGAATGAAATTGAAAACACACCTTTCTGTATGTATCTGGTGATGATGTGATGAGGGTGGGGCAGAAGAAAGAGAGTAAGTTAGAATGAAATTGAAAACACTCCTTTCTGTATGTATCTGGTGATGATGTGATGAGGGTGGGGCAGAAAGAAGAGTAAGTTAGAATGAAATTGAAAACACATCTTTCTGTATGTATCTGGTGATGATGTGATGAGGGTGGGGCAGAAAGAAGAGTAAGTTAGAATGAAATTGAAAACACACCTTTCTGTATGTATCTGGTGATGAGGGTGGGGCAGAAAGAAGAGTAGGTTAGAATGAAATTGAAAACACACCTTTCTGTATGTATCTGGTGATGATGTGATGAGGGTGGGGCAGAAAGAAGAGTAAGTTAGAATGAAATTGAAAACACACCTTTCTGTATGTATCTGGTGATGATGTGATGAGGGTGGGGCAGAAAGAAGAGTAAGTTAGAATGAAATTGAAAACACACCTTTCTGTATGTATCTGGTGATGACGTGATGAGGGTGGGGCAGAAAGAAGAGTAAGTTAGAATGAACTTGAAAACACACCTTTCTGTATGTATCTGGTGATGATGTGATGAGGGTAGGGCAGAAAGAAGTGTAAGTTAGAATGAACTTGAAAACACACCTTTCTGTATGTATCTGGTGATCATGTGATGAGGGTGGGGTAGAAAGAAGAGTAATTTAGAATGAAAATGAAAACACACCTTTCTGTATGTATCTGGTGATGATGTGATGAGGGTGGGGCAGAAAGAAGTGTAAGTTAGAATGAAATTGAAAACACACCTTTCTGTATGTATCTGGTGATGTGATGAGGGTGGGGCAGAAAGAAGTGTAAGTTAGAATGATATTGAAAACACACCTTTCTGTATGTATCTGGTGATGACGTGATGAGGGTGGGGCAGAAAGAAGAGTAAGTTAGAATGATATTGAAAACACACCTTTCTGTATGCATCTGGTGATGACGTGATAAGGGTGGGGCAGAAAGAAGAGTAAGTTAGAATGAAATTGAAAACACACCTTTCTGTATGTATCTGGTGATGATGTGATGAGGGTGGGGCAGAAAGAAGTGTAAGTTAGAATGAAATTGAAAACACACCTTTCTGTATGTATCTGGTGATGATGTGATGAGGGTGGGGCAGAAAGAAGAGTAAGTTAGAATGAAATTGAAAACACACCTTTCTGTATGTATCTGGTGATGATGTGATGAGGGTGGGGCAGAAAGAAGTGTAAGTTAGAATGAAATTGAAAACACACTTTTCTGTATGTATCTGGTGATGACGTGATAAGGGTGGGGCAGAAAGAAGAGTAAGTTAGAATGAAATTGAAAACACACCTTTCTGTATGTATCTGGTGATGATGTGATGAGGGTAGGGCAGAAAGAAGAGTAAGTTAGAATGAAATTGAAAACACACCTTTCTGTATGTATCTGGTGATGATGTGATGAGGGTAGGGCAGAAAGAAGAGTAAGTTAGAATGAAATTGAAAACACACCTTTCCGTATGTATCTGGTGATGATGTGATGAGGGTAGGGCAGAAAGAAGTGTAAGTTAGAATGAAATTGAAAACACACCTTTCTGTATGTATCTGGTGATGATGTGATGAGGGTGGGGCAGAAAGAAGAGTAAGTTAGAATGAAATTGAAAACACTCCTTTCTGTATGTATCTGGTGATGATGTGATGAGGGTGGGCAGAAAGAAGAGTAAATTAGAATGAAATTGAAAACACATCTTTCTGTATGTATCTGGTGATGATGTGATGAGGGTGGGGCAGAAAGAAGAGTAAGTTAGAATGAAATTGAAAAACACACCTTTCTGTATGTATCTGGTGATGAGGGTGGGGCAGAAAGAAGAGTATTAGTTAGAATGAAATTGAAAACATACCTCTCTGTATGTATCTGGTGATGATATGATGAAGATGGGGCAGAAAGAAGAGTAGGTTAGAATGAAATTGAAAACACACCTTTCTGTATGTATCTGGTGATGATGTGATGAGGGTGGGGCAGAAAGAAGAGTAAGTTAGAATGAAATTGAAAACACACCTTTCTGTATGTATCTGGTGATGATGTGAGGGTGGGGCAGAAAGAAGAGTAAGTTAGAATGAAATTGAAAACACACCTTTCTGTATGTATCTGGTGATGACGTGATGAGGGTGGGGCAGAAAGAAGAGTAAGTTAGAATGAACTTGAAAACACACCTTTCTGTATGTATCTGGTGATGATGTGATGAGGGTAGGGCAGAAAGAAGTGTAAGTTAGAAGTTAGAAATTGAAAACACACCTTTCTGTATGCATCTGGTGATGATGTGATGAGGGTGGGGCAGAAAGAAGAGTAAGTTAGAATGAACTTGAAAACACACCTTTCTGTATGTATCTGGTGTGATGTGATGAGGGTGGGGCAGAAAGAAGAGTAAGTTAGAATGAACTTGAAAACACACCTTTCTGTATGTATCTGGTGATCATGTGATGAGGGTGGGGCAGAAAGAAGAGTAATTTAGAATGAAAATGAAAACACACCTTTCTGTATGTATCTGGTGATGATGTGATGAGGGTGGGGCAGAAAGAAGTGTAAGTTAGAATGAAATTGAAAACACACCTTTTTGTATGTATCTGGTGATGTGATGAGGGTGGGGCAGAAAGAAGTGTAAGTTAGAATGAAATTGAAAACACACCTTTCTGTATGTATCTGGTGATGATGTGATGAGGGTGGGGCAGAAAGAAGAGTACGTTAGAATGAAATTGAAAACACATCTTTCTGTATGTACATGAGGATGGGGCAGAAAGAAGAATAAGTTAGAATGAAATTGAAAACACACCTTTCTGTATGTATTTGGTGATGATGTGATGAGGGTGGGGCAGAAAGAAGTGTAAGTTAGAATGAAATTGAAAACACACCTTTCTGTATGTATCTGGTGATGATGTGATGAGGGTGGGGCAGAAAGAAGTGTAAGTTAGAATGAAATTGAAAACACACCTTTCTGTATGTATCTGGTGATGATGTGATGAGGGTGGGGCAGAAAGAAGTGTAAGTTAGAATGAAATTGAAAACACACCTTTCTGTATGTATCTGGTGATGATGTGATGAGGGTGGGGCAGAAAGAAGTGTAAGTTAATAGAATGAAATTGAAAACACACCTTTCTGTATGTATCTGGTGATGATGTGATGAGGATGGGGCAGAAAGAATCTGAGTAAGTTAGAATGAAATTGAAAACACACCTTTCTGTATGTATCTGGTGATGATGTGATGAGGGTGGGGCAGAAAGAAGAGTAAGTTAGAATGAAATTGAAAACACACCTTTCTGTATGTATCTGGTGATGATGTGAAGAGGGTGGGGCGGAAAGAAGTGTAAGTTAGAATGAAATTGAAAACACACCTTTCTGTATGTATCTAGTGATGATGTGATGAGGGTGGGGCAGAAAGAAGTGTAAGTTAGAATGAAATTGAAAACACACCTTTCTGTATGTATCTGGTGATGATGTGATGAGGATGGGGCAGAAAGAATCTGAGTAAGTTAGAATGAAATTGAAAACACACCTTTCTGTATGTATCTGGTGATGATGTGATGAGGATGGGGCAGAAAGAATCTGAGTAAGTTAGAATGAAATTGAAAACACACCTTTCTGTATGTATCTGGTGATGATGTGAAGAGGGTGGGGCGGAAAGAAGTGTAAGTTAGAATGAAATTGAAAACACACCTTTCTGTATGTATCTAGCGATGATGTGATGAGGGTGGGGCAGAAAGAAATGTAAGTTAGAATGAAATTGAAAACACACCTTTCTGTATGTATCTGGTGATGAAGTGATGAGGGTGGGGCAGAAAGAAGTGTAAGTTAGAATGAAATTGAAAACACACCTTTCTGTATGTATCTGGTGATGATGTGATGAGGGTGGGGCAGAGAGAAGAGTAAGTTAGAATGAAATTGAAAACTCACCTTTCTGTATGTATCTGGTGATGATTTGATGAGGGTGGGGCAGAAAGAAGAGTAAGTTAGAATGAAATTGAAAACACACCTTTCTGTATGTATCTGGTGATGATGTGATGAGGGTGGGGCAGAAAGAAGAGTAAGTTAGAATGAAATTGACAACACACCTTTCTGTATGTATCTGGTGATGATGTTATGAGGGTGGGGCAGAAAGAAGAGTAAGTTAGAATGAAATTGAAAACACACCTTTCTGTATGTATCTGGTGATGATGTGATGAGGGTGGGGCAGAAAGAAGAGTAAGTTAGAATGAAATTGAAAACACACCTTTCTGTATGTATCTGGTGATGATGTGATGAGGGTGGGGCAGAAAGAAGAGTAAGTTAGGATGAAATTGAAAACACACCTTTCTGTATGTATCTGGTGATTATGTGATGAGGGTGGGGCAGAAAGAAGAGTAAGTTAGAATGAAATTGAAGACACACCTTTCTGTATGTATCTGGTGATGTGATGAGGGTGGGGCAGAATGAAGAGTAAGTTAGAATGAAATTGAAAACACACCTTTCTGTATGTATGTGGTGATGATGTGATGAGGGTATGGCAGAAAGAAGAGTAAGTTAGAATGAAATTGAAAACACACCTTTCTGTATGTATCTGGTGATGATGTGATGAGGGTGGGGCAGAAAGAAGAGTAAGTTAGAATGAAATTGAAAACACACCTTTCCGTATGTATCTGGTGATGATGTGATGAGGGTGGGGCAGAAAGAAGATTAAAGTTAGAATGAAATTGAAAACACACCTTTCTGTATGTATCTGGTGATGATGTGATGAGGGTGGGGCAGAAAGAAGTGACCCCGTGGGATAGGATACCCTGAGCCACCTTCTGAATTCCCTCTGACACAAGCTCTGGCTCTGATGAAAAGTCGTAACCAAAACCACCTGGTATGAAACAAAGTATAAGTATTAGTAGTAGTAATAGTAATAATAATAACGAAAACAATAGGAACCAACAACATAGCTTTAATAGCCTCCGATTGTACAGTTGATTTCACTTGATAATCAATATTATTCAATGTTTACGAATGCAATCATTCCAACTATTACATGAGCTTGGAAGTTCAAAGAGACTTTTCAACTCTGCTTCGCTTCATTGAATAGATTGCTTCAACTTGCACTGAATGTAATATTCAATGTTCTTTCATTTGGAACGAATGAAAAAAAATTGATTATTAGATTTATACAATATTGATTTGTACGCACGGATGGTCCAATGTAGACCAATTGACCGAAATACAGGGAAAGAATTGGATTTATTTAGATCTACATAGATCTGCTCGGGCCTTTCTTTGAATTTTTATTTTGCTAAATTCAATACCTGCGCATGGTGTACGCAGAGCAGTGATGCGGGTATGCACAAACCATGGTATGTACGTGCACGTTCAGTTTGTGATCTATTTCACTGCGGGCTCCTTTGCTCAAGCTTGCATTAGCCGACTACATGTAATGCACTGCTGGCTCCTTTGCTCAAGCTTGCATTAGCCGACTACTGCACTGCTGGCTCCTTTGCTCAAGCTTGCATTAGCCGACTATTGCACTGCTGGCTCCTTTGCTCAAGCTGCCTTGCATTAGCCGACTATTGCAATGCTGGCTCTTTTGCTCAAGCTTGCATTAGCCGACTATTGCACTGCTGGCTCCTTTGCTCAAGCTTGCATTAGCCGACTATTGCACTGCTGGCTCCTTTGCTCAAGCTTGCATTAGCCGACTACATGTAATGCACTGCTGGCTCCTTTGCTCAAGCTTGCATTAGCCGACTACTGCACTGCTGGCTCCTTTGCTCAAGCTTGCAATAGCCGACTATTGCACTGCTGGCTCCTTTGCTCAAGCTTGCATTAGCCGACTATTGCACTGCTGGCTCCTTTGCTCAAGCTTGCATTAGCCGACTATTGCACTGCTGGCTCTTTTGCTGGAGCATGCAACAGTCGACTATTGCATGGGTATAAATGATGAAAATCTATATTTATTGTTCAAAACAGACATGAAATTAAATACTACATTGTAATTGATCGTTGGCCAGGCAGCTGCTGTGCAGCGCCAGATGAACGAGGCTCTATCCATTTAATCATTGAACGCCAAAAAGGGTAGCAGCAACTCCCATAGATCTTTTAATATCTTTTGTTCTGACGTGGCCAGGGTTTGAACCCCTGACCGCCCAGTTGTGAGACAGACGTTCTACCAACTGAGCCAACACACCGGTCCTATGTGTGGCGTGCTATAGCCGATTCCTCTGAATGTCATGTGATACGCATTCATCCAATAAGCTGTCAAGGATCTTTGTATGTGCTGTATAAATAATTAATTAAAAAATTCAAACATATAAGATTTACCACTGAGCTTTGTGGTACATGGCCAAGGGGAACATAATTTCACGAAAAGTTTAGTCAGTGATCGACTTATTTTGATCTCCGCCAATCTGATGCATGAACCTACAGCACAAAGCTGATAACCATTGTCGGTGACAGTGGAAATCATCAACTACTTCTTTCATGACATACTATCCAAGGTCCGTAAACACAATGGTTAATGATTAATTTCACGCTTGATTTTCATAATTGTACATTTTAGTAAATGAATTCGATTGTAAAAAAATGAGCAATGATTGCTAAGCTTTGTATGATGGGTCTCACCATTGATCTGTACATCGATGTAGCCTGGAACAATGATGGCATCGTGGCAATCTATCTGGTAATCCGCATAGCCTTTCTCCTCCCAGAAAAGCTTTTGTGGATTCAAAATCTCTCCGTTCCTCACCCACAGGTCGTCTCGGATGATCTGACGCTGATGAAGGATACGGCAGTTTCTGAATTGGATGATGGGATGACGCGAGACTGAGCTGTTGGATGGCATTTTCAGCCTGCGGTTGTCTATGGAATTCAATTCAGATTTTTGTAAAATTTCAAAATGGGTTTTATGAAATACATGCCCATAATGTGAAACAGGGAATAATTTTGCTTTACAAATTTGAATAGCATTTTTGGTCATAAGAGAAAAGCTCTCAAATATTTACATTCCTACATGTATGTAAAAATATATATGCTATACGATGGGTAGCAGTCTTTAACAAATGTGGAGCAATTTGCGATGCAACACTAGGACAATTATTCCACGTGAAACACTTTCAAAAATGTATACAGTGGTGCTAAAAAGGTAGTGAACCCCACCACAGAATGAACATTTTTAAGTGTCCAAGTTCTATCATGTTTTAGATATTTTAATTGTGAAGTCATGTGATCATAAAATATTATATTAATTAAAGTTTGTTTCTCTGGGCTTGCCAAACACTGTAGTGCTGTTGTCTCCATTCAACACTCAGCATATTAAAAGGAATGCATTTTCTGGTGGGGTTCACTCAGTGCTGCAGCCGAACCGAACGGAAGTTCGCCGAACTTGGCACTTCCGAACCGACTGAAACGAACGCAAAGGCCTGGTTCGGAAGTTCGGTAAAAAAAAATAATAATATGCAATGCGAAGGTGCGATGACTACATAAATTTAACTATAAAATTAAACAAAAAATATTGGTTAGTGATTGTGCACAAAGAAGGCTCCACTAAATATAACGAAATTCATTATAAATACATGACAGATCAACCTGAAGCTCACTAATCATTGTGGGTCGGCGATTTATATTTTTTATGTTAAATTTAATTTGGCATTTATTGCCGAATCCCGAACCGAACCAAAGTTCGGAAAAAAATTGCCGAACCCTGCCGAACTGAACCCGAACATGCTGCCTGACTTGCAGCACTACACTAGGTTCACTTACCTTTAAAGCACAACTCCACAGACTAATTGTGATTTGTGTGAGTGGAAAAAAATCCTAGATGCTATAGAAACTAAAAGTGTTTATCAAACAATGTTCATGTTGATCATTGCAAAGGTGTCTGGCGATGAAATTCATTGCAAGTCATAGAGGATTATGACTTCACTGGCATCAGAGCCCAGTCTTACAAAGAGTTGCGATTGATCCGGGCCCTGTTGTACAAAGAGTTACAATTTGACCAATCAATCATAACTCTATGGAAATCCATCAGTGTCTTAATTTTTTCTACGAAAAATTTGCACAATGTCCTTTTTATGCCAAGAGAAGCGCAGTGAATTTTCAAGGAAACAATGAGTGCATGAATACATGTATACATCACAGCTAGAAAATATTTTGAACAAACATGCATAACAGATGTTGACGCTGCTGGCTGTCCATAGTTGCGATTGATCGAATCGTAACTCTTTGTACAACAGGGCCTAGATCAACCACAACTATGGACGGCCAACCATCTAAAATATGTTTGTCTAAAATATTTTCCAGATATGATCCATGTGTAAATTCATAATTTTCTTGAAAATTCAGTGTGATTCTCTTTGTTTACTGAGATTGTGCAAATTTCCTGTGGTATACATACATGGATTTCCACACAGTTGAGTTTGATTGGATCAATTGTAACTCCTTGTAAGACGGGGCCCTGGATTCATTTAGCGCAATCATGCCTACTACTCTGACACAAAACAAACTTCACATCACATCAATTATACCCATTTGTCCAAGCGTAAATGTACTACCCTACCTAAAAATGATATCTGGGAGAAGTAACTCTCGGGATTTATTCAAGCAATTTCTTTCAACTGACAAATTGTAACCTGGGCCCGTCTTACAAAGAATTAACCTAAAAACTTTTGAAATGGCTGCCAAATAAAAAACATCATATCACTTTGGGGGAATGACTTATATATATGAAAAGCCAATAGAGTCATCGTTGTGAACACTGGCCACTTAAACTAGGGGTATGAAAAAGTGACTGGGCAGGAATTAGCCTTCCGATTTCTTTCGTGTTTTTTTTTCTTTGAAATTTGCAAAGTTGATGGTTCTGTGATAAATTAATGATAAAAAATTGTGACCAGTTTGTTGTTTGAAAAAATTTCATGAGTTATTGAATTGAAATTTCATACGTGAGTGATCATGAATTGCAATTTTTAGTGCAGCATTTTGACTTTTATCATGTGGATCTCGGCAATGTGTTCATGAAAGTCAGGAGAATAGGGGGTAAGATACATGTAGGACTAAAATAGGTGAAGTATGTTGATGGGATAAAGGTCAACAGAACATTCAGCAACCCCTCCATCTCTAACCCCCCCCCCACTTCTTTCCTCCTGAGAGACTATACTTAGCAAGGCTGGGCAGGAATTAGCCTTACAGTTATTTTGAGTGGTTAGTCATTTGGAACTTGAAAAGCTAATTGGGTATTATGCTAAATGAATAAGTTTTGGTTTCTTAGGCAAAATGAATTGAAAACTGAGCATGAGTGAACAAGAATTGCGATTTTAGTGTAGCATATTCATCTTGTGGACCTCAGCAGTGTGTTCGTGAGAGTCAGAGAAATGTGATGGTACCTGTTACAAGCACAAGGGCGAGATATGGTAAGACTTGATTAAAATTTTTTGAATTTTTGTATTGTTTATTTTTTAAATTTTTTTGTCATGTTTCATTATTTGGAGACTGGATTTGCTTTTGAAGGAGAATATCTTAAATGTTGATTTTTTTTATTAAAGTGCACAAACTTTAAGTTGTTTTTTGTTAAATATTTTTTTTCACCCTTCTAAGAATATACATGAAAATTCAGAGGAAAGAATATTTCATTTCCAGATGGGTTAAGTCTTGTATTTATTGTTTTTCATTATTGTTAATTTTGCTTTTTTTTATTTACTTTTCTTTTTTTTTTATTAGGGGTGCAGGTGGAGGTTGTGTTTTAAACTGGAAAATGGGGACGGGATTGGTACAAGTTTTTTTGTCACTTTTGTTTCTCTTGTGTTAAGTGTTTGTTTGGAGCTTTGATGTCTGTTTGGTTGTTGTTTAGAGCTTTGTTATCTTTCTTTTTCCTGGTTGTTTTCTGTTTTGCTTTGAAAGAAATAGACCACTCTTTTCCTTTTCTTTTGGTTTCAACTAATAATTTGAATTTATTTTTCTTAAAAAAAGAGAGCTCAAACACGGCCTTTGTAATACAATGTTTGTATACAAATCTAAGAAATACATTGATAATGATTAGGATATACTAAAGCTTAATTTTCATTCTTCTTGATACTTTAAATAATTTGCACACAATGCTACATACATATATTACACTTAGCTGCTCATCCCTCCTAAAAAATGTTATTAAATGTCCATTGTCTCTAAAATCAAAAGCTACATATTACACAAGTATAGCAAATTGTTGAATTAATAGAATACATTTAGGAATTGGTGAATCAATCAAATACATCAGAAAAAAGCACACTTGTATTTTTATTTGGTCATACAAAGTACAAAAGGAATAATTTTTTACATAAAAAAAGATTTAAGACTTAAAAAAAGACAAAACTTAAGTTGAAAAAGAGCTTGTAAATTACGTCAGAAAAACAAAGAAATACATTAACGTTAGAAATTACAAAAACAATACTTAAAACAAATTCATTTAGGAAATTATCTACATGATGCTGTTTTGATGCTAACTAAATTATCTATATTATCTATCATGATCAACTTCATTTGGCAAAAAAAGAGGCGAGTAATTGTGATTTTGCGTAATTTGCATAATTAGAATTAATTAGAAGAAATATTTTTACACATAATAAGAAAAATTACAAGATGAAATAATCACACATCAATTTAGCTTTCTTTCAATTTTCCATTGATACCTAAATTACTTCATAGGGCTCAAAACAAAGAAGTTAGAGCTTGTCGAAGACTTGGGTTCAAAATGGCCACAAAATGGTCACAAAAATCGGTTTTGTACTCCATTGACTTTACATTAAGACAATGATCACAAATTTCAATTAATATGCGCGACTTGAACTGGAATAACTTCATAATTAATTGATGAAAATTAGAGTTCTTGGTATGATATGAAACTCTTTTCAAGAGCTTTCAAATGATACCAAATTTATTCATATTTGAACAGTTGAATGATTATTTTCATTTTTTTGTCACATACCTACTCCTTGCCCCTTCATTCTTTTCATATATATTCTTCACCCATATCAATACCAGGGCAGCAAAATGGGGGCTTACAAAGGTGATGATGAATATTAATATTCAACAACAACAAAAACAACGATATGAACAACATTAAACAATATGAAAATAATAGTCCAGCGGGGTGGGCGTAGGCCGTAGCTGATCCTCCCACCCGCGCCCGTGGCCGAGCACGCCCAGGCAGGCCCACCACGCAGCAGCCTCAGGCTCAGGCCCGGGACGAAAAAAACACTCACACACACAAACGAAGGTTTTAGATCAAATGTAAATCACATCACAAATCAAGGTGACTATCGATACTAAGGAGACTAATGAAATCACAACCGCATCTTTAAAAAGAAAATTCATTACTTTTTTACTCACAAAAAAGGAAAAAACGGAGGTTTCCCGTTCGTGCTTGCTTGCCTAGGCTTGTGAAAAATATGTCTATGGAACGCCAGGCGATGCTGTTAACGTTTGCCCAACAATTATTATTGTCCGTAAACATGGTAAATTGCCAATTCGTCTCCTGTCACGTCCGTCACGTCCACTCACCATATGGGCTCCTTTCATTTGAGTCTAATGCCATTTCGTCTTTAAACATTTCTTCTAACAATTGGTCCAATAACCATTTGGTCCAATCATTACTTCGTCTCATCACTGTTTCGTTTATAAATTATAACCATTTATTTTCAAAACCAGTTCTAATATCCATTTCATATGGACTAAGTGGCTATTGGACCAACTAGTTATTAGACGAAATGTTGAGTGGATTAATTGGCAGTTAGACCATGTGGATAGTGGACGAACTGATGGTAGATCAAATGATAGTAGCCGAGTTCGGCAATTGGACGAATTGGCATTAGACAAATTGGAAATAAATCAAAGTCGACCAACAAATACTCGACAGAAATTCAATTCTATTAGATTCAACATTTTCAAAAGTTAAGCACTAACACATTAAAAAAAATTACAATATAATCGAGGTGGAAACTCTGAAAGCATGGCTACAATTAGTGCACAGTAAAAAAAACCTCCATACAATAACAAAGGAAAAGGAAAAAGAAGAAAAAAAACAGGACAAAATCATAGGCAATATATCAAAATGAAACATTGTTGATAAATCTTCTAAACAAATCATCCCACACTGAAACTAGGCAAATCCCTCAAACTAGGGACCGCGGTCGCATGATTTTTTTTATGAAGTCCACCCTAACAAAAAGTTGATTTGAATAGAAAGAGAAAAATCAACAAGCAAGAAATTTATCCACATTGTGCTGCACTCGACCCAGGTGAGGTAAATGGGTACCGGCAGGAAGTAATTCCTCAAAAAGCTGTGTGCACCGAGAAGGTAGCCTAGCTTAGCCGGGTAATAATAGCAGGGCCCGCTGGGAGAACAGTTTTCGGAACTGAAGTGGCTACCCTGGGTAAATATACCTTTATTATTATTATTATTATTAAGCATAGCACTGAAAATTTCATCAAAATTGGATGGAAAATAAGAAAGTTATGATAGTTTAAGTTTTCGATTAATTTCACAAAACAGTTATATGGATATTCTTGTCGGTATGCAAAAGAGGAGATTGATCACATCCGTATTTCTTTTGTATTTTATTACATGAAATACTGAATATTCGAATTTTCACCTCTGATTCTCAAGTGAAAAAAAATTAATTCTTCCCTAAACGTGAAATTATCATTATTCTAATGCTACAAAAGTCAGTCAAGTTGGCCCTTGTTGGCAAATCTGTAAAAAAATGTATAATTCAGACAATAAGAAATGGTGAATGAGTGACACCATCGACTCTCTCATTTTCATGTCACTAAGTTGTGCATATAACTGTTTTGTGAAAAATAAGCGAAACTTTAAAATCGAATGCCGAACCTGTGAATGAGGAATAAGAAAATACTGTGCTCGGGTATAGACATAATGGTGTTAAAAAAAAACACTGAAAAGTTGGGGGAGGGGGAGGGGGGGGGTATTAAAACACTTATAATGGGCTTAAGCCGTTTGGTCTACTCTCAGTTTTGTGTACTAGTAATTTCTCGTGTAGTCTACATTTCAGTTGGTCTTATACCCACTTTAAATTGGTCACATAAAATACTCAATTGGTGTCATACCACTTCTTTCACTTATTACGTTAGACTTTGTAGAAAAAAATCAGAGTTTGTCTAAACATGTAGACTAGCGACTGGACAGTGTTAGACCAAGTGGCTTAGATAAAATGGGGATAGCCTAACTGTAAATGGGCTAATAGCAATTAGACCAAATAGATAGTAGATGAAGTAGGATTAGACCAAGTGGGATGAGCCCAGGGTGAGACCAGTGTAGACTCTACTACTACTACTACTACTACTACTACTACTACTACTACTACTACTACTACTACTACTACTACTACTACTACTACTACTACTACTACTACTTCTACTACTACTACTTCTACTACTACTATACTACTTCTTCTACTACTACTACTACTACTACTACTACTACTACTACTACTACTACTACTACTACTACTACTACTACAACTACAACTTCTACTACTACTACTACTACTACTACTACTACTACTACTACTACTACTACTACTACTACTACTACTACTACTACTACTACTACTACTACAACTACAACTTCTACTACTACTACTACTACTACTACTACTACTACTACTATACTACTTCTTCTCTACTACTACTACTACTACTACTACCACTACCACTACTACTACTACTACTACTACTACTACTACTACTACTACTACTACTACTACTACTACTACTACTACTACTTCTACTACTACTACTACTACTACTACTACTACTACTACTACTACTACTACTACTACTACTACTACTTCTACTACTATACTACTACTACTACTACAACTTCTACTACTACTACTACTACTACTATACTACTTCTACTACTACTACTACTACTACTACTACTACTACTACTACTACTACTACTACTACTACTACTACTACTACTACTACTACTACTACTACTACTACTACTACTACTACTACTACTACTACTTACTACTTCTTCTACTACTACTACTACTACTACTACTACTACTACTACTACTACTACTACTACTACTACTACTACTACTACTACTACTACTACTACTACTTCTACTACTACTACTACTACTACTACTACTACTATACTACTTCTTCTACTACTACTACTACTACTACTACTACTACTACTACTACTACTACAACTACAACTGGGCAATTCCATGGAAAATGTTCACTTTAGAGAAAATATGAAGTTTCAGATTTCACTTAAGCAGTCAAATTTTCTTAAAAAGTAATTTATAAAGTCTCAATTTCCAATAGAAAAATCACAATATTAATAAAATTTGGTATTTTTTTCCATCATCAAAAAAATAGAATAGTAAATTGCAAAATGTAAAAAATGTGGCTATTTTTAAACAATTCATTTTTCCTGTCTCTACTAAAAGCAAACAAGGTCCCAGAGGTCTCTTTTAACTTTTGAATAGTTTATTAATGTTTAAATCAACAGAAAATAATCGTTAAATTTCATGCCATTCATCAATGTTAGAGAAATCTGCCTTCAGATTTGTGTGATTTCTTTACCATTATCAGTGTCATGTCCGTTACGTTTTTCACTTAAAGTTTTCACAGCTTACAGGAAATTTGTCTAAAGGTATTGCAGATTCAGATTCTATGTTAGAATTAAACCCCCTACCATGTGTACCAATCATTTTCCCTTACCACTTCTCATTTTCATAAAAATGGCGTAACGGACATGACAATTCGCGTAACGGACATGACACCTTATATATGGCAAAAGGCAGCATTCACAAAAACAAAATATTAGGCTCAGTGTCACAGACTGAGGTCAGTCTCAATTGTTTTAGGATAGCTGAATGTAATATTTCCTAGAATCTGCATGTCATTCAAGCTCTTTTTAGAAGTTGGTGAATGATGAAAGTTCAGCTCTTGTTCTGGTAGATTTTTCTGAGAATTAATGGTATGCCACATAATATTAGGATAAGATGCAGCTAGATCTGGCAACATACTCAGATCACAATCTGCATCATTTGTGTTTGAAGAAACATTTGATTATCTTAGGTTTTTGCACTGACAGTTTGGAGCATGATAAAACTCCAACTTGTGAATTCATTATCATTGATGATATTACGGTACTTCAAAGTATCTGACTTTCACCAACCTCTACATGTACATGTACTTCTTCAGTGATGGCACGGGCTCACATTTAAAAGCAAGTTCGTATTCGGATATCTGTGTTACATGATGTAGCTCTATGAATCCATGAATCTACAGTGGCACTTTTTTGCAGTATCACAAAGCAAAGGGGCCGTGGAAAGAATGTGGCGCGATCAATAAATTATGTCATCATAGTATTTTGGTCAGCCATAATCACAATTTGAATTTCAATTGTACGCCAGCAGCACGGATAATACAACGAAATTAGATACAGCCACATTTGTCAGCAAGCAAGATCGTAAGATTTAGAACATCCAAGATTTGATGAAAGGATGATTATACTCAGGATGATAGTTATTTTGAATGAAAAAAAAAATCTCAGAAGCTAATACATGTACAAACATTTCGATTGCCTTTCAACTCATATACCTAATCGATAATGAAAGACCGTTTCCAGGTACTGCTATTAAATTTTTATTAAAATACTTTTTAATACCATTTTTTGTAATCTTAAAGCTGACATTAATACTAGTACATGTTCTTTATCATACAATACATTCCATAATATGTTCATCTTGGATTTATACAGGTCTGGTACATTTTGTTTTCTTCTCACAAAAAATGAGATTTGGTCTTCTCAGTGTGCCGTAGTGGTATGATAAACATTGTATTAGATATGAAATTATCACTTAGGCTATAGCTATTAAATTAATGATACCTGCTAATAATATCTACATATTTTTCTTTAGTGTTAGTAAAGGTACTTTGCTGTTACATAATTACATTCATTATTCATATTTCTTTCATTTTCAAACTAAGAAGTGCTGATGAAGTTCACTTCATAAGGGTGTCATGTCCGTTACGCTAGTATATTATCAAATATTGAGGCATGAATAAAAAATAATCTTTTCTATCAACTTTTTCTCCTTTAATTAGGTGTGGTGGATGGTAGTAACTGGAAAATACTCATTAACTGTTGTTAACCGGTGTGAAATAAATTTTTCTAAATATTTTTGGGTTTTATAAATATTGTACAAAAAGACCCCCTCTCAAATTGCAAAATAATAGGAGATATTACAGATTACCAGTTATGATATGTGTCTCTAACCTCTAGCCTTAACATGTAAACAATTAGACTTGTACCACATCTTGTAATAAAATAATTGTATTCGCTTACAAAAAGTGGACAAAACTGTCATGTCCGTTACGCTTCGTGTGTCATGTCCGTTACGCTACATTTTGAGATAGGAATACAGAATGCACTGCAAAACTGTTGTTAAACACCATTTTATGGATAGAGCATGATCTTAAGGTTAAATTAACACCAATGTCAGGTCCATGCAATCTAAGAATTCACAGGAATTTTGATAAGCAATAGGAGGTAAAAATGCTTCGTCCATTTCGTGTCATGTCCGTTACGCTCACAAAGAGTGCAATTTCTCCGCAACTGTTCAACAAAATGATTTGAAATTTTATGTATATGTAACTGATACTTAAATGTGTCTGATAAGCTTAGTAACAATTATCAAATGACTGCTAATTCTACTGTATAAACCTTTGAATTACAAAAAATTGTCTGAACGTCATGTCCGTTACGCTGGAATTGACCACCTTCTACTACTACTACTACTACTACTATACTACTTCTACTACTACTACTACTACTACTACTACTACTACTACTACTACTACTACTTCTACTACTACTACTTCTACTACTACTATACTACTTCTTCTACTACTACTACTACTACTACTACTACTACTACTACTACTACTACTACTACTACTACTACTACTACTACTACTACTACTACTACAACTACTACTACTACTACTACTACTACTATACTACTTCTTCTACTACTACTACTACTACTACTACTACTACTACTACTACTACAACTACTACTACTACTACTACTACTACTACTACTATACTACTTCTACTACTACTACTACTACTACTACTTCTACTACTACTACTTCTACTACTACTACTACTACTACTACTACTACTACTACTACTACTACTACTACTTCTACTACTACTACTACTACTACTACTACTACTACCACTACTACTACTACTTCTACTACTATAATTACTACTACTGCTGCTATTACTAATACTACTAACATTGATACTACTACAACTATACAACTACATGTACTACAACTACTACTAATTATAATAATCATAATGATAATACTAAATTTACAGGAAAGTCTTTTAGCTCTCTAAAAGGATGAGAAAGAGAAAGGAAAGGAAAAAAATCATATTGAGCCTAAATACATCATTATACAATCAATTCGAAACTGAGTTTAGAGCTACATACAATACATCAATATAATATTAGGAAAATTTGAATTTATCTATGGAAAAGGTTACACTTTAACATAGACTTGAATAGATCAAGAGAAGCACATTATTTTATATTAGGTGTTAATATTATGTAGATTGTGTTTCCTCTCACGCAACACAAAATAATCACTACAATGTCAGTAATTGAGATATAGGCAAGTCTGATTTAATTTTATTGATGTTAATCTACCTTGCAAGCCCACACAATTACAGCAGACCAAATGAATTCTTAGATTATTACATCTATGTTATGTCCATGAAATACAATATCTGTTATACTCTAAGCTTACTGAACTACACAACGAGTAAATACAAGTTTTTGCTTTGGTGAATACAGATTGGAGATAAGAATGATGAAATAAATATAATTGAATATCAAGAAACAAATCAATCACGGCTTCCAATGAAGTTAATTTGTTTTGGTCACATAGATGTTTACCAGACATTCAATTACCAAATCTTGCTCTTTATTACTATGACATAATGCAAACATTCATTGACAAATATCTGTAAATAAACCAGAGGGGTGATTCATAATGAATTTAGCACGACTTAGAGTCTGCGTGCGATACATAAGGCATGACTGCATTGGTCAGATCATGCATGCCAAGAGTATGCGCCTACTGTGTATTGGTCGATAAGATTGTGCATTGCGTATCTTGTATGCATCAGGATTTCAGTGCGACTTCACAAGTACTTATTAAATCTTTGTGAAACACCCCCGGGGATTAAATGTCAATTAGGGAAATGTATTACAAGAATAATTCAAAATCAGTGATTTGTTACACCTAAACAGCATATTAAAATAAGAGAAAGGGGGAAAAAAAACCATATTCAAAACAAAGTGTAAGATACTAAAAGGGAAAGACACAATAGAATTTATCTTTCCATTTGAAGTTAGTGAGAAAAAAAATGTAAAAAGCCAGGAATTTTCATTTTCATAATGAAGGAACTTTATGATGACACAAATATTGTATGTGGGCATTTTCAGCCAAATAATCTGGTATAAACTCTTCATAAAATGTCAACAAAAACATAACATAAAATCATATTCACTAAACCTGTTTATTACCACTGATATAAGAGCAAGAACTGTGGTCGTGGTTTTCAGTAGCAGCTAGCAGGTTATGAAATAATTGCATCAATTACCTCTTAATAGGTGAATAGTCACTTATTTATAATTTCCATAAATCATAGGTAAAATAATTCAAAAATTCATTGCAGTCTAACAAAAAAAAAGAAAAGAAAAAAAGGACGTTACATTTCAAGCCCATCAAAATAAGTAAAACTACGAAGTATAGCACCAAATAATAATACAAAGACAATCCATAAACAGTACAGAATGTCCTTAACATAAAGGGAAAGTCCATCATGTCATCAAATTCGTTCTTATATAATAAAAAAAAATGAATTTATATATCAATATCAATAATAGATTGAAACACAATTATTCATGAAGGGCTGATCAACTAACTACAGTAACATCTAGCCATATTGTACCTTATGATGCTTGGAAAAGTTAAGCTGCTCAAAATGCAATGCAATCATGAAAGGATTAGGTACGTTATTAAACAATTCACAAATAAATGCACATGATCATCCTAACCACCATTCTAAGACGACTGGTTCCAGTCACACAAAGGTTAGCAATTAATCATATGCTTGATTTTTAATAATAATAAATTGGTACTTATATAGCGCATAATCAATTGAAATTGCTCTATGCGCTTTGTACAAATTGCTCTCCAATATTACGGTTACACTACAACAAAAATAAACCTGTTTTCAAATTTCTTTTAAAACATTCAACAGAATTTTTACGATTAATTGTGCATTGTAGTCAATGCAATCAATCGTAGAAAAATGTTCTACGATCATTGCTATGCTTTGTGTTACAGGCCCCTGGTGGGTGTTTCATAAAGCTGGAACATGTTCTTAGGTCATAACTCAATTACATAAGGGTATAACATTGCACAAGAAAGGATCACCAGTCGTGCGTAAAGTATCATATATATGTTAGGTATATTCTGCCTAAGTTATAAAGTGCTTACCACGTTAGAATATATTTCTAGAGCTTCACAGTTTACTTTCAATTTAAATGCACTTGTAATTGATGACATAATACATATTCTGTTTCTCAATGATTTGCATGGGTGCTCCAACACTGCACAATTTCTTCCATGCATCCAGGGGCCGTTTCATGAAGCTGTTTGGAAGTAAGAGCAATTTTAAGAACGACTCGTGAACCTTTCTTGCGTGCCAAACCATCGGCAATAAATATACAATTTACCACAAGAAAGGATCACCAGTCGTTTCTTAAAATCGCTCTTAACTTACGAACAGCTTTATAAAACACCCACCTGGGTTGCATATTGTTTGCAAGTGAGAAAATCTTAAAGTCTGTACTGGTTACATAAGACAGAATATCCATGATATAATCACCAATGAACAGTTAATGGCGAATATCATTTACTACAAGAAAGGATCACTAGTTGTTCTTGAAATCATTCTTAACTCACAAAGAGCTTTATGTAACGCCCCCAGGTGTACTTATGTATTCTACAATTATCAAATTTAATATGGCAGTTTCCTATGGATAATAGCAGTGTTTGCTACAGCGTACAATTTCAATTACACAACAAATTGTATGTTACTACAGCAATAATCAAAATACAACATAATTGTAAGAAATAACAATTACAAAAGAGGGAATGTAATCACAATGCTAACTTTCAGTTTGATACAAAAAATGTGTGAACTTATAAGTTCACACATAAAAACATTGATTTGCCATACTTGTAACATATAAAAAAGTAATATTCACATATAAATAAGTCTTGCTCCACATTTAATAAAGCAATCATTTTACACTATGTACACATTCATAGATACAACATTGTGCTGAAAATTAATACTATTCAGCTGTTAGCATAATTCTAAGATACAACCTACTCGCAACTTAACAAAAAAGTAATAACATTTTCCTTGCAAACATCTCATAAGTCATTGTCATGAATTGTTAGGTAAATTATAGAAATTACAATAGTTTTCATCTAAAGGTAATATGTCAATAATAGTTGAATATTTTGAGATACATGCAACTTAGGATGGGAATAATATATATATAGTTGGAAAAGCATTCAGAGCTTGTCACATAACACACTATTGTATTACAAGAGGAAAGTGAAAACTTTTTATTACGCTGAATGGCTAATTATAAAATATACATGAACTACATGTTTTTGAATGGGCTACACCTAAAGTCTTATTTTTGTTGCACTATTGCAATTAATTTTTGATATTCTTTTAAGATAAAGTCTGTTAATGATAGCAACAGAAATATACTTGTCAGTCACACCAGTAAAAAAATGAATATAAACTCAGGCAAGCTTTAATTATTTTAATTAAATTTTGTCGCTCTAAATAAGCATTCTGTCCTATGATTAACACTTCAGATTGCTTCCAACCAATTCCTATCAATTAGATTTCTATACCTGGGGGCCGTTTCATAAAGCAGTTTGAAGTTAAGAGCGACTTTAAGAACAACTGGTGATCCTTTCTTACGTGTTAAATCATCGCCAATAGTGTATATCATTTACCACAAGAAAGATCACCAGTCGTAATTAAAGACAGAAGAGTCCCTCCTAACTTATTAACAGCTTTATGAAACACCCACCAGAACTCACACTGAGCTTCCTTTCTAGCAGTTAGGTAAAATATCTACAAGAGCATTCATACACTTACACAAGAAGCAACAAAGTTACTTTGTTAAAAAGAAATAATCGTCAGCTTTCATGGGACGTAACTCATGATTTGATGACCTCAGAATCGTAAAAAGAACTGGAAATTTGATTTCTATAAAGGTTACATATAAAGCAAGAAACTTGCTTTCTGACCTTTTAATGTTTTCAGTTCAAAATGTTCACCTACAGGCATAATTCATTTTATTTCATTTCATGATGGGGTGCATGTAATACCTGCTTATAATCTTAAAGGTATGGTCCAGGCTGAAAATATTTTTATCTTAATACATAGAGTAGAATACACTGATCAAAATGCTGAAAATTTCACCAAAATCTGATAACAAATAATAAAGTTATTGAAGTTTAAAGCTTGGTAATATTTTATGAAAACAGTCGTCATGAATATTCATTTGGTGGGCTGATTATATTAGGTGGGTTGATTATGTCACATACCCACTTTCCGTTTTGTTATGTTATTACATAAAAATCATGATTTTTCATTATTTCATACTTGTGTGAATAATGTGTCTCCCTTATAATGAAATAAGTTGCAGCAATTAATATCTAATGCACTAAATCCGTTATCAATCCAATGTTTCTAGTTCTTGGAGGAAAACATTTGAATAAACCTAAGATCATATTATAAAATACAAAAGAACAAGTGGGGATGTGACATCATCAGCCCACCTTATGAATATTCATGAAGACTATTTTCACAAAATATTGCTTAACTTTAAAATTCAATAACTTTGTTATTTGTTATCCGATTTTGATGAAATTTTTGTCATTTTGCTCACTGAATTCTACTTTACTATAATGCTATAAATACTTTCAGCATAGACCATCCCTTTAACAGCAATAGTTATAATAACAATAGCAATGATGCTGGTGATAATAGCAATCCAATGGTATCAGATGCCCCATAAAGACTGACAATAATATAAATAATTGCTAAATTGTAAAACAGATTATTGCAGTCTGTAAAAACATTATACATGTACACTTAACCATATTACATGTAGAGAATAGCACAACTTGGTATAGATATCCAACTATATTCAAAGGTTTATGTCTTAAGATATTATGCTAAATTGCTAATCAATTCACAATTACAGACCAAAACCTTGTCACTTTTGTATTCAATTCCTGTACAACCAAAACTGGGGAAAATACATGCATTGATAGCATAGCCATAGATAGATGTATACTAATGAGAAAAGTATATATTAAGAGTTGGTTGAAAGATATTCTTTAATATAATGCTATAATACTAGATATCTCTGCATTTCTATTGTTAATCCTGTAGTAATTTCTACTCATTTATTCAAATATTACTCCGTATACACTTATTGCTGAAAATATAACTTATGCCATTAAATCAATGAGATAAATGCACCAAAATGAAATGATAGTGTTGAAGATATGGCTCACAATTTGCCTTTCCCTCTCTTTTTTTTTTTGGGGGGGGGCTGGATTATTACACTTCAAGGCAAGCCATTATTCCATTTTCTAAACGAATTACTGATCCACAATTGAAGCATCACAAGCATATCCAAACATTTGTTTTGCAACATATTTTAATGCACAAAGTGCATATGTACCAAAATATAGGCACAATCTGGCCTTTTAATTTCTTTTCATAATATATATATTTTTTTTCTATTTTGAGAAGTGACCTCCATGCTAAACATGAAGTTGTGTTTTAATTTCTTTTTCCTCCAAGGCAGTTCTTAAATTCCGCTTGAAGACAGAGTGATAATTCTGATACCAAAAAAAAAAGACGAAAATCTCACAACTTCAATGTTTTTTTTGTCCTTTAATATACTGCAAGGGCTTTAAGCACTCTTTACTCGAATTGATCCTCTGCACTTAAATAACCTGTTATAATGAAGAGTATTGTGTGATACTACATTTTGATATATAAAATTGCTGAATTATCAATAATGCCATAACTCTGGGGGAATTTTATCTAACATACATAAAAATGCCTTCTTTTTTTTTAAAGAAGAAGTTTAAATGCCTTGAAATTTAGTTCTCTAATTAATCATTATTTTTTTCATATTCAACCATTGGTTTTCATCAGTAAACATGATTTATACATTTCACAAATGTTACTTCAGGCTGAATCTTAATAAAGGGAGAATTTTCATTGCAAAAAAGAATGTTTAAGCAGATAAATGAAAACAATTTTTTATATACATGTATACACAAATCGAGTAATCAATAAAATTCCTTTCAAATCTCAAGAGAGTAAGCATGATAATTGCTGGATAAAATGAGGTGCAGCTACATTTAGTCTAATATTTTATCTCAATATCCAAACATCAAAACACTGATTGTTGCTAGCGATATTTACAAGCTGCTGAACAGTAAACATTTAGTCAAAAAATGAAGACACAAATATCATTTCCATTTTCTAGAAATGCAAGAATTCATAATGTCCATTTTTATTTCAACAAACTACATGTACATGTAGTAGTGAGAATGCATGCATAGAATTCAGACATAATAGTTGGCAGACACATAAATAGGTATTTGTTAAAATTGACTTAAGGGGAAAGTCACTTTCATAACTGTAAATTTGAAAAGGACTGGATACATTAAAGAAGTTGTTAAATAAATCAAAACAGATTTCCCAATTAATTTTGCAAATATTAACTTTGAAAACTACATATTTGAACAGGAAATGCTTTTACAAAAAATAAAAAGTAATAAAAAATCCATCTATTAGCTTTATCATTCTTTTTTTTCTTCAAAATTCTTTTTTTTTTTTAAAGTACACCAACATTTTTTCATTTAGAAAGGTTGTTGAATATTTTTCTTAACTCGGACTTTGATAGTAACATGACTGTTCTACAAATATAGCTCCTGATGATTGTTTAAAAAAATATTTTCCCCCTTACATTGTAATAGCCACTGTCACTTCTTCACCAACAGGTCATCTGTGTTTCATGAAATAAATTGGTCAGAGCCAATCAGATGCAGAGATTGACTTTGCTCATGTTTTGAAAGAGATTAAACCATCTATTCAGAAGGAGTGGTTGTTGGCTTCATACTACAGAATATCGTCAAACATTTCATTACAACTCTTTGTAAGAATAAATAAGTACGGTATTGATGAAAATTCATTGAAAATAGTGATGAAAGTGGCAATACAAAGAACCGAATCCCCCCCAAAAAAAAGTAACAAGACCCATCCCCACTCTTTTAAAGTGAACTCCTGCATGGGTAAAAAATTACAGAGAGAGGACAAATCAAAATTTCCAAATGTTTGTCCTTTGAAGGAGTGGGGTGAAGAGTGTTACAATGACAAATAATTCGGTGAAAAGGGAGAAATATAATGCAGTTATATGACATGTATAATGCAACACATTCTCACTCAACACCTACATTTATAATAACACACAAACAAAGAACACCTTTTCCCAAACGATTTTAAAGCCATTGCACATTGGTGAGACACCATTTGAGCTCATGAGATGTTGACCAAAGAGGGCAGCAGACTATCTCACTTGTCCGACTTCTTGCTTTTGCCTCCTGACCTGGTAAGGAATAAAAGATGGGAAAGAAAAAGATGGTGAGTGGAAATGCACAAGATAACACAATTCTTAGAAATACAATAGGTCAAATTTTTCTAAAAAGGGGTTCGTAGTAAAAAAAAAAAATCCGTTTTATAAAAGTGGGTAAGTCAACCCCAAATAAAGGGGATTTTTTATGGTTTTTCTGGGGCAACATTTTGCAAAAAACCTTACCCTTCATTCATTTGGATAGGTACTCAATTCTTTAAAAGAGGAGGTATAAAGGCTTGCTGGTATAAAACTATACTGGTCTGCAATAGTTGACTCTAATAAAGGAATTAATGCACAGACTATGTGACACAAATTTTAGTTTCAGGTGAGGTTAATTACCAACTGGGAAAGCTTCTCTTACAGTATCCTCTTTAAAACTACCTATCATTTGACCTGTTGCCAAATACCAAACATGACTGAGCACTTTGTTGTTCCTCTTTGAAGTGAATAAGGAGCGTATTTCCAAACAAGTTGTATGACTAACTATGCCCATGTCCCTGATTGAAAAAGCATTACACCGATTTACAGCCAATGAACTTCATCTGCTTATGCCCGTATTGCATTTGAAATGGTTAATTCTCACATGCTCAAGGCAAACTTACTTCTTCTTGTTTTTGGGTGATGTCGACTGGAACATGCTGGATGCTGACATGAGGTTCTCTATGTACTGACCCAGGACCTGATTCTCTGATTTTAGCTTCAGGTTCTCTTCTTTCACTTTGTCTACTCTTAAAGAGAGATCTGTAAAACATAAACACAGAATTCAGGTTGAGTACCCTTTTCAAGGAAAATAGTCACGTACATGTACATGTATGCACAAGATACAGAAAAAAAATACAAGGCTTACAACTTTAGCACAGGATTAGACCATGGCTAAAGTTAACACGTGGAATGCCTCTGGCGGTCTCACCTGCATCACGCAATTTAATATGGCAGCAGTGCTGACTTTGAAAACTACTCTAACTCGCACAAGTTGTTTAGAGATACTTGGTTACTCTTATGTCCACGTTTTATGAACTAGACCAACACACAGAGATATGATGGTAATTCAACAAATAACTACCCCCAACAAGGCCAAAGTTCATTGACCTTACATGACCTTTGACCTCGATCGTGTGACCTGAAACTCACACAGGATATTCAGTGATACTTGATTACTTTTACTTATGTCCAAGTTTCATGAATCAGATCCATAAACTTTCAAAGTTATGATGGTAATTCAACAAATATCCCCAATTTGTCCAGAGTTCATTGACCCTAATTGACCTTTGACCTTAATCATGTGACCTGAAACTTGCACAGGATATTTAGTGATACTTGATTACTATTATGTCCAAGTTTCATGAATCAGATAAATAAACTAAGTTATAATGGTAATTCAACAGATACCCCCACTTCGGCCAAAGTTCATTGACCCTAAATGACCTTTGACCTTGGTCATGTGACATGAAACTCATGCAGGATGTTCAGTAATACTTGATGAACCTTATGGCCAAGTTTCATGAACTAGGTCCATATACAGTTGAGGCCGAAAGTTTACATACACCCATGGAATTCAGTGAAATTTGTTCACTTGCTAAACATCGTTAAATTTACTATATCTTCAGAAATAAAAATACTACCATGAAGAATTTGGTATCAAATGAAAGAGCATATTGAGCTCTTCCACATAATTGGAATACCGTTGAGATCAAAGTATATTTCAGGTGGAATTTTCTTTGAAGAAAAAAAGTAATATTTCATTGTATTCTATTGTTAGTTTTTATATTTTCAAACATCCTTTAATAAAAATATATAAATATGTCAAATCTATGATTTATATTACATTTTTTATCATGATATGTCACCACTGAACAAAAATGTGTAATCTGAAATGTTTGTATTGAGAAGTAACTAGCACAAATATGAAATTTTTTTGTCAAGTTTTTATTTTTGATTCGTCTAAAATATGAAGATTTTTTGGGAAAAAATTTCACCTAAATATTTTTCAGCTCCTGGTGACAAAGCAATGTGTGATGAAGGGGCATGACATACTCATTAATCTGATATCAAATTTGTCATGATAACACAAATATTTTATAAGATACAGTAAATTCTATGACGTTTGACAAATGTCAGCTTTTCTTTGAATTTCCTGGGTGTATGTAAACTTCTGGCCTCAACTGTACTTTCTAAGTTATGCTGTCATTTCAAAAACTTAACCTTCGGTTAAGATTTGGTGTTGACGCCGTCGCCATCGGAAAAGCGGCGCCTATAGAACCCTGTTACATCTGAGTGTTTCCTACCCTGACTGGATTATTGGTGGATTAGCTTCGCGAACGGACAGAGTCCGAAATGTGGTCTGATTACATCACAGCGATCCCCTATCGGTACGGTTTCGAGCGGTATCCGATTGCTGATACCAAAGGGCGCTCTCGATCTAGGCTCTGAATAATTTGCGCGCGCTAATTGAAGTTGTTTACATTTCGTTACACTCATCGGCTGCTACACAGAAATGACAGGGTGGGACATGTGCCGATCATTTCCAGAGAGAGTCGAAACAACTCTTTATCTATACCCGAGATTCTGGAAGAATGCTGATGATCCCAGCAGTCATTGAAGATATGATCGACTTGAAAAGGATACGTTTAAAATGCTTCTTTCTTTCCATTCAAATCAAAGACTTTATCAATCACAATTCACATGTTGCATGCCGCAAAACATTCGAAGAACGACAGGGCTGGGGAGGGGGTGGCATGCGCTATGACGTAATTTGACAGCTGACGAACGGACTGAGATAGGTTTGAAAGCTTGTGCGCGTTTACATCTACGAATCGGTGGACCGGGGCGGGCCCGATACCTACCCGAGATTACCTCTGGATGTGGTCTCGGGTAGGTTCGCTAAAAGGTGGCCCGAGGTAGGTTTGGGATGTTTACATCCGATTTCTTTCCAACCCGAGGTAGGCCCCGGGCAGGCCCGAGGTACATTAGGGAATCTCTCAGATGTAACGGGTCATAGTCTCACTCTGCTATGCAGGTGAGACAAAAACTGGGCCCCATCTTACAAAGAGTTACGACTGATCTGATCAACCACAACTATGGAAAGCCAGCAGTGTCAACAATTATGCATGTTTGTTCAAAATATTTTATAGATATGATGTAATATATTCATACATTTATCATTCTACTGAAGATTGAGTGTGATTCTCTTTGTTTACCATTAGGAGATTGATTGGATCAATGGTAACTCTTTTTAAGATGTGCCCCTGGACTTTTGAATACACGTACCGTACTGTACATTGTCAAAAGTCAGAACCTTGTCCATCGCGAGTGGTTCCAACAAGCGGCCTCACATTGTGGGGTCTAGTGGTTACAACTCATATCTTTCTATCAGATAAATGGTGGTTCAAATCCCAGCCATGGCATATTTTTCTTCAGCAAGAAATTATTCACATTGTGCTACACTTGACTCAGGTGAGGTGAATAGGTACCCAGCAGGATTAATTTCTTGAAAGCACCAAGTGCCTTTAGCAGGTGGAGCTAAAGCTAGGGTAATATATACATGTAGTGCGCCATTGAATAGGCAACTAGATATCAGGCGCTTCATGTACATGTAAATGCTGTATATTATTATTTCCAATTCGCACACTTCATCAAAGACTGGACAATTGAGAATGCGGAAAAGCTGCTATGAATGAGATGAGGCAGGTTTTTAATGATGGATTCATGCTAATAAAAGACGCAGCACAGACTTTTGACAACGTAACTTAGAGGGGGTACATGTAGCAAGGACTAACAAAGGCCATGGCTGTTGGACATCCATGAAAAACTTTGTAGACAGATGGACATCACACTACTGACATGAGATCTGAATTTTTCACTATTATTGTCTTTCTCACAAAGTCACAACTCATTGCTGTACATGTACATGTAGGTTAAAGTTCTGACCAGTATATCGCATTGCACAAAATTATTATCATTTCTTAACAGAATTTAAAAAAAGATATGACAGAAATATGCATGTCATGTAGGTGTTATAAAATCAATAATTCCATACCATCTAGTGTATTCTGTAGTTCCAGGACCTGACATATTAGCCTAGCCTTCTCCTCGGCATCTTCCCCGTCATCTGTGGAGCAGTCGTTGGCTCGGTTCACATCGGTGGGAAGGGTAGCAGAGTCTGAACAAAAAAAAATAATTAAACACGAAGAAAATTCTTTTAAAAATTGCATTAATTAGTCCTTGAAGCAATAAACATTTTTGCCAAAAATATAATTTCATAACTATGGCTGCCTCAAAGGGTTTATTTCCAATTTGTCTATCGGTAATGCCAATTCGTCCAATTGCCAACTCGTCTTCTATCATTTGGTCTACCATCAGTTTGTCCACTCACCATATGGTCAACTTTCATTTAGTCTAATGTTAGTCCATCTAATAACCAATTGGTCCAATAGCTATTTTGTCCTTAAACCATTTGGTCTAATTAAACTTAAAGATAAATTCCAGTATTGGTAACGATCTCAAAATGACTTTTTACAGAATCCAATATAATGACCACCCAAGTGTCTGTATGAATAAAAAATATGTGCCAAAGGATTCTTGAAGAAATTGTGTAATTGCTGAGAAATAAGCAAAATTAGCGCGGATTCGGTCACTTCCGTCGGGTCTATATTCCAGCAATAATAATACACTGTCCCACGTGTTCTTATCTGTGTTGGTGATTTTCATTGTGAACATTTTTCAGTGTAGATTTCAAGATTTCACACAGTTCAGTTTATGTAACTGTACCAGATCTAGATCCTCGATGATATACTGACAATTAAGCCTGGATTTACAGACTTTCTCATGAAATCAGTGTTTACTGCAACTACTGGCATTTCTCTTTAAGGGTTAATTGTGCAAAATGAATGAAAAGAAAGTGGGTATTAGACCAACTGGTTATTAGACGAAATGGTAATAGACAAGCTGGTGATAAGATGAAGTGATGATTGGACCAAATGGTTTTCAAAATCACTTCACGTTGATGTGCCGCATCCGCCTTGTTGATGGACGAAATGGCATTAGACTCATCGAAAGTAGACCACATAGTGGGTGGACGAATCGGCAATTCACCGTCTCGAAATTGCAAGATGCCGGTCCTTGTAGGCTTGGTAGCTAATTTTTGTTATCATCATAAAGATATAAGAAAAGAAAGATGAAGGGAATTTCATGTTGATAGGAAGAAATGAATTTGGGAAATTATATTCCATTCCCTGACCGATTACATTTTCATCTGGAAAATCAAATTGGAGAAACTTGTCACGGCTAGCCAGCTGCAAACACCCTAGAGTAGGAAAAACTCTATGCAGTACACTTCAGTGTAAACTGCTACTCTTGTGCACACCTCAAGAATTTTGAAAGGGACATCGACATCATACATGTACATTAAGTTCATATGGAATAGAAAATTACAGGACCATATGAACCCTAATCTAAAGGTTCTGCAATTTTTCAAATTCTTGGCAGTCAGCCTCAAACATTTCTACAGGGGTGTCCGAACAAGCTGGAAAACTAATAAACCGTCAGATATGCCAAGAGTCACACCTATTCCTACATTATTAGGGACCCTTGCTCATCCCCTGTACCTATTTCTCATGCTTGCATCGCAGGGATTCACCGCCTGCTCTCATATATACATGTACAATGTACGCAATGCCAAGAAACAGTTCCTTGCTTAACTCATGTACAATGTACGCAATGCCAAGACACAGTTCCTTGCTTAAACTCTCACGCATCACTGGTCTTTGAACTTGGCATCTCGGGGTCCATCTCTAAACTAGCAGAAAAAAACCCCCACAATAATATTTTTTCCTTCCCTCTTTGGTTTCCCTTCTATTTCTTTTTATCCCAAAAGGCTGTGGCAAACTTGATTTCTTAACATTTCTTATTAACAAAACTGAGTGTTGTACATAATAATATACATACAAACTACATGAATACCAGGATTTGAGCAAGGACGTTATAGCAGGAATTATTTGTTCTTGTACTAATTCATTCTTTTTAATCTGAACCAAAATATAGACAACGTGCTGGCCTATATTTCCTGAAACCACATGCTCAGCAGAATGCAGATTAATGCCTGCATCTAGCCTAGAGGACTCCATGATCATATTTTTTTATGATTTTGATATGTTATTTGATCCATAGCCTAGACAAGGCAGCCTATGGGACTGTGGAGAAGATAATACACAAGAAGGGAATTCCCTTCATACATGTATTTAACATTAAAACTAGTGGTCCTATTATAGACCAAGATTGTATTAAATTGCATACCTTTATTACAATAATAAATTCAAATTTTATTACTAACTAAAAACGTCTTTTATCTATGAATTTTGCTTCAAAACGGTACTTTGTAATACAGCTCATCAAAGCTACATACGTGTACATCGTATCGAAGCGGGTTAAAGGGTCAAAAGTATTGTATTGCAGTGTTTACAATGTTTACATGACATCGGTCTGGTAAGAAACCTCTAATTTTTCTAATTTTTTCGGGAAAGTAGGGAAACTATCAATATCATACCTTTATACGCATTACGTGCAGGCCCCACTCCACTTCACTACTGCTACACTACGCTTCGCCTACCCAAACTTCGGGACGGTGAACCATTTCGGATATACAGTATGGTAGTGGATCGTATTACCGAACACTTTTCATGAATTTGATCATATCAAACACATTATTCCAATAAAATTCACCAAACTTTCACCATAAATACACAAATACCTACAAAATATAAATATGCAGAAATTTTGCCGAAATTGTTTTTCATTTTTACGACATCAGCTTCCAATCGGACCCCTCTTCGCAAGTGAAATATTTTGGTCACTTGAAAAGGTATCGTATTACCGAACGTGTGTTTTCTATGGGAAAAGTTGGGAAAACAACAAAGTCACTGATGAGCTATTTTGATCATATTTTATTGTTTTGAGGATATAAAGACTTTGAAATTGTGTTTTGATAATTTTTCATCATTTTTCTATTTAAGTTCCCTTTGGAAGGAAGTTGCAAAGGTTTGAGCGTATTTGATTATTTTCTGACGCATATGATGCGCGCGTTCGGTAATACAAGGCCGGTCGGTAATACAATCACTCACTATACCGAGTGACAAAGGTGGGATCAATTGGTGATTTATTGTAAAAATTATAGAAAAAATATAATGAAAAAGAAAAATAGCTTTATTTCTTACTCTTCACCCTTATTTTACTCCGTGTCCATCCTCCGCATGCGATCGGCGACCGATCGCATGCGATTTTTTTAAATCGGCTGTAATACGTGTGAAGAAAAAGATATTGGCCCATCACAAATTTTTAGGATAACCAGAGGATGGACACGTAGTGAAATAAGGGTGAAGATTCAGAAATAAAGCTATTTTTCTTTTTCGTTATATTTTTTTCTAGTATAATTTTTAAAATAAATCCCCATTTCATTTGATCCCACCTTTGTCACTCGGTACATGTAGGCCTAGGCATATCCAAATTGGTTCACCGTCCTGAATGAAGTTCGGGTAGGTGAAGCGTAGTGTAGCAGTAGTGAAGTGGAGTGGAGCCTGCACGAACCTCGCTCGAGGTACATTCCAATAACTATTTCAAAATGATGATCCCTTGGCATCAGATGCCTGGAACCGAGGAGTGGCTGGATGCATCCGTTGCGTGCACTGAAATGATGCAGAACCCGTCCGGCCGGGAGCATCTTGTTTTCATCTTTTTTTTACTCACCGTTATCCTCTTTTGTCATATTAGACATTGCTTGCTCAACATAAACGCAAGTCAAAAAGTTCTTCCTTCCTTAAAAGGGAACCAATTTAGATTTATACTGGCAATCAGAGTTTTTCGATCATCTAGTTCCGAAAATAAATCCCAGCTCCAGGCGATCACAGATCGTCAGTCAGTGGATTGCATCCCATGCAGTTCGTGTAAATTCCACAGGCGCCGGTGAAGCGGCAATGTACACACACAGTTGAATGCGGACACGCCTTTGAGGCCGGATTGCACAGAAACAGCGCAGTGCGGTGAATCACGGCAGGTCTTGCGACAAGTTATCCACCGAACATTGTCAAAACCCTTGATGTGATAAGGAGAATGTTGAAAATACTATTTGACTAATGATTTACAGATAGCATATGATCCCCACTTCTTGAATTTCGCCTGGTTACGGTCATATTCTAACTATGTTTTCCTAGCATACACTCTCGTTTCGGTCACTCAGACAGAGCTGAAGATCAAGACTAGAATATGTACATGTAGTGACTGTGTAGGGATTACATGAATTGCAACGTAGAGGGCCGGCCCCTACTCCCCATTTTTTTAATTTTGGTAATTAAATTCACAATTAAATTGAAAGAAGATTATATTTAACGTTAGATGTCTATACTATATAGACCAGGGAAAATAATGGGAAACGTGTGTTAAGCCTCTCGGGGTAACATCGATTTGAGTTTTTTGGGGGTTGGTCTAGTCACTGAAGCAGATGGGGTGGGGGTTGGGGGACTATATATAGTACCCCAAAAAGGTTTCACAACCAACGAATGAAAAAAGAAGAGAAGGAGAAAAAAATGAAAAGGAGAGCAACAAGAGTAAGATATGCATGACATTGTTCATTTTTCTGAATTTTTTATGAACACCTATAGCTATCACATAATTAGATTTTCATTTTAGTGAAAAAAATTGGCTTGCTCTATTCGCTTTCTCGGGATTTTTCAGAAGCTTTGTCGCATGATTGCCCCTCTCAATGTAATGATTTTATTGGTCATCACAGGCCACAATATAAACTTCTAAAAAGGTGGAAATAGCACAATGATGCAAATTAAAAGAGAAATATTCCCGGGGAAGGAGAGAGTCTTAATTGGGAGGTGATGCAACATTCAAAATGTGAAACAAAATTCATATTTGAAATAAGATTTGAATTAATGTGTTTAAAGTCTCCCAAATTGTAAAATGTGTGGAAAATAATGCTGTCCTAACTTGTCTCTGTGCATTATCAGCATTCATTGGTTTGGTCAATGTCATCAGTAACTCATAGTCTAAGTATAGTGTATGCGTACATAAATCATTACATTTCGTTTTCACAAATTATTACATTAATTACTTACATAATTATGATTACTACATTTTAAATTATTACAGTTTACTAACATTTTTGTACAAATTATTATCTTCCACAAAGATTTAGGGATTGGATATGGCCAAAATATTTTTGATTATTTTATTAAAAAAATATCGTTTAAAAGCGGGGGGGGGGGGTGATTATACATGCCGAGGATGCCATCCCCCTCCAAAGCGGGAGGATCGATGTACCCCCCCTCAGGATTTACGCTCGTGCCGGCTCCCACGGGGTGATTGGATCCGCCAGTGCTTTCCACTGATATCGCCTGGTCGTGAAAAGCAATCCTTTCTATAATTGTATAAGAGTTTATACATGTACACTGTAAGAACTGCGGTGTTAAAACTAACACCAATTGGTGTTAATAGAGGACCACACCCTGAGGTGTTAAAATTACACCCTAGAGATTAAACATAACACCGAAGAGTGTATATGCCCAAAAGGTGTTGTAATAACACCTATAGTTGTAAACTAACACCACAAATTTGACGCCTCTATGTACACCGGTTAACACCACAGTTTTTGCTATGTATGGCGCCAATCTTGAATAATGGGTTGATGTTATCAATTAAGTACACACAGTAAAAACGTTGTTCAGATTTGTATGCAATGCTGTGACGAACCTTACAGTGATGTGATGAACCTTACAGTAATTGTTGTTTTGTTTTAACCAGTTTATCTAAACAATAATATTGTATAAAATCTAAAATAACAAAGTTACATTGTTGATAATCAATTCTTAATAAGTCACGCGTAAGCGTTTAAAATGGTAAACAACTGTAATGTTCATATTATGGTAAACTTGGCTTAATAACAGCGTTGTTTACATTTTACCAGCGTTTTTTTTTTACTCCACCTGTATCGGGGTCTACCAAAATATACTTTTCTTTAAAATTATTAGGTTATTGTTTTTTGGGGTTAATCATGTTCTCCGATAACTGCAAAAAGTAATATCTTTGCGTTTGTCCCGTATGGATTCGATGGTGATCTTCATGATTGAAATGGCAGTTTTATTTTGTTACGATTCATCTTTTTCATAACAGTACAGGGGGCAAGGACGATTTTGTTATTCCGTTCACTCAATA